>NC_092501.1:98865733-99173337 GCF_047511675.1 Marmota flaviventris | reverse complement strand
ATCTCTAGCAATTTGAGAAATACAAATCAAAACAACTCTAAGATTTCATCACACTCCAGTCAGAATGGCAGCTATTATGAAGACAGACAACAATAAGTATTGGAGAAGGGAAAAAGGCACACTCGTACACTGCTGGTGGGACTGCAAATTGGTGCAGCCAATATGGAAAGCAGTATGGAGATTCCTTAGAAAATTTGGAATGGAACCACCATTTGACTCAACTATCCCACTCCTCAGTGGGGACTTAAAAACAGCATACTACAGGGACACAGCTACATCAATGTTTATAGCAGCACAATTCACAATAGCTAAATTGTGGAACCAACCCAGATGCCCTGCAGTAGATGAATGGATAGGGAAATTTTGGTATATATACACAATGGAATATTATTCAGCATTAAAAGAGAATAAAATCATGGCATTTGCAGGTAAATGGATGGAGTTGGAGAATGTAATGCTAAGTGAAGCGAGCCAATCCCAAAAAACCAAAGACTGAATGTTTTCTCTGAAATAAGGATGCTGATTCATAATGGGGTTGGGTGGAGGGAGCATGGAGGAACTTTAGATAGTGCAAAGGGAAGGGAGGGGATAGGAGAGGGCATGGGGGTAAGAAAGATGGTGGAATGAGTTAGACATCATGACCCTAAGTACATGCATAAAGACACAAATGGTGTGAAAATACATTGTGTATAACCAGTGACTTGGAAAATTATGCACTATATGTGTAATATGAAATGAATTGCATTCTGCCTTCATATATAACAAATTAGAATAAATAATTAATTTAATAAAAATACTTATCTTTAGTTTTGATTGACTAGTGGAATTTTAATTGAAAATAAAAGGAAGAAAGGTATTTTTAATTGAGGGAATTTTACCTATGTAGTGTCACAGAAACTTGAGAGTGTGAGTTGAAACCAGGAGACAGGATGAGGATGGTAATTTCCAAGAGTCATCATTTAATAAAATGATGCCCAGGAATGAACCTTACAATGACCAGCACTCCAAGCCCCCTCCATGGAGCATTTGGGGAGCTATGGTTCTCAATTTGTATCAAAATAGTCACTAGTGACCTTCAGTGAAAATAGTGTCTGTGGAAGAAATAACAATTTGAGCCAACCTGCTGTGCTTTCCAGTGAGGATCAGCAAAATTCAAGACTGCACTTTATGCTCAAACTGGACAATCAATAAATGTGCAATGCCAATATATTCAAGAAATCACATCCATTGGAACATGGAAAGTTCTGAATTTTTAGCACAAAGTGTCTCTGGTTGCACCTTTAAAGTTCCCCACATATTTTGTTTTGTTTTGTTTTTTAGTTGTCACCTTGTAAGAGGTGCTTGCTGAGTTAAAGGTACTGCATGTAACCGCATCTCATTAGTCATTTTTGCACGTTTCTTATCTAATGTTAACACTGACTTCAGTTCTTCTTCCTAGCCCCGCTTCAACTGCTGCAGAACTTCCGCCAACAACCAAGAACACATTTAGGGGTTCTTGGAAATCCCTGAGGCCCAGATGCTGAATAATTTTTAACAGTTAACTCAATACTAATGTTATCCTAATGCCAATATTTCTGAAGAAGTTTGTAAAGCAGAACCTACTCATAGGATGATTATTGTCTCACTAAATACAAAGTTGCAACTGAGGTAACTATGTGAACATTGTCATCCCTAACTATTGACTTGGTCCTTCATTGCAAACAGGTGATTATTTCTCAAGTATGCGCACTTTGAGAACTCATATTATGATGTTTGGTTTCTTTGAAGAAATAAAATAATTTTTCCTAGAGCTAAAATGTCTTCAGATCAGCAACTAAAAATCAATGGTGTTTTTGAGGTATATTTCCTCAATTGTTTATTCTTCTGAGATAATGATGCTATCTTGAACTAGTGAATGAAATGTTTTATACCTCCAAAATACCTTCATTTCAAAGAATATAAATTATGATCCAATTGTGTCCTGACAATGTACAGAGGCAGGGTAGTATAAATAAATGATCACCACCTCTGAATTAAGTAGAGAATTAGACTGGTGATACATATTAAAGTGGACGACTCTTTATAATAGTTGGAATTAAGACATTTCCTTCTAATGAGAGTGACAAACTCCCTGGTAGCTGCTACCTCATGGCAGCTACTTTCCTTTGATCTTCAGTTGCAGCCTGGGAGCCCTCTACAGAGCAGCTCCCAGGCACATGGGCTGCCCAGTGAGCTGATGAAGCTGGCAGCCTATGAAACCTAAGCGCCATTTCTGTCCTGCTGTGTGCATAAGCAGAAAGGACAGCACCAGTTTCAGTTTTTCAGAGACTTGGATGTGATCAACCACAAGATGACATAATTTTTGATTAGCCCTTACCCATAATTTTTCTTCTTAATTGATTTGAAAGATCTGAAAACACTTGAATGCTGAAACTATCAGATATGACACAGTGATTTACTCCAATGCTTGTGACCAAGATTAAATTGGGCTCAAAGGCTCTTTTCTTCTCTTATGATTTAAAACATTTATTGCCTTCGATAGTATGAACTGTGGGTCTTGGGACACTCTTTCTAGTTCCTTCTGGTTTTTCTCTTTTACCATGGTCAATATCCCTAGAAGGCTAGGATCCCTCAAACAGGTCATTGAATGAATTCTACAAATAGGAGACCATGAATTAATAGTTTCCCCTATTTGCATGCTACATCAAAGCAAAATTTACCTCCCTCTTCTCTTCTTATCCCAATTTAGCAAAATCAGTAGTTTTAATGATGCATTTGTGAATGAACTATTGTGCAGTGAACTAGTTCTCATAACTGTTGTCCATGAAACTATTACTTTATATCTTGGACTGGAACATTCTGAACTAGGGCACAGTCTTTGGGACTAGACAGCCTGGGTTTAAACTGTGATGTGCTACTTAATAGCTACATAACCTTGGGCAAGGTACCTAAACTTGATGTGCTAAATGGGCATAATATTAGTACCCATCTTGTGGGTTGTTGTGAGGATTAATTGTAACAAGAAGAGGCAAGCTTGATATAAAGAACAACTTTTCTCAGTCTGCACCTGTGTACTCCTGCTTAATTCCAACCATTTCACCAGGGAAACATTGATTGTAAGGACACACTCAAGAAAAATGTGAAAATTGATCAGAGTAAATTCATCTCCACTTCCAAAATAATCAAATAACCTATTTAGTGATGGTTGGTTAAAGCATTACATTATTTGGGGAAATAGCACATCTTATATTAATATTTGAAGAAGATGTAATTTTATAATTTTTTTGGAAATAGGAAATATTTTTATGAACAATTGGAACTTTTAAATCTGATGGTAAAAAAAGCTGATATTTTCTAAAAATGGATTGTTTTTGTGTAGATCATATGCAAATTATTATATATTAATTTCACCTTTGTACAATCCGGTAGATCATGGTTCTTTCAATATAGCATTGTTTTTTGCAACAAAAATGTTTTAGGTTTAATTTTTCAATAAACTGAACAATTTGTGATGGAAATTTGAGCTCAAATTTCTATTTTATGAGACTTTTTCTGAACAAAAATTATAGTTAAAAGGAAGTTTAGAAAAAAAAATCAAATTAGGAAGCAAAGTGATTCTCTTTTTCAGATATACATAATCCACAACTGAACAAAGCATTAATGTTATAATACTGGATTAAAGCAATATATGTCATCCAGTCAACATTTATGAAAACTAGTTCACTGAACAACTAGTTATAATTCTGTGGGGGAAATAGTGACCCTATTTGATTTTCAAAATAGCCCTTGACCTAAATTTATGTTTTAAACTACACAGATTGAAAATGGGACATTGTGAATAAAAAGAATTAGCATTAGATCTGTTTTCTGCAGGAAAATTAAAACACCAAAATAGTAGTAATTTTTTCATGTGTACCAATGCTTCGAAATTTAAAGGGTTTGTTTAATACCACATTTACTGGCTAAGGAATTACGCTCATTCTGGGAAATGTAATGTCAAATGTAAAACATATAGGCACTCTTTATTCATTCCAGCAGTCTAAGATTGATCTATTAATCATCTATCTATCTATCTAATTGTTGTTATACAATAATACATATATTTCCCATTGAACAGAAATATATTTTATAAAATTAAAAAAAATTTAATTCTATTGGAGGCATTTTAAATTAGGGTTTATACTTAATTGTTTAATCTAATTTATGACTCTGTCAGTAACACGCTGAAGGAAATTTGAGTTCATTCTTTTAACCACTGTTGAAATTATTGTTTTCAACCCTAAGCTGGAAAACAGATCAGAAAGATAATGTTATTACATATCTTAAAAATGACAAAGTACCCCATTAAATAAATATATTAAAGAAAAGAATTCAGGACAAAGTGGATTTTTATAAACATCATATATATTTAAGCAAAACAACAAGACATTTAGAAAATTTTGACAAACCAGAGAAATCAAATCTGTAAATAAACTGCTGATTTTCATACTTAAAATTGGTTTTCAAAGGTTTTTTATTTACCCCAATTTGAGTATAGTGTGTTGATTCTTTCCCTAAGGTCTTAAAATGAACTGTCAATTTCCTGCTTGTAGTCAAGTGCCATTATCCTGATACCTAAAAAACCAGTGTTCCTTGATTGTCATTTGCCCTATTAACCTATCCCAAATCATAAAATTCATGTGGAATCCAGCTTCTTCCAAAATGACTTGATGTTCAAGGTCTGTCAAGTCACACTGTTGCCACGCTGCCATAATCTCTGTTATACCATTGTTAACAAACTGGTCTCCCTTCCACCTCGCCCCATCCTTAGAATGTAAGTCATACCATTAAACATTCACAATATCAAGAGATATGTCCAGGCCAGCTCATTACTATTAATTCCCCTCCCATTCCTGGCTTAGATTTCTTGGGTTCTTAATATAAGTAATATCTACTGCTCTCTTCCAAGAAGCAAAAAAGTTATCCAAGGTCCTCATCTCTTTCTATTTAGGAACCCCCGGGCTGATCTGATAATTCTTGTTTCCATACCATTGCCTCTTGCTGGATACTCTGTCTCTCCCCATTCATTCTTTATTCCCCATTCTCCTTTTCCCTGTTTCCAGAGGTACTCTGTCTTACCACTTTCTGAGTTTGGGGAGGATTGGGCAATGTAAATCAGGTTTTTTTCCTGACCTTGTAAGTGAACTTGATAGCCACCTTTTTGTATTACTGAATCAGTTAATGCTTTTGGAAGGTTTTAGCTTCACATATAATTTTTTTCTTTTTCATTCCCTGTTACCTTATTATATAGAGTTCTAGATAAATTAAAATTTGTCCTCTCACAGTCTAAAAGCTAAAATTCTGAGATCAAGTTGTTAGCAGGTCATGCTCCCTCCAAAACCTCTCAAGGAGGATCCTTCCTGCTCTTTAATTTTCTTTTTATTATTATTATTATTAGTTGTTCAAAACATTACATAGCTCTTGACATATCATATTTCATACATTTGATTCAAGTGGGTTATGAACTCCCATTTTTACCCTGTATACAGATTGCAGAATCACATCGGTTACACATCCACGTTTTTACATACTGCCATACTAGTGTATGTTGTATTCTGCTGCCTTTCCTATCCTCTACTATCCCCCTCCCCTCCCCTCCCCTCCCATCTTCTCTCTCTACCCCATCTACTGTAATTCATTTCTCTCCCTTGTTTTTTTTCCCTTTCCCCTCACTTCCTCTTATATGTAATTTTGTATAACAATGAAGGTCTCCTTCCATTTCCATGCAATTTCCCTTCTCTCTCCTTTTCCCTCCCACCTCTCAAATGCCAGCATTCCTTGGCTCCCAGGCGTAGCACTCCACCATCTGCCTCTACCTTCACTCAGCCTTCTCCCTGTGTGCCTTTGTCTTCCCAAGCCATCTTCCATGTCTCCATCTTCTTGTGAGGAGACCAGTGAAATTAGCTCAAGGGTCCATCCTACTCCAGTATGACCTGGTCTTAAATATTTACACCTGTAATAACTATTTCTAAATAAGGCCACATTCTGAAGTACTGGGGCTTAGGACTTCAACATGTGTTTTTGGAGGCATACAATGCAACACATAACATCCATCTTTATCTCTTTTTTAAAAAGATGATTCTATATTTAGTACTGCTTCAGGAGGCAGAAAAATTCTTGCATGACAGAAATCTTGTATGACCCCTTGAGTGTTTGATTAAATAACAGAGGTCTCTTGAACTAAAAGCATGTCTCTGTTTATTGAACTCTAGAATCTCAAATTTCGGAGTCTTTCTATAACATCAGCCCTCAAGATATTGCTAATAACACTTAAATATTATGGGCAAATGGAGATAAATCTGAACTTACGCAGCTCTGAAATACCAATTAACATTACATAGAATGAGAAGGTATTTTTAAAAATTTATTTTGTCATTACTCTTCCTAAAAACTGTTTGAGATAGCAATAATGTAGTATTGAGTTTCAGTGTTCAAAGGAAAGAACCTTTTTGTAATAATGTAATAAAATTTTGATTCAGCAAATTACTGACTAAAGTGCCATTTTTACTGAATGCTCCTTTCTTAGTGTAGTTATGAGGACAGTTCTTTGAGTAGATGATATATAATAGAGTCATGGAAAAGGTAATAATAGCACTAAAGTGCTTGCATTGTGAAGAAGATTTAATATCAATGATAGGTTATGGAAAATATATTTAAGCACCTCATAAGTATAAATGCTGCTGCTGATGGTTCACTTACTCAATGGCTTTATTCCAAAGTGTACCATCATATTAGTCAAACACATTCTGTTATCTGAACACTGACTAAGAGACCAGTATTTCAAAATAAGATCCTACCACTATCATTAATGACTCTCCTATCTACAGTGTCACTTAAGTAAATTAATTCATGGAGGTATAACTGTAGTTGAACATCGGATTGACAGCTGACTCATTCCTTGTTAATTAGGTGACATTTAGGAAATTTCATTTGTTATAATGATTAGATAGTTATACAAGACATTTACACAAGCTATAAAAGTAGATACCCTATTGCCTACACAAAATAGAGGTTTATTAAGAGTCATCTCTTTTTATATCATTTAAGCACCAGGCATGGTTCTAAGCACTCTTCTTTTTTTTTTTTTAATTTTTATTGTTGGTTGTTCAAAACATTACATAGTTCTTGACAAATCATATTTCACACTTTGATTCAAGTGGGTTATGAACTCCCATTTTTACCCCGTATACAGATTGCAGAATCACATCGGTTACACGTCCACTGTTTTACATATTGCTATACTAGTGTCTGTTGTATTCTGCTGCCTTTCCTATCCTCTACTATCCCCCATCCCCCACCCTCCCATCTTCTCTCTCTACCCCATCTATTGTAATTCATTTCTCCCCCTTGTTTTTTTCCCCCTTTCCCCTCACTTCCTCTTGTATGTAATTTTGTATAACCATGAGGGTCTCCTTCCATTTCCATGCAATTTCCCTTCTCTTTCCTTTTCCCTCCCACCTCTCACCCCTGTTTAATGTTAATCTTCTTCTCATGCTCTTCCTCCCAACTCTGTTCCTAGTTACTCTCCTTATATCAAAGAAAACATTTGGCATTTGTTTTTTAGGGATTGGCTAGCTTCACTTAGCATAATCTGTTCGAATGCCATCCATTTCCCTGCAAATTCTATGATTTTGTCATTTTTTAATGCAGAGTAATACTCCATTGTGTATAACTGCCACATTTTTTTTTATCCATTCGTCTATTGAAGGGCATCTAGGTTGGTTCCACAGTCTTGCTATTGTGAATTGTGCTGCTATGAACATCGATGTAGCAGTGTCCCTGTAGCATGCTCTTTTTAGGTCTTTAGGGAATAGACCGAGAAGGGGAATAGCTGGGTCAAATGGTGATTCCATTCCCAGCTTTCCAAGAAATCTCCATACTGCTTTCCAAATTGGCTGCACCAATTTGCAGTCCCACCAGCAATGTACAAGTGTACCCTTTTCCCCACATCCTCGCCAGCACTTGTTGTTTGACTTCATAATGGCTGCTAAGCACTCTTCTAAATATTTTACATATATTTAATCTTTAAATTTCTTCATAAATCACATGTATCTACATTCAAGACAATGACCACGCTGAATCTACCACTATGGGTACTATTTTGAGAAATTTATAATTAAACATTTGGATATAAATAAATAAAGTAATTATAGTTTCAATTCAAGCCCTGCTCCCAGAATTTTTTAATTTAGTAGGTCTATAGTAAGGCTCCAGAATTTATATTTTTAATAAGTTCTCATAACACATTCCCAGATGAAACTGGTCTAGAAATGACAATTTGAAAATTATTGCTATAAGTATTTGATTGTCAAAAAGCAAAAAATTCTTCCTTAATTCTAAATCTGTCTGATTCATGTATTACTCTTGAGTCTAAGAAGAAATAAAATATTTGGGTTACTCTTGCCTGCATGCACATGAATTTCTTGTGAATTATTGAAACTAAAATTAAGGAAATCATGAAACTCAGATGACAACTCTCAGTCCCGAGGTACAGAAGTTCTTAATTCAGACCCACTCATATGGCATGGATTTTGAGCATCTGAGGAAGAAAGAAGGCTTTTTGCCATTAAGAGAAAACAACCCTGCATTATTCTGAACTCACAATACACTCATTAAAGAACATTATCTAAAAATAGGAGAGTATTTGATTTTTAACTGACATCAGCATGGACAAGTAGATCATCTCAGGTTAATTACACAACTTAAAACCATACAAATCCCGTTGTGTGACTACTTTTAGAATAACATATGGATTACTTTTTTATTAAGAAAAATGTTTTAGTATTTAAAAATGCAGACTGTAAGTGATTCTTCATGGTAAACACAAAATATTTTTTCACTGGGGTCATATTTCCCAGGGTCTCTGACGTCAAATTTGACAGGGTTGAGGTAAGAGGTGGGGCAAAGGATTCATATTTGCAAAAAAAGTCAAGAATTCAGCTTAATGACATCTCTGAGAGGGTTAGCCACCACACAACCATGTGCACAAAAGAGATTTGTCTTGGATAAATATGGAGCAGGGCCAAAATCTAATGTTCCTCCCAGGATGTCTCTTCCTTCTTAAGGTATCCCCATTCCTGCCTTCTCCAAAATAGTGCTTTGGGTACAAGGAAAAGCTAAGGTTCTCATGGCATTGGTTAATCAGAGCTTTAA
Source organism: Marmota flaviventris (assembly GCF_047511675.1). Lineage (NCBI taxonomy): Eukaryota > Metazoa > Chordata > Mammalia > Rodentia > Sciuridae > Marmota > Marmota flaviventris. The sequence goes on along the minus strand of NC_092501.1, from coordinate 99,164,166 downwards.
ATGCTGTCCATTAAATGAATGTCATGTCCTCTTTGCCTCTGGGTACCTGTTAATTGACTCTAATGCTGAATGTCCACGATTGATAAAAGTCACAAATTCCTTCTTCAGCCTGGGCAAAGCAGGACAATTCAAAGGTATCAGACCCATTTTCCCTTTCTCTGTAAGACAAGGCAGTTTTCCTGACATGTAGCCTCAACTTAGCTCTGTAGGTGCATTCTACAGCCATTAGCCAAATTCTGTTCGCACTAATCTTCTGTAACCTAAAGGAGAATTTGTGGGACATGCATGCCACTTGAGAGCTGAGATCTTTCTCAGGAACACAATCTCAGACCCACTTTCATCTAAACCTATCAGGACACATTTTCCTTCACCTGCAGCTTCTCTGTATCAGAGGATAGAGTAGGAACTTCATGGGTGTTATTCTCCCGAGTTTCATAAATACCCACTTACAGTTCTTTTATTCTCACTCTTCATACCTAAAGCAAGATCCAGGGAAAGCTGGCAGTGATGGCTGCTGCTTTCCTGAGGGACCAGGAAAAAAATCGTTCCATTCTCCTTTTTCTTTTCTTTCTTTTTTTTTTTTTTAGAGCATTTAAATTTTAGGAAAAAAAAAATAACACAGTATTGCTGTCAGAACTGCAGCTGAACTAAATCTACAAAACCCTACTTTGGCAGGCAAAGGTTGAAATTGACTATTTCTGCCTTCCTAACTATTATAATCCATGTCTTCTTAAGATGATAGATATTTGTGGTTGAAAATATTTTTTAAATGGTCAAATGCAAGGAAATATAAAACAGAAAAGTATATATAATATACATTAATTATATATAATGTGTGTGTGTCTGTGTGTCTGTGTGTGTTATAAGCTTAATCAGGTCTTAGGCCTTTTCTATTTCATTACATAATATAAATCACTATGGTGAAATCTGATACTCTATTTATTTCATACTATAAATATGACATTCTTATTTAGTATGAAATGCTCTGCATGTTTTAGGATAGTCACGGCAATAAAATAAAAGGAAAAAAGTGTGTTGAATTATGCACAATTAGTTAATAATAGATATGGAATGAGAACTTAAGGTTTCTGATTCTACTCTGATATTCTTTATTACTTTTAATTGAACGAATTTATTTTAAAAAGAAAGAGAGCCAAGTGTCTCTACTTTTACCACTTTTACTTGACATTATAGTAGAGAGCTTATCCACTACAGTAATTCAAGAAAAAGGCATAAAAATTGGAAAAGAAAAAATAAAACACATTTTAGCCACAGAAAACATAATCTAAATACAAAATTCCAAATAATCTACAAAAAAGCTAATGGTAAGTTTAACAAGACATTATGAATATCAATATGCAAAAATAAAATATTTTCTATATATTTCCAATGTGAAACTAGAAATTTAAAAACAATGTCTTTTACAATAAGACAATAAAACCAAAAATTCCTAGGTATTATCTAACAAAATAATCTTAAAATCTATATGCTTAAAACTATAAAGATTGATGGGAGAAATTAATAAAAACAAAATAAATGGAAGTTATATGTACATAGAAACACTTGACAAAATACAGCATCCATTCATGTTCGAAATACTAGTACAATTAGGGATATTAGGAATATACCTCAACATTATAAAAACTGTAAATCCATATGTAGTAGAATGAAATTGAGCCCCTATCTCTCACCCTGCACAAAACTCAACTCAAAGTGAATCAAAGACCTAGGTATTAGACAAGAAATCCTTTACCTACTAGAAGAAAAGGTAGGACCAACATTCTAACATGTCAGCTTAGGATTTGCTCAATGAGAATCCTAAAGTATGCTGGGAGCCATTAGCCAAGTAGGTATGACAATTTCCTTGCCAGCGTACCCCATGTTGCTTAGTGGAAGGACTCGTGGAAATAGGACATTTTGCAGTGACATTGCATGTAGGTGACCTTGCTCAAGGACCAGGGCGGATCCGGGTTTAGGGTGTTCCCGGTTTAGGTTCCAGGTTTAAGGTTTAAGATTACTCCTGCTGGGAATAGGGCGTATCCTGCTGCCTGAGTTCCCCTTGAGTTCTCACGGGATTCAGACAGTATTTTTTGGGAGACAGAAGCCCAGTGGGGGTGGATTTGGGCAGAGAACGTGGATTTCCCCAAAACGTGATTGTAGACGCCTGGTGTGAGTTCGGGAATAAAGAGTTGCTGTTTGAATCTACAAGCTGTGTGATTGTGTGCCCAGCCAGACTGCAGCAAAAGTGCAAGAAGTAAACTTTAAAAAGCAACAAATGGGATACTATCAAACTAAAAAGCCTCTTTACAGCAAGGGAAACAATCAAGAACGTAAAGAGAGAGTTTACAGAAAGGAAGAAAATCTTTGCCACCTGCACCTCAGATATTCCCAGAATATACATAGAACTCGAAGAGCTTCTTAACACCAAAAAAAAAAAAAAACACACAAATAACCGAATCAATAAATTGACAAAGGAATTAAACAAATACTTCTCAAAAGTAAATTGAATGGTCAACAGAAACATAAAAAAAATGTTCAGCATCTAGCAATTTGAAAAATGCAAATTAAAATTACACTGAGATTTCACCTCACTCCAGTCAGAATGACAGCTATCAAGAATACAAGTAACAATAAATGTTGGCAAAGATGTGGGGAGAAAGGTACTCTCATACATTCTTGTGAGACTGCAAAATTGGTGCAACTAATCTGGAAAGCAGTATGGAGAATCCTCAAAAAACTTGGAATGGAACCACCATTTAAACTGGATATACCACTTCTCAGCATATACCTAAAGGAGTTAAAATCAGCATACTACAGCGACAAGGCCACATCAATGTTTATAGCGCTTCAATTCACAGCTAAACTATGAAACCAACCTAAGTGCCCTTCAACAGATGAATGGATAAAGAAAATGTGGTACATATATACAATGGAATATTACTCAGCCACAAAGAAGAGTAAAATCATGGCATTTGCTGGTAAATGGATGTAACTGGAGACTATCATATTAAGTAAAATAAGTCAATCCTCTAAAATCAATGATTGCTCTGACAATGTGAATTCTAACACACAACAAGCGGTGTTCATTGGATTAGACAAGGGGAGTGAAGGGAAGGAAGGGGGATAGGAATACAAAGACAGTGGAATGAATCTGACATAACTTTCCTCTGTGTGTGTGTGTGTGTGTGTGTACAATATACATATATACACACACATCACAGTGAATCTCAACATCATGAACATCCACAAGACTGAAATCCTAATTAAAATAAGATATATACCATGTTTATATAAATATGTCAAATTTGATTCTACTGTCGTGTAACTAAAATGAACAAATAAAAAATAATCTCAATTACCAACATTTAATAGTAATAAAAACAACTAGTGCTAGACACATTTATAGAAAATATATTAATTCTCTCCCTAAACTGATACATTTGACACAGTTTTAAAATCCTAAGATATTCTTTCTTTTTATTTATTTTTCGTAGAAATTGATAAGCTCACTCTAAATTGATATGGTAAAAACAATTTTGAAAAGAAAAATAGAATAGGAAACTTGAAATTCATATCTTTAAACAGTAAAGCTGTAATGATAAAGGTAGTATTATGTAAAGTATGAGAGATAGAGTTCAAAAATTTATCCAGACATGCTTTTTTATATATACACATGGTAAACTGATTTTCAACAAACATGCCACAGTAAATTAATGGGAAAAGAACAGTCTTCAACAATTTTTTTTTGTATACAAACATTCACATACAAATATTTCTTAAAATGCTCAATCTGCATGGAACACCATAAGCACAAATCAATTCAAAATGAATCATAGACTTAAATGTAAAATTACACTCCTTTTATAAGTAAACATAAGAGAAAAAATATGATATTGGGTTATAGAAAACTTCTTAGAATAACATGCATCATTAAAGAAAAACTTGATAAATTTCAATTAATATTAACTGTCTCTGATCTTTAAAGAATACTGATAAGGAAATGAAAGAATAAATCACAGAATGAGAGAAATATTTCAAAACAGCTGATAAAGAAATTTTATCCAAAAATATACATATTTTAAAATACTCTTAAAACTCAGTAACACTTTTAATTCAATTATATATGACAATATTAGTAAATACCCATTATATATACCCATTACCCATTATAATAATTCTATTTAAAATATATTTATTGTTATATAATTCTACTTACAAATTTTATTGTAATATAATTATAGTTCTCAACTTAGAGGTTTTCATTATGATTTTTTTAGAATATAAAACTTTAACTCTGTATTAGAATACAAAATTTTATAATCATCACAATTCTTTGGGAGGAATGCAAGTAGAAGATATAAAGGTACCTGAGGCAGGATATTCACTAGTATTGTATTTATATTAAATTAAACACATTAAAGGTATTCCTTTAATAGATGTGAATGATAGTTTTGAGGTAATTATTTCATTCCATTGAAATAAATAGTTTCATAAATCATCACACAAACCAGAGTCAGTTTCATCTCCAACTTGAGAGGAAGTGACCAAAGTATTTAAAGACATGGCTCCTACCTGGAATTTTAGTTTCTTAGCCCTTAAGTTGTCAATGGGGTTTAATTAAACAATCCAGTCTAGGAGTTTTCTCCAGTCTGAGGGAAGTACTCCTTATCTGAAAAAAATTAGAATACTGTGAGTTATCACATCTTTCTATGATGTTTTCCTTTTTTTGTTTGTTTATTTGTTTTTCCTTTCCATATTTTTATTGGCGTATTATAGTTGTACATAATCATGAGATTTGTTATATATATTTGTTATATATTCATATATATATATATTCATATATATATATTCATAAATATATTTGTTATATATTCATACACGCACACAATATAATTTTGGCCATATGACTCCTCAACACTTCTCTCCGTCCTCCCACTCCCTGATCCCTTTCCTCTACTCATCTCCCTTTGATTTTTATTAGATCCCTGCCCACTATCCCATGCTCATTTCTTTTCCTTTTTCCTCTCTAGCTTCCACATACACATACAAGAGAAAACAGCACGCTTGACCTTCTGAGATTGGCTTATTTCGCTTAACACAATGGTTTCAAGTTCCATATATATTTTCCTGAAACAAAATTTCATTTTTCTTTATGGCTAAATAAAACTCCATTGTGTATATATACTACATTGTTTTAAAATCTATTTATCTATGGATAAACACCTAGGCTGGTTCCTTTGGTTTGGCTATTGTAAATTGTGCTTTTATAAACATGGGTGTGCCTGTATAGTATGCAATCTTCAATTCTTTAAGATAAATACTGAGAAGTGTTATAGCTGGGCCATATGGTGGTTCCATGCCTAGTCTTTTAAGGATTCTCCACAATGATTTCCATACTGGTTGTGCTAACTTAGAATCTCACCAATAGTGTAAAAATGGTCCTTTTTCTCTACATCCTATCCAACATTTAATATTGTTTGTATTCTTGATGACTGACATTCTGACTGGTGGAAGATGAAATCTCAGTATAGTTTTGATTTGCGTTTTCCTAATTGCTAGTGATGTTGGACATTTTTTTCATATATTTGTTGGACATTTTTAGTTCTTCTTTTGAGAAGTATGTGTTTAATTCATTTGCTCCTTTCTTAATTGGCTTATTTGGTTTATTGGTATTAAGTTTTTTGAGTTCTTTATATATTCTAGATATTAATCCTTTGTCAGATAAGAAGCTAGCACTGATTTTCAATTATGATTTTTTTTTAAAGTTTGGGGAAAAAAAGGCTGAGGTTGGAACAAACACTCCAACAAAGTTGAGATAAAACAGCAAATAAACATATGAGAAAATGGTTAACATAATTTGTCATCAAAGAAATTCAAACTAAAATCATGAGATCTCACTGCATACCTACTAGAAGGACAAAAATCACAAAGAAAAAACTGGAAGTAGCCAATGCTGGCAAGGGTGTACGCAGTTGCAACTCTCATGGATTACTGGTGGGGATACAAAATGGCATAGCTACTTTGGAAAATACTGTGGCAGGTTCTAATGATATTAAGTATACACTCCCGTACAACTCTGTTGTATGGGAATGCCCCTCCTAAATATTTGTACAATATAAATAAAAATATATATCCACAATGTCCCGTACATTGAAGTTTATATCATCTTTACTCGTAAGTTCCAAAAACTTGGAATATATAAAGAAATTATAGTCTATGTTACCCTTGAACACTACTCAGCAATAGTGACTACTTCACATGTGCAATAACATAAATTAATCTCAAAGGAACTAAGCTAAGCAAAAAAGTTAGACACAAAAGATTACACAGTGTATAATCCAGTTACATGAAAAAATTCAGAAAAAAGGCAAAACTAGAGATAAAATCAGATAAGTGGTTACCAGAGGTCAGGGGAAGAAGTAAAGGTATTGAGCAAAAGGGGGCACTTTTAACCTTTGAAGGTGACAGAAATGTACTATATCATAATTATTAGGGCGATTTCATAACTGTATACACTGGGAACTCGACAAACTGTACACTTAAAGAAAAAAGGATAAATTTTACTATAATCAAATTATACTTCAGTAAATTGGGCTTAAAATCAAATAGAAGTAACTCACAGGATTTACACTAGACATTGTCTCAGCCATTTTTAAGGTGATGTATCATGCCAAATTTACCTGAAGAGTTATCTACATGACAATCAAGAAATAGATAGTCTTAAATTCAAGATTTCACATCCTCACTGATCTACCTCTCCCCAGGTGGTATTCCAGATTCCCACTAACTGTCCCCAAGGAAAATTAATGGCACATACTTAACTCCTTTCTCACTCCAAGGCATGCTCCAGCATTATCAATCATACGGACTGCTAATTTCTCTCAGGAGAAAAAGGCAGCGATGTGACAGCAGCCAAAAAGCTGCAGGACTGTGAGATAATGGTTCTGGTTAATGATGAGGGAGGACAAGAAGGAAATGAGGCATGATCAAAAGTAAAATAAAAGGCGAGAGCAAAGATGTCTGTGGATTGTGTTGCTTTTTTTACCGTATTTTTGTATCTCCTCCTGTCATATATTCAGAACTGATTCGTCAGTTCATTTCCACACAGGGGAAGAGACATCATAGTTACTGAGAAAAGTTCATAAGAAAGCATCTAAAAGTCATACAAATAAAGCCACAAACATTTTTATGGTCACGTTAAGCTCAAGAGTCTTGCATTTCTTTACTAAATGCTGAACATTAGCAAACCATCTACAAGCTTATCATGTGACAAATCAGAATAACATGTGGATGTGGGTGTTTGATTCAGGACAAATGAAATACAGGAAGTATGACTGACAAGACTAGATGTGGCTCTCATGCTGGTAAAAGAAACACATTTTTATTTACTCACTTTGCCTAATGTAAACATCCTTTGTGTGAGATGTGTTTTCTATCTACCTATGAAAACTAGCAATGAGTGAATTATGACACTCATGGAATATGTGAGGAAAATATGGGGTCATAAGCACAATAAATTATTGCCATCACTTTAGTAAATCCAGGTCCCCCAATATGTTAAATGTGCACAATAAACAAGAAAGCTTCTTAATGACAAAGTAGATGTCTGTCCAGTGGGAGAGTTTAAAGACTAGAAGGGCACTGTTGCTGACTTATTTCGTTGTTCTACTAATAAAACATCATTCTTAGAGGTCCATGCTATGGTTTACACTATTTGTCTTTCTAGATTGTATATTTATTATGACAATTTTCTGGCAGGTGGCAGTACATTTTCTGAAAGTCAGGACAGAGTGGGGTTTTTTTCCCCTTTTTTTCCTAATGAGTACCAAGGGGATATTTAATCCTGTAAGCAGTGGCCCATTTTGATAGCTTGGGAAGCTCTTCAAAATGCAAATAAACATGCTCATCATCACTTATCACTGTGGAAATGCAAATGAAAACCACAATGAGCAATCATCTCATGGATTTTAGAAAGCCTATCATCCAAAAGACAAAAGATAACAAGTGTTGGTGAGGGTGGTGTGTAGAAAAGGGAAACCTAGGCTCTATTGATAGGGACATAAATTAATATAGCCTTTATGGAAAATAGTATGGCAGTTCTTCAGAATTACCACACAATCCACTAATTTCACGTCTGAGTATATATTCAAAGGAATTAAAATCATTAGTTAAAAGATATTCGTGCTTTCTTGTTTATTGCAACTCATTTAAAACAGCTAAGATATGGAAGCAACATAAGTTGGATGGATAAAGAAAATACATTAGACATACACACATAATAGGATGCTACTCAGCCTTAAAAAGGAGGAAATTGGATCACTTGTGACTTCATGGATAAACCTAAAGGACATTATGCTAAGTAAAAACAAGCCAGGTACAAAACGACAAATGCTGCTTGATCTCACTTACATGGGACATCTAAAAAAATTGAACTCATAAAATTAGAGAGGAGAATAATGATTACTAGGAGCTGGGATGGAGGATGGATTGGTAGTGGGGGCAATGGTCAGCATCTCATTTGGGGTTCTTCTTCCTGCCCAGGAGGATGTAAGCCACCCTAAAACTTAAAGACTCAAATAATTAGTGAATCACAAAACACAAATGGCCAGAAATGTATTTACAAAAGCAAAGCCCCTGATAGATCTAGTCCACATGCATGCTAGAACTAGACAAAGAAAAGATGGCTCTGGTGGTCTATTTATTTGAACATCAAAGGCAGGGATAAGGTTTCAAGGGCAGAGTCTTGCCTCCTGGTGTCTAGGAATCAGCAGGTTGATTGGCGTCTTCCCAGGTCACACCCATCTCAGGTGTTGGGTGGGATCTTTAGCAGAGCTTGAGGGGGAAGTTCACCTGCATCAGGGGGTCAATCCCTGTGGGGGTGCGATGGGAGGTTCTCAATGCCAGACTTTGCCCCTCACTAGGCTATGATGTGCAACATAGTCCACACACAGCCCACAGACAGCTCATGACAGATTGGGAAAAGAGAAATATTGATCAAAGGATAAAAAGGAATAAACTTTAGTGGCCAATAGCATCTGGCCATAATAAATAATAGTGCGGGGATGGGGATGTGGCTCAAGCGGTAGTGAGCTCGCCTGGCATGCGTGCGGCCTGGGTTTGATCCTCAGCACCACATACAAACAAAGATGTTGTGTCCGCCAAAAACTGAAAAATAAAGATTAAAAAATTCTCTCTCTCTCTCTCTCTCTAAAATATAAATAAATAAATAAATAATAGTGCATTATATTTTTCAGAATTGCTAAAAAAATAGATTTTAAAAGTTTCATCACCAAAAAACATAGTGTGTGAATGATGATATGTTAATCAGCTTAATTTAATCATTTCACACTGTAAACATATGTCAAAACTCACATTATACTCTATAAATATACAATCATTATTTTTCAATTAAAAATAAAACTTTTTTTTAAAATTTTTTTTTATTGGTTGTTCAAAACATTATAAAGCTCTTGACATATCATATTTCATACATTAGATTCAAGTTGGTTATGAACTCCCAATTTTACCCCAAATACAGATTGCAGAATCACATCGGTTACACATCCACATTTTTACATAATGCCCTATTAGTAACTGTTGTATTCTGCTATCTTTCCTATCCTCTACCATCCCCCCTCCCTCCCCTCCCATCTTCTCTCTCTACCCTATCCACTGTAATTCATATCTCTCCTTGTTTATTTTCCCATTCCCCTCACAACCTCTTATATGTAATTTTGTATAACAATGAGGGTCTCCCTCCATTACCATACAATTTCCCTTTTCTCTCCCTTTCCATCCCACCTCATGTATCTGTTTAATGTTAATCTTTTCTTCCTGCTCTTCCTCCCTGCTCTGTTCTTAGTTGCTCTCATTATATCAAAGAAGACATTTGGTATTTGTTTTTTAGGGATTGGCTAGCTTCACTAAGCATAATCTGCTCTAGTGCCATCCATTTCCCTGCAAATTCTATGATTTTGTCATTTTTTAGTGCTGCGTAATACTCCACGGTATATAAATGCCACATTTTTTTTATCCATTCATCTATTGAAGGGCATCTGGGTTGGTTCCACAGTCTAGCAATTGTGAATTGTGCTGCTATGAACATCGATGTAGCAGTATCCCTGTATTATCACTATTTGCAGATGACATGATTCTATACCTAGAAGACCCAAAAGGGTCTACAAAAAAACTACTAGAACTAATAAATGAATTCAGCAAAGTGGCAGGATATAAAATCAACACGCATAAATCAAAGGCATTTCTGTATATCAGCGACAAAACTTCTGAAACGGAAATGAGGAAAAACACTCCATTCACAATATCCTCAAAAAAAATAAAATACTTGGGAATCAACCTAACAAAAGAGGTGAAAGATTTATATAATGAAAACTACAAAACTCTAAAAAGAGAAGTAGAAGAAGATCTTAGAAGATGGAAAAATATACCCTGTTCATGGGTAGGCAGAACTAACATCATCAAAATGGCGATATTACCAAAAGTTCTCTATAGGTTTAATGCAATGCCAATCAAAATCCCAACGGCATTTCTTGTAGAAATGGATAAAGCAATCATGAAATTCATATGGAAAAATAAAAGACCCAGAATAGCAAAAGCAATTCTAAGCAGGAAGTGCGAATCAGGCGGTATAGCGATACCAGACTTAAAACTATATTACAGAGCAATAGTAACAAAAACAGCATGGTACTGGTACCAAAACAGGCGGGTGGACCAATGGTACAGAATAGAGGACACAGAGACTAATCCACAAAGCTACAACTATCTTATATTTGATAAAGGAGCTAAAAGCATGCAATGGAGGGAGGATAGCATCTTCAACAAATGGTGCTGGGAAAACTGGAAATCCATATGCAACAAAATGAAACTGAATCCCGTCCTCTCGCCATGCACAAAAGTTAACTCAAAGTGGATCACGGAGCTAGATATCAAATCAGAGACTCTGCGTCTGATAGAAGAAAAAGTTGGCTCCGATCTACATATTGTAGGGTCGGGCTCCAAATTCCTTAATAGGACACCCATAGCACAAAAGTTGATAACAAAAATCAACAAATGGGACTTACTTAAACTGAAAAGTTTTCTCTCAGCAAGAGAAACAATAAAAGAGGTAAATAGGGAGCCTACATCATGGGAACAAATTTTTACTCCTCACACTTCAGATAAAAATAAAACTTTAAAACTGCGAAGTATTGAGGAGTGACTTTCAGAATGGCCTTATGAGGAGCTCTGTGGGCCTTTCCCCAGGGAACAAATATGATTGTGAAAAACTGAAAAAAAATATATTTATTTACTTATATTTATTTAATTAAACATGCAAAGTCTCTGGAAATTGATCTGAGATCATCCAGAAAACAGAGAAACAATTATTTAATTACCTTAATTAGGAAAAACAGTGAGAGTCTTTGCAGTGTAGCAATGGCCTGATTCCCATCCCACTCCTAATCGCATGATAGAAACTCAACTTGTGGCAGGTGCAGCCATAAACAGGGGGCTCCCTCCCTCCACCCCAACTTTTGCTCCCAAAATAGGGTTATAATTTCTTTGTGGGAAGGATAGTCCATTAGCATTTTCACATTCCCCAGACCCATATTTCAGACACTCCATACCAGGTAACCCAGTTGAGTGGTCTGGAACTCCATTCATATATATATATATATATATATATATATATATATATATATATATATATCCCCACTTCAAGGGATGATGGCTCACCCAGGCATAATGGGCCAAAAATACTGGACTGAATCACCTTCACTCCTTCTCACTCCTAGATCAGATTTTCACACTGAGAGAGGCAAACTGAGAAGAGTACAGGGTACCACCCTTTTCCACTCATAAACTGTGAATGTCATGGCACCACCCCAAGAGAAGTAGGCTAGTGTCCCTACCACCAGCCACAGAGCAATGGCATAGAAGATTTTCCAAAGAGAGAGGCCATCTGTAAGACCAGAACGCTCCATCGCTCTCCTCAAGGGCACTGATTTTATTTGTAACAGAGAATGGGGAAATTTAAGCCAATGGGTACTGTCAGAAACCATGGGGATTTTGATAGTAAGCAATTAAGAGGAGGTTGGTAGCTGCATGAAAGCAGCAAGCTTAACTGTGGAATGGCTTGCATTTTACTAGAGAAAATCAAGGAAAGAAACAGATAAGAGTCCTCTTGGGATCATAACAAATCTCAAACATTAGATTCAAAGCCTACCCATGCAAAGGAGACCAAATCTCATACCAGTGCATATTACTAGAGGTTTAATTGCTGAATGTGATAGTAGAGGTAGACAATTCATAGAGAGATCAGAAAATAGAAAAATTAAAGACAGCCCTTCTAAAATCACTGTCATCCCATGGTGACTGTTAATATACCCATGTCTGTGCCCAATGAAGAATGACATGAAGAGTCTGCACACTGCCATAAGAATAGGCTTTATTAAAATAGTTAGACATAGTTATTAAACATGTAAACAAGAAAAATAGCACATCTTGGGGTAGGTGGATGATGTCATTATGATTCAGAGTTGCTAAAATATATTGTCTAAAATGTCTAGTGTTTCACAACAAAAGATTACAAGACAAAATAAAGAAAGAAAGAAAAAAGAAAAAAATAGAAAGTGTGACTCATTCACAATGAAAAATAGAAGGCAGCAGAAATCCCTTGTGAGATGTCCCAGATGTTAGATTTAGTAAAGACTTCATACAATTCTATGTAAATATGAAGGAAATGATGCTTAAAGAATTAAAGAAAAAATGATGACAATGGATAATATGGAAAATATCACCAATAATATTACTAGAAATTATGAAAAAAATAATGAAGTAAAGAAAAATTATGTGCAAGAAAAATTATGAAAAATTCACTAGAGAAGATCAAAAGTTGATCTGAACCAGCATAGGAAAAAAATGCTTATGAATAATAAGATAAATTGATGGAAATTGTGCAATCTGAACAAGAGAGAATAAAAACATTAGGAAAAACATACAGCATCATTAAGGTTAGCAACACATATGAAAGTGAGTACCAGTTTTCCCAGCACCATTTATTGAAGAGGCTATCTTTTCTACAATATATGTTTTTGGTGACTTTGTGTAAGATAACTGTATTTTGTGGGTTTGTCCCAGTGTCCTCTATTCTGTACCACTGGTCCACAAGTCTATTTTAGTGTCAATACCATGCCATTTTCATACTATTGCTATGTAGTATAGTTTAAGTTCTGGTATAGTGATGCTACCTGCTTCACTCTTATTGCTAAGAATTGTTTTAGCTATTCTGGGTTCTTATTTTTTTCAGATAAATCATGATTGCTTTTCTATTTCTGTGAAGAATGTCATTGGGATTTTGATTTAGAATTGCATTAAATCTGTGTTGTGCTTTTGGTAGTACGGTCATTTTGACAATATTAATTCTGCCTATCCTAGAACAAGAGAGATCTTTCCATTTTCTAATTTCTTCTTTAATTTCTTTCTTTAGCATTCTGTAGTTGTCATCATAGAGGTCTTTCACCCCTTTTGTTGATTCCAAGTATTTTTTTTTGAGGCTATTATAAATGGGATAGTTTACCTAGTTTCTCTTTTAGAGGATTTGTCACTGATCTACAGAAATGCCTTTGATTTATGGGTGTTGATTTTATACCCTGCTTCTTTGCTGAATTCATTTACTAGTTCTAGAAGTTTTTTCATGGAATATTTTGGATCTTCTAGGTATAGAATCATGTCATCGGCAAACAGCAATAGTTTGAGTTCTTCTTTTCGTATCCATATCCCTTTAATTCCTTTCATCTAATTGTTCTGGCTAGAGTTTCAAAAACTATGTTAAATAGAAGTGGTGAAAGAGGGCATCCCTGTCTTGTTCCAGTTTTTAGAGGAAATGCTTTCAATTTTTCTTCATTTAGAATGATGTTGGCCTTGGGCTTAGCATAGATTGCTTTTACAATGTTTGAGTATGTTCCTATTATCCCTACTTTTTCTAGTGTTTTGAACATGAAGGGATGTGTATTTTGTGAAATGCTTTTTCTGCATCTATTGAGATGATCAGATGATTCCTTAACTCTTTTGAGGTGATGAATTACATGTGCACCAAAATGAAATTAAGCCCGTATCTCTCACCATGCAAAAAACTCAACTCAAAATGGATTAAGGACCCAGGAATTAAACCAAAGACCCTGTGCCTAATAGAATAAAAGTAGGCCCAAATTTTCATCATGTCGGATTAGGCCCCAACTTCTTTAACAAGACCCTATAGTGCAAGAAATAAAATCAAGAATCAATAAGTGGGATGGATTCAAACTAAAAAGATTCTTCTCAGTAAAAGAAACAGTCAGTGAATTGAAGAGAGAGCCTACAGAAATGGGAACAAATCATTACCACAGATTTTTACATCAGATAGATCACTAATCTCTAGGATATATAAGGTACTCAAAAACCTTAACACCAAAAAAACAAATGACTCAATCAATAAATGGGCTAAGGAACTGAACAGGCACTTTTCAGAATATGATGTGCAATCAATCAACAAATATATGAAAAAAATGTTCAATATCTCTAATAATTAGAGAAATGCAAATCAAAACTTCTCTAAGATTTCATCACACTTCAGTCAGAATGGCAACTATCAAGAATACAAACAATAATGAATGTTGGCAAGGATATGGGGGGAAAGGCACACTCATACATTGCTAGTGGGACTGAAAATTGGTGCAGCCAACATGGAAAGCAATATGGAGATTCCTTGGAAAACTTGGAATGGAACCACCATTTGACCCTGCTATCCCACTCCTCTGTTTATACCCCAAAGACTTAAAAACAGCATACTACAGGAACACAGCCACATCAATGTTTATAGCAGCACAATTCATAATAGCTAAATTGTGGAACCAACCTAGATGCCCTTCAGTAGATGAATGGATAAGGAAACTTTGGCATATATACATAATGAAATATTACTCAGCATTAAAAGAGAATAAAATCATGGCATTTGCAGGTAAATGGATGAAGAATATAATGCTAAGTGAAATAAGTCAATCCCCCAAAATCAAAGGCTGAATGTTTTCTCTGATATGTGGATGGTGATCCATAATGGGTGTGGGGAGGAACATGGGAGGATTAGAGGAACTCTAGGTAGGGCAAAGGAGAGTGAGGGGAAGGGAGGCTGCATGGGGTAGGAAAGATGGTGGAATGAGTTAGACATCATTACCCTAAGTACACGTATGAAGACATGAATAGCGTAACTCTACTTTGTGTATAACCAGAGACATGAAAAATTGTGCTGTATATGTGTACTATGAATTGAAATGCATTCTGCTGTTGTGTATAACAAATTAGAATAAATAAATAAATTTAATATTTAAAAAAAGTGAGTACCAGAAGGAGGAGAAAAAGATAAAGAACAAAATGTAGAAAATGAAATAATGGCTCAATACTTCCCAAGTTTAATGAAAAATATCTGAGACCTCGACAAACTTCATGTAGAGAAATGCAAAGCAATCCACACCCCAAAACATAACACTAAAAGCAGTAAAAATGTTATGTCAATGGAAAGCAAGAGAAAGCAGCAAAAGAACCCCAATAAAAGAAAAAGGTAACTTCTCATTAGAAACACTGGAAGCCAGAAAACCATGAAGTAACATATTCAAAGGGCTGAAAGAAAATTGATGTTAGCCAAAGGTCTTACACAACCAAGATTATCTTTCAAAAACTGAAGTGAAATAAAGATATTTTCATAAAAACAGAAACAGAGACAATTTGTTGCTACTAGACCTCTCTTGTAAGAAAGGAAGCTCTTTGAGCAGAATGCTCGCAAGCCCAGACTCATAATTCAAATTCAAAAACAAAGGATGCTGGTAAAAGCAATTATAAAAGACAGTATAATTATATATTTATTATCCTTTCTTCTCTTTATTTTAAAGTAACTATAAAATAAAGTCTATGATTATATTTTTTAGGTCTACAACATATGGGAATTAGTGTATTTCAAAATAACACAAAGGGAAGGGTGGGAGCAAAGCTGTGTTGAAGTAAGGAAATGATGCCATATTGTGCTCCTCACCCTTCTATTACTATAATGAGTAAGTGAGATGATCAACTCATAAAGACAAAAGGTTTACTTGGGCTCACAGTTTGGGAGGTTAAAGTCCATAATCTATGACCCAATTGCTTTTGGGCCTGTTGGGGAGGCAGCACATCAGGTGGGGCATGTGGTGGAACGAGACTGCTCATCATATGGCCAGGAAGTAAAAACAAAAGGAAGGAAATGGGGCCTCACTATCTCCTTCAGGGGTATCCCCAGTAACCTGAAAAAAATCCCACTAGGCCCTACTTCTTAAAATCACCACTATTTTCCAATATTGCCATGGGCCGGGATCCAAGGCTTTATTCTATAGGACTTTGGGAAACATTCCAGAATCCAAACTATAGGGCATACAGATCTGTATGAACAAATGAGGAGAACCAGGAAAGGTAAATAGGAAGGGTTAATTTTAATCAGATCTGCATGTTCGCTAAGTTATTTAAGCTCAGAAGAAAACTATGTGATTTCAAAAATGTTGGGGCATTATGTTTGGCCCTCTGGATAGAATGCTGATTAATAATAAACCCTATCTCACATTTATGAATAAAAATTACTTAATGATGTGGTGCATTGTAATGAAAGTATGTACAGAGCATATTCTAGGAGGCTATGCAGTAAGAGGGACTGATTTTCTATTTGTTATTTTCATAAATAACCATGAGATAGTTTTATTTTCAGTTTCTGAAATCAGTGATGAATAAAAAGAATGAAATTTTTAGGTCATGAATTTGTTTAGCAACAAAGCAAGTTCTCTCTAGTATTGAATATTTAATGCAAAAGAACTCTCACCTATGTGATGGTTCTATTGTTTCCTTAAAAAATAGATAAGATATCCCCTGTTGTTTGAATATGTACCATGACTTGGAGCATTCAATTAATTGGGTCAATTAACTTCACTCTTTTAAACATGTTCATTTTGTATCCTTCTTCCTTAACCACCATCTCAAAGGGGAATTTTATATAAGCCCAGAATCACTGATACAAAAACAAAGCAAATGTCTTTTTTTAATATTAATTTAGTTTTTGGCTAATTTTTTTAAAATTTCTAACTTTATATTGTTCTTTTTAGATATACATGATAGTACAGTGTATTTTGACTTATTATGCATACATAGGATACAACTTATTCTAATTAGGATCCCATTCTTGTGGTTGTACACAATATTTCACTGGTCATGTATTGATATATGAACATAGGAAAGTTAAGTCCAACTAATTCTGTCTTTCCTATTCACATCCCTCCCTACTCCTTTCCTTTCATTCCCCTTTATCCAGTCTAACAAATTTCTATTCTCCCCACTCCCCACCCTTATTGTTTGTTAACATCCACATATCAGAGAGAATATTCAGCATTTAGTTTGGGGGAACTGGCTTATTTCACTTAGCATGGTAGTCTCCAGTTCCATCTATTTACTGTAAAAGGCCATCATTTCATTCTCCTTTGTGGCTAAGTAATATTCGTTTGTGTGTATGTGTTGATATGTCTTGATATGGACTTAGCATAGTCTACTTGAAGAAACAGAGACATCAAATGGAGGATACAGAATGAACATGTTTAAAAGAGTGAAGTCCATTGACCCAATAGGACATAAAATAGGAGCCTTATTTGATAGTTTCTCATTTGGACTCAGTGCTCTGATTAGATAAGAGGTTGGTTTGACACATTCAACATACCCATGTGAATCATGCCAACTCAGTTGACTCAATACTGTGTGAAGTGATCCCCAATGTCTGAATGCTGTACTTCATTATCAACATTTTAAAATTGTATATTCATTCAATATTTGTTAAACATTTACTGTATGTGAAGTAATGTACCTAATGCTGGGAATATAATAGGTATTTACTTACTGCCTGTTAATGTTTATTCATATATTCAACTCGTCTTTTTGTTGGGGGGTGGTACTGGGGGTTGAACTCAGGGGCACTTGACCACTGACCCACATCCTCAGTCCTATTTTGTATTTTATTTAGAGACAGGGTCTCATTGAGTTGCTTGGCACCTCACTTTTGCTAAGGCTGGCTTTGAACTCATGATCCTCCTGCCTCAGCCTCCCGAGCTGCTGGGATCAGAGGCAACACATCTTTGAATATCTCTTTTGTACTAACAAATATACCAATTGCCAGATATACATTGGTGATGACAACAGCAGTTCTTACTTTTATAAACTTACAGCATGGGTAGTTGGGAGGAAGAGGTAAAATCTGTAACAGAAAATAAGAAATTCTGTCATTTGCAAAATGGATGAACCTGGAGAACATTATGCTAAGTGACAGAAGCCAAGCATAGAAAGACAAATAATCTCACATATGTGGAATATTAAAAAATTCATGTACATGGATGCAGAATATAGAACAATTGGCTTCCAGAGGCTGAGGGATGAGAGAATTGGGGTAATGTTGTTCAAGGGACACAAAATTTCAGTTATACAGGAGGGATAAATTCAAGGCAATGAGTGTACATTGTGGTGATTACAGCTATCACCAATATATTGAATACTTGAAAATTTTTAGAACAGATTTTAAGTGTTCTTAGCACACACACACACACACACACACACAAAGTATGTGAAATAATTCCATAATGTATATGTATTTCAAAACATTATGTTGCACATCATAAATACAAACAGTTTTTACTTATCAATAAATAAATAGATGTAGGAAAGTTGAGAAAATAAGTCAACATGAATGGAGAGTATTCTGCAAAAGTAATTCACATAATTGATTCCTGTCCACTCTTCTTTCCGACTCCATACTTTGTAGGAATAGCAGGCTCTGTGGTAATTGAGGAAATTATGAGGCACTGACCTCTTGGCTTTCATTCCAAAAGCCTAGGCCCACTGATGATATCCAAAGCTGAGGGAAACAGGGTGCCCTGAAATTAAAGAGGGAGCTTCTCTAGCTGGTCGAGGAGAAATAGGGTTCAAGGACCCTAGAAGCCAGTGTGGGGAGGGCAGAACATCCTTCCATGGGAATACTTCATGAATCTCATCTCATGCTTCAAATATAAATATAAAAATTAAATATTATTCAATCTTAATAAGGAAGGACATCTTGCCACTTTTAGTAGTATGGATGAGCCTGAAGAACATGAAACGAAATAAAATAAAGCACAGATATGTGCTATGTGATTTCATTTATATATAGAATATACAGTAGTTAAATTAGAAGCAAGGAGAAGAACAGCAGTTGCCAGGGGCTGGGTTGGGGAAAATAGTATGATGTTGATCAAAGAGTAAGAAGTTTCAATTATGCAGGACAAATAGAATTTTGGAGACCTAAAATACAGCTTGTGGACTGCAGATAACAATACTGTTATACACATGAAATTTGTTAAGAGTGTTAAGAAGAAAGAGAAGGAGGAGAAGGAAAGAGGGGGAAATGAAAGAGGAGAAGGAGGAGAAAGAGGAGGAGGAGGAGGAAGTACCTATGTGAGGTGATGGTATGTTAATTAGCTTGATTGTGGTGACCCTTTCACATTGTGTACAGAGATCAAAATATCAAGTTTTATACCTTAAATACATACAACTTTTATTTGTCAAATATGTCACCACAAAACTGTTAAAAAAATCTCATACAATAATTTCTCTACTCAACTTTCATTAAGTACCGGTGACAGAAAGTATTGTAAAATAATTTTCTGAAGAGGGAATAGATAGGTCAGCATTTCATTGAATGTACATAAGAAAAGGTGGCTTATGAGGTATATTCCAGAACTTCCTCTTTGTTAGTCCACATTATCTTATCTTTAGAACTAAAATAATAATGTGGTTGGGAAGGCTGGTGGGTATTGCTTAGTGCTAAAGCAGTTGCCTAAGATAGACAAGGTCATGAATGTGATCTCCAGCACTTCCACCATCAATGACAATGATGATGATGATGACGATGATGATGATGATGGAAAGGGCTGCCCGGACTAGGTGATTCCTTGAGACCACATTGTACTGAAGGATCCATGACAATAATAGTTATTATTGGACATTGTTATTCACTAGATATTCTTCTGAGTACTCTACCTGTGTGGAATCATTGAATCTTTGTAATTTTAGAGAAAGCATTATAATTTTTCCAGTGAGGAAGCTGAAGCACAGAGACCAGGTGCCCAGCGTGCTCGTGCCTTAACTTGGATATTAACCTACCCTTTTAGTCTCAATCTCATCTTGAGCTACACATACTTGAGCACATTCCTCTGGCCTTCAGCTTTCTCCCTGGGAAAATCATAATGTTTTCTCTGAGGTTACAAAGATTCAATGAGTTCACACATGTAACATGCTCAGAAGAGTGGCAAGTAGATAATAATGCCCCCCAATTTTCCCTATGAGTTTTGAAAATATTCTACTGTTATTTTTAACTTGTTAAATGTCTAGGAAGAAAGTCCCCATCTCATTACTTCCAATATTTCACAATTCATTTCTTCGCCCATGAGCCCAGAGAACAATTAATGGTGAGGCAGTATGTATCCATGTGCCTGCACAGCTGCCTGAGTACAAATGTCTTCATTTTTGCCTTCAAGAAGTGTGCTGAATTATAAATGCAAAATCTTATTATGGGAAAAAATAGTCATCCCGTGTTTTCCAGGTGACAACTCCATTATAAAATATAAGCAGGAAGTTACATATTTTAATTAATGATTTTATCATACTAACTACTTGGACTTTTTTTGCCTTTCATACGAAGGAAATTTCTAAGCTTTCAAAAATAAATACATTGTTTCCAAAGTAATCACATACAAAAGTACCAAAAATTATCCTGAGAAAGTCATTTATTTGAATTTATAACTAAATAGCACTTAGTTCATACACAAGAAGCCTTGGAACTTTTTTTTATTTTTAACAATGTCCTTCATATATCGGTGGACCCGTTATTTTCTAATCATTTCTTCCATGATGAATAGTGTTAAGAATGTAATCTAAATCATCTCATTGGCAATTGCACACTATTTTAAAACTCTGTTATGTCCTCTCTTTCTGAGAATTTAGATCATAATACAAATGAGGAGGAAAAATATCAATCACGTTTCTTCAACAGTTTCAAAAAATACATATGCAATTTTACATAAAATAACAATTTCATATGCATAACATATGGTATATGACATATAAGTGTTAAAATATGTATGTATATATACTTGAGATATATATATATATATATATATATATATATATATATATATATATACTATAAACACATAAATCAAATTTGAATATGGTCACACTTCTGTCCCCTGATAACATAAAGTCTAAATTCATAATACCCTAAATCAGACAAATATGCCCATAATTAGAAATGGTCATATATAGAGTGGGTGTTCTTATTTAGTTAATTCAAAGAAATGTGCATACCTGTAATCCCAGAGACTCGGGAGGCTGAGACAAAAGGATCAAGAGTTCAAAGCCAGCCTCAGCAAAATTGAGTCATTAAGCAACTCAGTGAGACCCTGTCTCTAAATAAAAATACAAAAATAGGGCTTGGGATGTGGCTCAGGGGTCAAGTGCCACTGAGTTCAATCCCTAGAATCAAAAAAGAAATAAGGCTAGATTCATATAATTCCTAGTAGAATTATATACTGGGAGGGTTTTCCTTGTTTTCAAACTGTATGCACTCCATCAGAATCTGCAGTGCCCAGGGACAGAGAGGAGCCTAAGTCTTGGCATTTTAACAATCTCATCTGCTGACTCTCAATACTCAACAAGTTTGGACAATATTAGCTGAGCTATTTGAGAATCCAGGTGGAAGAATCTGTTAATTATCTCTCCTACTGTGTCACAAATATTTCAGCTCCTACTGTTACTTAGCAAGATATTGCCGGATGGAGCCACAGAGTGATGGGATACAATTTCTTAAAATTCCTGAAGTTTCTGGTTGGAAAGTAACTTAAAGGTCATCTAGTCCAATCTGAAGTGAACTCCTGATCTTTCCTTAATTTTATCCGTATCATCTGTCCATCACCTCTTGCTCATCAATTCCTTAGTTTGGTATATGTGCCCATCATAAAAAGCTAACCTAGTCCAATGAAAGAGTATAATATGCCCAAAGAAAGCAATATATTTCAATTTATTCTCCAATCCTCCAGTCAGTCATTTTTGGCCCAACTTGCTCACATATTTGTGGATTGACAAGTGACTACAATGATTCATGTCTAATTTACATGCTTATTCATTCCCCAAGGCATAGAAAAATTCAAACTAAGGTTGCAGAATTACTGTGCTCTAGTTATCATTATCAGGTGTTATGCAAGATACCATGTCTATAAAAACAGTGGAAATTATGAGAAAATTTAATTGGTTGTTGTTATGTCTATTTAAGTAGACAGTTCACATCAGTCTTCAAAACTGCATTTGCAACTGAACATTATTGCTATTATTGATGGTTTTGAGGACAAAAACAACCCTGAATTATTTATTCTGTGATTGAATTCCACAGTATAACTTCATTGTGTTTCAACAAAAAAATTTCCTGTAATTCAGAGTCTGGGAGACATTAAGCAGTTATGTATTGATTCTTTTTTTCCCCCTCAAGTAATCAATTAAGTTCCTATGGCCTTCATTTCCCAAAAGACTGTAACATCCATAAAAAGATTATTTCTGTAAGTAGAAGATTCTGTATACAACAGAATGCCATCAGAAGTACCCTAGGACCATCTGTTATCGTTGTCCACTTCAGCCAGACAAGTAGCAGGAATTAACTCTGGTAGGAAAAAAAAAAAAAGATCTAAATGCACACACACAGTCTTCATGAAAATAAGAAGTCTGAATAAATATTTGAAAGAGGTGAAATCCACTGGTTCCTACATTTATTGTCTGTAAGGGGTAAGAACAGGTTACCGCTTTTAATTCTTATCTTACATATTGACTGGACATTCATCCTTGGCCACAGAAAACCATAAAAGTTTAGCACCGAAAGACTCAGAGATTATATATTCTCAAGCAAGTGAGGAAATTATATGCTACTTGGTATTGATTATTCATTCAAAAATATTTATTAAGAGGCCACAGCTCAGGGCGGCAGACACAGAGCAATGAAGAAAATAAACAAGGCTTTTTCTTATTCCTGAGTTTTCAGTCTGATGGGAGGTAAGTCACAATGAGCAAACAAAAAAAAAAATATGTCAGTGATGAGTACTGTGAGGGGAAAAAAAGTGTGGTGAAGGAATAGAGAAAGATGGTAAGGGAAGGTGTAGTGCTCTAGGTAGGGTGCTGGAGAAAAAGGGTCTTCAATAAGGTCAGGAAAACCTGTGTGGAAAGAAGTGAACCATGTGGATGGATAAATATCTCTGCTCCTCAGCTAAAATTTATGCCACTTGAGGGCAGAGACACATATTAAATTTCTTTGACCCCACTTCACATCTTTTTAGGGTCTGATACACAGTAGAGTTCTGAAAGAATTTTAACTGCTTTGAAAGTTACCGGGCTAGTATCCTGTACAATCACTGGCATCTCTTTCTAGCTCTTAAGGTACAGGATGACTAACCTCATGAAACAGCAGGAAGAATCTTATCTGATCAAAACACTTTCTCCAAGAATAGCAAACCCACACTGAAAAATGGCAAAGGCATTCATGTTGTCTTCAAAGTCAGGTAAACCAAGATCTGCAGCTGTCCATCAGTTTATTGATTTATCAGCTCCAATGGAGGCACAAATCTCTAGTTGCTTTAGCAGTCATTATTTTATTGAAACTTGCAAAAAAAAAAACAAAAAAAACCTTTGCAGATATGAGCTCTAAAAGCTACTTGTAAGAGGATTCAATGTAGCAAAACTAAGCTATCTCTAAGTCATCCATGAAATACTTTCTGTACCCCATACTATGTGCCATATTCTAAAGATATAAAGCAGAAGAGAGACCCTCATCTCAAAGTGTTTGTTTTCTGGTGCATTTCTGATGGAGCATTCTCTGTAGGGGTGAAATATCCTACCTGCCTATCACTGCCTGAGGAAATAAAAAAGCATTTAGAGTGGAAAAGTTTGGTGAAAGGGAGCTCTGGGCTTCTGTTTGCCACTGTCCAAAAGGACAGCAGTCTCTCTTGGGTTAATAATTCCAACCAACATGTGTCTTTAGAGATAAGAACAAAGATGTTAGGAACTGAGGATCTCACTTAGTTGAAGCTCTTGGGCAAGATACAGACAGACAGACACACACACACACACACACACACACACACATACACACACCTGGGGTTATAGAACAGCTTCATGACCATTATTATTCCCAACTGGAAATTTGCTATACCTCTTCCACTGCTGGGCTTTATCTGCCAGATGTTATTCTATAATGTATACATGACCTAGGGTCATTGACCTCTGAAAAGGCCATTAAGAGACCTGTGCGCTCAGAAATATCAAGAATTGCGTGAGAGCAAAGGAAAAATAGCCATGTCACAACTTTGACATATTCAAATTGCCCATTTTCAGCGATGGTTGCAGATAACTGGTTCAAGTAGGTCCTTTCTTTATACTGAAGGGAGGACACTTTTCATTGTCTGTGTTTGCTATTTGATACCAGCTCTGGAATTCCTCAGATCACCCCTAAAGCAGAACAGTTAGGGCTGGGCCTCGTTTCTTATCCTCCAGAGAACCTCATTGGATTGAGGAAGAATATTTGGATATATTTTCCATTTCATTTGTCCTCTTTGCCCTTTGGTTGTTTTGGAGAGACAACCAGCATTTTTATTTTTTTCCGTGAGTTCCTAACTTGACACTTCATGAGTGCAGATGTGTCAGGCTGCTATCTGATCTTTCCACAGCTATGTGTCTTTTCTGTCCAGTTCTGATGGGAAATCTGACACATGCTGTGATCATGTTGTAATTCTGACAAGGGAAATCTGGCTGAAAAGACCATTGTCTCCACACAAATAACCTAGAATTTCTCCCTCTTTCCCATCCATGAAACAAATGGTTTATGCCTACTTGCAAAGTACAGTCATGAAAAGAATGCTATATTATGCTCAGCTAAAGCAATAGAAACTTGTGCAATTTCTGTACAGGATAGTGCATCTTTGGGCAAACAACAGGCATTTCCTATGGTAGAACATATGTTTGCACTTTCTTAAAACAATGTCAAACTCTTATTGTTTTCTAATTAAAAAAAAACAGAAATAGAAAGTGTCTAATATTCTTATGCAACCAGCAAACTGAAAGTGTCAGACTAGAAGAAAGGAATTGGTGCTGGGTTATGATTTAGGATCTCAAAAGAATGTCAACAGTGAGGGGGGAAAATCAATAAAATAAATCATAGATTGGATGATACACTGTTTCCTCTTCTCATCAGTTCCATGATCGTACAAACTGGCTAATGATCCCTTTCACCTACAACAGCTATTTTAACACAAGCAGATAGAAAGTTTGGGGTTGCTTACTGTAGATTTGAAAAGAAAAACTATGTTTATCTTAATTTTTACTTCCCCATAACATTTACTAAACAAAAAAGTGTTCATGAAGAAAATCAAAACTAAACTGAAACAGTTGCCTTTTATCCCTGAAACAACATAGCCTTCTGGCTTATTCAAAAATCACCTTGGAATGCTTGTTAGATTACACTTAATGAATCTTTGTGAAGAATGAAAGAGATCAAATGTGTCAACCCCTTCATTTTTATCAGTAGAAAAACCATAGTTTACTCAAGTCCATTCACCTTGTCATTGCAGAGCCTCCTGTTTATAAAACAGCATTTGCTTTATTAAGAGCTTTGCTTTCCCTTTATCATAAAATGAATAACCCTGTTTTGCCATTTTCAGATTAGAAGCCGACAACTGTGAATTTTGAACTGCTCTTTATCATCATAGAATATACAGTTTCATTTTTCTAAGAGAATATTATACTTGTTTATTGCTTTTAATTAAACAACAGAAAGCATAAATTATGTTTGCAAAAAGGATTTTATTAAAAATAAGAGATGACTAAATAATGTGTAAGACGGGCGTATCATTTAAACAAACATTGCAATGAGAAAGAAAAGTTCAGGTAAATGTTCTATAAAACGAGCCTTAGTAGGAAGGATTTGATTGTAACAGGAGCTACTATTCTCTAGTAGTTTATATTGGAGTATGGCAAGGTGACAGGAATATAGGAGTTAAAGAAAGAAACTCTTAGTTATAGGATTTTTTTAAGAGAGAGAGAGAATTTTTTAATATTTATCTTCTGGTTTTCGGTGGACACAACATCTTTATTTTATTTTTATGTGGTGCTGAGGATCGAACCCAGCCCGCCAAGCATGCCAGGTGCTACCACTTGAGCCACATCCCCAGCCCCAGTTATAGGTCTTTTAACTAGAAGCATGACTTGAGTTAATTACTTAAGTCACCTCAGTTTGGTTTGCTTTTTCTTTCTTATTTCTATTGACAAATAAAATCCACACATTTCTGTGGGATGCTATGTGATATTCCAGTATATGCATACGTTTGTAATGCTCAGATCAGAGTAAGCATATGTATTTCACTAAACATACAACATGTGTATGTGCACATGTGTTTGGGGGGGGATCAAAAATGCAGCTTTCTTCCAGCCTTTTTGATTCCTCATCTGTAAAATTTTATACCTACTCCACAAGGAAGAATAAAATGAGAGACTGTATATTAAAATGCTTATAAGCTTACAATGCTTCATAAACAGGCAAGCTACTTTCATTTTTTTGTGATATTATAATGCTAAATACCTTATTACCAGCAATATAACATTAACTTTCATTTCTGAAGTCAAAACATTATGTGTGTATAACATACAACCACTTCTAGAAAGGAAGTTAGTTTTGATATGTGAAATGTAGTAGGGACATTATTTATTCTGAGCTACCAGAATCTTGCCACTGGGACCCAACCAGTTCAGCTATAGATCCACAACAAAGCATGAAGTTCTTTAATACATGACTATAGAAAGACAACAAGAACTAAACTTATATTCTGAAACTATAAAACTTATATTCTGAAAATTAAAATGTACACACCTTAGTATACATTTGACTGAAATCCAGGTGAATACAATGAATTATAAGCAATATAAACTAACCATCCATCACTACTTCTCTCTACCCTTACTCTCTAAAGAATCAGT
Source organism: Marmota flaviventris (assembly GCF_047511675.1). NCBI lineage: Eukaryota > Metazoa > Chordata > Mammalia > Rodentia > Sciuridae > Marmota > Marmota flaviventris. The sequence continues at coordinate 99,137,043 of NC_092501.1, read as the reverse complement.
AGGGCTAGGACAATATTTTGATGTTCTGTGTTTTCTCATGTTTCCATCTGTTAGTAAAAATTCAGAAGGAAGTAAACAATCTGCAAACCAGGGCACACAACCTTTGGTGAAAAAGGAAAGCACTCTAAGGAGAGATTAAAGGAGGGGCTGGCTTATACAAAGAAAGTTCCAGCCCAGATTCCCACTTTGGTCTACTAATGCAAACAAGGCTGCATATACTCAATCTTGATTGGTCAGTTTTATGTAAATGATGGATGCAATCATGCCCATAGATGACTGACTGACATATACACATGACTGTAGGTTCATTGGTTAGGTCTGAGCAGCAAAATGAGGACTTTCTATTGACTGTTTATCTTAACAGATAGGGGGGAAAAAAACTCCCTGGGAGAGGATGTAAAGTTTAGCTACAGTCTTTCTGGAAACACAGAGTATTGCATGACATCCCAAGTCAATTAAAGGTTACCAGACTCCATTTTGAATTTTGGACCATGCAGTCATTTGAGACTCTTGGAGATTCAGCTTTTCTTAAAGATCACATATCTTTCTGACTTGATGATCTTCCTGTGTCTGATTTACTCTTCCTTGTCCAGGATCTACTTTGCACTAAAATAATTGAGTCTATATTTTTCATTCCTTATCACCAAATAGAGAGATTCCATGTCTCTCTGATATTGGTAGAAGTTCAGAGCTCAAAAAGCAGGTTTACTGAGAAGGAGATTGCATCCTCCAGTATTTCACAAAAATGCCACTGCCATTAATTTTTATTTTAAGAATGTTTCCTCTCTCCACAGGCCTGAAACTTTGTTTCTGAATACTTTGTTCAACATCATGTAGCAGGTTACTCTATGACATGAAAAGTATTCTTTGCTTCTTTTTTGTCGTATTTTAATCCTGGTCTTTTGGAGCATAAAAAATAAATTCTATATTAAGTTTTATGTGCAAAGAATCTTTCCTGGGGCACAGCAAGGATGCTGAGGCATTTATAATTGCAACAGCCAGAGGCTATATGATTTATTTCTTCATGCCTTCTGTCCTATAGACTACATAAGTCTGATTCTTAAAAAATCTGGATTCTAATATTTGCCAAAAGATTACTCAACAAGCCAACCCTAATAAAATGTATAATAATAATAATAATAACAACAACAACATGGCTAGATATTTGGAAAAAGCATAGAAGAAATACTTCTCTAATATTTGTGTACTCTCGTAGTATTTTAAAAAATAAATATAAAAAGCCAAAAGAAAAGTTTAAGAAAAACTTTGCTAGATAATGCCTTTTTCTTTCATTTTAGGAACTCTAATGATGGCCAGTGCTGTAGCTATCTCTCTAATAAAGAGCACCTTAGTTTAATGTGAGCTAAATGAAAGGCCTATATCTATTTTACAAAAATCAATTATTAATAGCTTTTTGATTTAGCTTTAGCTCAAGTCAAGAAAAGAGCCTTCTCTACTTTGCAGCTTCTTTCTCTATTCTAGGTTTTATTCTGTTTTGTTTTCATCTATTTCTTACTGAATTGCATCTATTTATCTCCCATGACCCATCTTCCCTCTGTATACAGTATACTGACAATTAGACTATTTGTCATTTCTGCTCAAGACCACACAAAGCTACATACTTTTTAAAGCTTTAAGAACTCTTCAAGATTAAAGTCTGGCAGAAAACTCCTCTCTCCAGATTTGCATTTTATAATCCATTATTTATTATTGTTGCTTGCCCTCCCAGAACTTGTTCTTTATGTACTGCTGTGAGCAATATCTATAGCCCAAACTCATTATCTTTTCCCCCTTTGTCTCCCCAAACCTAAATACCAAGAGAAAACTCATTTTCCATATTGCAGATAATGCTGGCATGACCAGAAGAATAATTAAAATGATACCCACTCTGTGTTACTAGTGAACTAAGAATCCAACTTCTAAGCTTGACATGTTTAGGTGCATGTCATTTACGTCAATTTATACATAAACTTCTGTTTCTGATCTCCCCAGGATCCTGGTGTCAGAATGAGTTGCCCTGGAGAGAAAATAATAAATGAAACATCAGACAAACTGCTTTTCAGCTCTCTTGGCTCATACTAATCTTTATTGTTCTGGACATTCCCAATATATATCAACCAAATCAGATTCAAGACACAGAGCTTTCCTCCATAATTTTAACCATAAAGAGCACTTTCTCTCTTTTACTATTTCTAAAAGTACCCCTCTAAGGTTCTTTTGTTTATTATTGAGGGAATCACAGAGAAGTAATTGTCTTTTCCAAATCATGAAATGTACATTGTCCAACTGTGTGAAAAATAAGGAAACAGAAATAAAGGTCATAGGATAGAAGAAGCACACAAGAAAATCGATTCCAGTAACTTAGGGTGGGTGTCACTTTAATCATTCTGTTTTACTCAGCTACTCACCAAAAGCACTGCAAGTCTGTCTTACTTACCAAGTTGAACAGTCTCCCAAATAGCATTTGAATAGGAAATTGCTTCTATACCTTTTTAGCTGAAACAAACTATGGTTTCATTTAAGAAAAGCATGATAGAACTGATATATCTGTCAAAAGTGGGATGTTAACAATAAAAATTAACATTTGGGAAAATATTGTAAATTCTTAAAAGATATATTTATCAGTCCACACTTAGTGAATTTAAGGAATATGTAATAATTTTATAAATATATAATTTTATAAAAATATAATAGTTTTATAAATAAAATTATTACCCCAAAATATTTTGGCCCCTCAAAAAAAAAGTTACACAACTATCTGAATAGCACAGCCTATACCCTGCCTGGAATAAAATCCAGTATAAAATAAGCTTTTTAAACATTATTATGAAGAGTGATGTCTGTCATCTGTTTATTAAGCAAAATGATCATGACATAAAATCCAGGTAAAGGCCAGCATTGATGGTACACCCCTGTATTCCCAGAAGCTTGAGAGACTGAGGCAGGAGGATTGCAAGTCCAAAGCCAGCCTCAGCAATTTAGCGAGGCCCTAAGCAACTTAGTGAGACCCTGTCTCTAAATAAAATAATAAAAAGTGCTGGGGATGTGGATCAGTGGTTAAGTGCCCCTGGGTTCAATCCCTAGTACCAAAAAAAAAAAAAAAATTAAAAAAAAAGACCAAACAAACAAAAAAAAAAACAGGTAAAGATTAAAATTATTATGTAAGTCAGCTTTCTGTAACTGTAATAAAACATCTAAGAAAATCAACTGAAAGAAGGAAAGGCTCACTTTAGTTCATGGTTTCAGTCCATGATCACCTGCTTCCACTGATTCTAGACCTGTGGTGAGACAGAACATCATGGCAGGGAATGTGTGGTAGAATCAATCTCTCACTTCATATTGGCCAAGAAGGAGGGAGGGAGAGAGAGGGGAGAGAGAGAGAAAGAAAGAGAGACAAGAAGAAGAAAGAGGCAGAGTAGGAAGAGGAGAAGGCAGAGCAAAGATATATGCTTCAAAGGCACAAAAACACGCCCCAGTGACCTACTTCCTCTAACAAGGACTCATCTCCTAAAATATCTACCATCTCCCAATTGTGCCACCAGTTGGGGGACTAATAAGCCTTCAAGGGCTGGGGTTGTGGCTCAGCGGTAGAGCACTCACATAGCACATGCAAGGCCCTGGGTTCGATCCTCAGCACAACATAAAAAAAAAATAAAATAAAGGTATTGTGTCCAACTATAAATAAAAAATAAATATTAAAAAAAAGAAGGAAACTCTGGGGAACAGTCTAGATCCACACTGTAACAATAAATGTAACTTCTTTTCATGAAATAAGTTTAACAAAAACTATGATAAGCTGAGATAATTTGCTAGACAAGTAAATACCAGAGGCCAAGCCAGATTAAACAAATAAAAATTGGCATGAAATTGACTGTAAGCTGTTGTTCCTATGTTTACGGCTCATTATTTTCTTTTCTTTTAAGAAAATTATTTTTTATTATGTTCTTTCTTCTCTTCATTAAACTCTGTTGTTCTATTAAAATATATGGGCAAATATGCAAGTCATAACTGTATATACCTCAATTCACTACCTCAAAGTAATACATTCAAGGACTACTATTAAGGTCAAGAAATAGAACATTTCATTTACTCTTCTTATGTCACCTGCCACTAGGTACCCTCTCCCTTCCACCCAAAGGTAACTACCGTCCTGACTCCTAATAACATAATTCAATCTTTCCTATTCAGGGGACATTTTATATAAATGGAGTTATACGGTATGGATCCTTTCTTTCAAGTCACCCAAGTTGTTATATGCAATATAGTTCATTCATTTTTCTTGCTGTTTGATAATCCCTTTTGTGAATATTCTGCAATCTATGTATCCAATCTGTTCATGATGATCATTTGGATTATTGTTGAAAACATTCTGGTACATAATTCTATTGGGTTTATTTTTTTTTTATTTTTTTTTATTGGTTGTTAAAAACATTATAAAGCTCTTGACATATCATATTTCATACATTAGATTCAAGTTGGTTATGAACTCCCAATTTTACCCCAAATACAGATTACAGAATCACATCGGTTACACATCCACATTTTTACATAATGCCCTATTAGTAACTGTATTTTCTTAATGTGCTGAATGATAATAACCTATCTCTAGTTTTGCCTTAAGTCTCAGAAAAGTAAAATATACCTGTTCAATTCTATACTCATTCAACATCCTTTCTTTTCTCTCTTCCTTGATAGCTAGGAAAAACATATTTCCTAATAGTAATTAATAAGTACAGTGTTTATGCCCTTTAAATTATCAAATAGTAAGCATTTGCTTAGGAAGTTTAATTAGCACTTACCTTTGTAAACTGTTAAGGTCAGTTTTCCCTTACTGCCTACCACTTATTGTATATCAGTTATGGATGGAGTTATCTTGTTAGCCAAGCTACTTTAGTTCTCTTTTCACAATAATCCTATGTTATAGGTAGTACTACTGAGGTCACAGAAAGTTCAATGAACCAAAATTATTAAGTCCTAAAACTAGGATCTAACTGCCCCCCAACAATTCTAATGAAGTTTTGGCAACCACGTCTAGGCAGACTAAAGCAGTACCTGGAAAGGGAAATGAGGACTCTAGTATTGGATGAGGATTTTCCTTGGTACCCTTAAGCTTTCACCTTAGGCAACTCCTTCCTCCATCAAAAGAAACGATTCTTCTCTTCGTTAGCATGGCTAAGGGTCTGTCGATCTTGTTTATTTTTTCAAAGAACCAACTTTTAGTTTTGTCAATTTTTCAATAGTTTCTTTTGTTTCAATTTCATTGATTTCTGCTCTGATTTTAATTATTTCTTGCCTTCGGCTATATTTGCTGTTGTTTTGCTCTTCCTTTTCCAGGGCTTTGAGATGAAGTGTGAGCTCATTTATTTGTTGTTGTTTTTCTTTTTTTAAGGAATGAACTCCAGGCAATGAATTTCCCTCTTAGCACTGCTTTCATTGTGTCCCATAGATTCCGATATGTTGTGTCTGTATTTTCATTTATCTATAAGAATTTTTTGATTTCCTCCTTTATGACTTCTGTACCCCATTGGTCATTCAGTAAAATATTGTTCATTTTCCAAGTGATGCAGGATTTTTCCTTCCTTCTTTTATCATTGATTTCCAGTTTCATTCCATTATGATCAGATAAGTTTCATGGTATTATCTCCACACCTTTATAATTTCTAAGAGTTGCCCTATGGCATAATATACGGTCTATTTTTGAGAAAGATCCATGTGCTGCTGAGAAAAAAGTATATCCACTTGATGATGGTTGATATATTCTATATATGTCGGTTAAGTCTAGGTTATTAATTGTGATATTGAGTTCTATAGTTTCTTTATTCAACCTTTGTTTGGAAGATCTGTCCAATGGTGAGAGAGGTGTGTTGAAGTCACCCATAATTATTGTGTTGTGTTCTATTTGACTCTTGAACTTGAGGAGAGTTTGTTTTATGAACATAGCAGCACCAAGAGAACTCAAATTACCAGCATACGGGATGAAAAAGGCAATATCACAACAGACACTACAGAAATACAGAAGATAATCAGAAATTATTTTGAATCCTTATACTCCAATAAAATAGAAGAGAGTGAAGACATTGATAAATTTCTTAAGTCATATGATTTGCCCAGATTGAGTCAGGAGGATACACACAACTTAAACAGACCAATATCAATGGAGGAAATAAAAGAAGCCATCAAAAGACTACCAACCAAGAAAAGCCCAGGACCGGATGGGTATACAGCAGAGTTTTACAAAACCTTTAAAGAAGAACTAATACCAATACTTTTCAAGTTATTTCAGGAAATAGAAAAAGAGGGAGCTCTTCCGAATTCATTCTACGAGGCCAACATCACCCTAATTCTGAAACCAGACAAAGACACTTCAAAGAAAGAAAACTAGAGACCAATATCTCTAATGAACTTAGATGCAAAAATCCTCAATAAAATTCTGGCAAATCGTATACAAAAACATATCAAAAAAATTATGCACCATGATCAAGTAGGATTCATCCCTGGGATGCAAGGCTGGTTCAATGTACGGAAATCAATAAATGTTATTCACCACATCAATAGACTTAAAGATAAGAACCATATGATCATCTCGATAGACACAGAAAAAGCATTCGACAAAGTAAAGCATCCCTTTATGTTCAAAACACTAGAAAAACTAGAGATAACAGGAACTTACCTCAACATTGTAAAAGCTATCTATGTTAAGCCTCAGGCTAGCATCATTCTAAACGGAGAAAAATTGAAGGCATTCCCTCTAAAATCTGGAATAAGACAAGGATGCCCTCTCTTACCACTTCTATTCAACATGGATCTCAAAACACTGGCCAGAGCAATTAGACAGATGAAAGAAATTAAAGGCATAAACATAGGAAAAGAGGAACTTAAATTAGATGTACCCACATAAATTCACTTTTTAGCATTGCTGGGGATCCACCATTAAAGATGTATTTATTATTTTGCTACTTAAAGGTGATAACTGGACTATCAGTATCAACATTTTGCAGGACCTTGCTAAAAACCAGAATCTTGGGCCATACCCCAAACTATGGTAATATATATTTAAAAAAAAATAGCCAGGTCCCCTGTATTAACATTAAGGTTTGAAAAAGTATTCACCATTAGATTTAATATTCTGTTGCCAATTGTGTTTTTTGAGGGAACACTCCAGTGTAATTGCAAGTATTTCTAACTCTGAGAATGGGGGTGGAAATGTTCATCAGTCAAAAAAAAAAAAAAAAGCAACAAAAATTTTATTTGTTGAGTCTTCTGGAGCGTCAAGTCTTTCTTTCATCAATTTATCTTGTATTTTGGTGAAGTTTTGCAAAAATCTAGGTGAAGTGACTGGATTAGTTCCCAAGCCCAGGTGCTATGCAAACAGAAACAGACATGGCCCCACTTAGAAACTCATTGTGTTCCCTTCCTTGTATTTTCTAAGTCCACTTCTCACAATAACCCCATGTTATAGATTTAGTAAAAGCTAAAGAGGTTTGTGAACTAAAGTTATTAAGCCCCCAAATTAGGATCTATATCCCCACCTTTTTTTTCCTGATTCTAATGAGGTTTTGACAACCAAGTTTAGGCAAACTAAACTTCTGTCCAAATAGAAGGTTTCAAATGAAGTCTGATAAGAATTATCAGATGGGTCACAGGCTGAGACAGTTCACTATGTTAAAACATTCAACACTCAGGGTGTTAAGACAATAAGCATGTGACTCTTTGGCAGTTAACTGCTTTTCTCTTTGGTATGAAATCTCCATGTACCTTAGACAGATCCTATCTTCTTTACCAGGAGTGTCACTCACATCTGGCTGTCTTATTTATCAATCTTTTCAGAAAAGATGTTGTTGCCGGTTGGCATTCTGTCCTGTAATGACTTGACTTCTTGTCATTCTGCCCTAGTGGAGGGTAGACACCTTGAAGCCTGTCTTGTTCTTCACCACTTCTCTACTTTTAATGGAAGCAGGAGCCAGGAAAAGGCTAAGGGTTCTTCAAATGGATGAAGGAAGCCATTTTATTAATAGCCAGTAAAATCAAAATGACCATCTTCCTTCCTAGGACCTAATAACTGAATTAAGTATGAACCAGTTTTCATTTGTATTGATTTTGCAATTTCCATCAGAACTTTTCATCTTCTCTCTGAATATTAGCTTTAAAAGGAGAGGAATGCCTTAGCATCTTAGACAATTGAATAGAGTTCAATTTGACCATTGAAGTTGTCCTCACAATACACAAAAGGAAATAATGTGACCTGCGATAGATTGCTTCTATGAACATCAAAATTAGTGGTCTTAAGAACACGCGAATCTAAAAAAAAAAAAGTAAATGTTACAGTGAGCTGAAAATAAAACCTAGAAATGAACATAAAGTCTCATTTGAAAGCAAATTGATGCTAAATAGTACAGGAGTATAACTTTTGTATGAAATGTTTGTACAGTTTTTTTATTTTTTATCTCCATATGTTTAAGAGTTCAAGTGGATTTTGAATTTTATATTTAATTTTATTTTCAATCATATAATATTCATACATATTTATGGGGTACAGTATGATAAGCTAATACATGTCAACAATGTGTAATGATCAAATTAAGACAGTTAACATTTCATCTCCTCAAATACTTATCATTTCTGTACTGGGAAACTTTAACTCTTTCTTCTGGTTATTTTGAAATACATACAAAATTATAGTACCCTAGATATAGACACCCTATTGTGCTGTGGAACACCAGTAGCTAGTTCCTCCTATCTAACTGTATTTTGGCACCTATTATCCAACTTCTTTCTGGTTCTACTCCTCCTTCCCTTCCTGGCCTCTAGGGACCATTACACCATCCCTCTTCTATGAAGCTAACTTTTTTAGCTCCCACATATGAGTGGGAACATGTAATATTTATCTTTCTGGGCCTGGCTTCTTTCACATACTATCATGTCCTCACAGTTCCAACCATACTGCTACAGATGACAGGATATCATTCTTTTTTATGGCTGAAAGATGTTTTATTATGTAAGTGTACCACAATTTTTAAAAATTTTTGTTTATTCTTTTTAGTTATACATGACAGTAGAATGTATTTTGACATATTATACATACATGGAGTATAACTTCCCCTTCTTGTGGTTGTACATGATGTGGAGTTACACTGTTCGTGTATTCATATACAAACAGAGAAAGTTATGTCTGATTCATTACACTGTCTTTCCTATTCCCATCCCACTTCCCTTCTCTTCATTACCCTCTGTCTAATCCAATGAACTTCTAGTCTTCCCTCCCCACACGGCCTTATTGTATGTTAGCATCCGAATATCAGAGAGAACATTTGGCCTTTGGTTTGGGAGGATTAGTTTATTTCACTTGGCATGATAGTTTCCAGTTCCATACATTTACTGGCAAATGCCATAATCTCATTCTTCTTTATGACTGAGTAACATTCCATTGTGTGTGTGTGTGTGTGTGTGTGTGTATAATCATATTTTCTTTATCCATTCATTTGTTGAAGGGCACCTAGTGTGGTTCCATAGCTTAGCTATTATAAATTAAGCTGCTATAAAAATTGATGTGGCTGTGTCACTATACTATGCTGATTTTAAGTCCTTTCAGTATATACTGAAGAGTGGGATAACAGGTGGTTGGTTCCATTCTAAGTGCTATTAGGAATCTCCATATTGCTTTCCAGAGTTGTTGCACCAATTTGCAGTTCCACCTGCAATGTATGAGTTGTACCACATTTTTCTATCCATTTATTCATAGATGGAAACCTTGACCTATTATGAATAGGTTATAAATAACATGTATATTTAAATTACTCATATCCAAGAATCCTACATGTTACCAATCATGAATAGTGTATCATTTAAAATTACTTTTTACTAGATTTTCAAACGTTTTTGTATTCCTGAGGCTACTCACAGACATTTTGGTGCCTCACAAAATAATTTTGATTAGGAAAAAATAGTTTTTCTCCCTTTAGGCTTTAAGAAAACAATCTAAAACTGAGAAAAAAAATGTTTAAGGCTTAGAAAATCAAAATTCTTGGTTCACTTAGTCAACAAAGTCCAAACTTAAGTGGGACAAGATGACATCCTCTTACAGTAAGGATTAGGCACACAGAATTCCCTGTGTTTTCAGTCCCTTTTGAATTCTATCAATGCTAGGGAGTCAAAGTTGGATGGATTCTTGGACATGAGTAATTTAAATGTATTTCGTAGACTTATTTTTCTTTATTTTGACACAAAATTATGTGGTGAATTTACTATCATGGTAAAAACTAGAATGAAAAATGACTGAATCGAAACCTACTTCTCTATGGATTACCGAGTAAGAGAGATGTAGAGAAGATACAATAAACTAAATTCCAAAGAGTAGAAGCCTTAAATAATTGAGCAGAGAATCATAGTAGAATCCATATTTGGAAAGAAGCACAAGGGTTGTTAGTGCTTCTAACAAAAGTGGGACAGCCACAAAACAGGAAATATCACTGTAATATGTTGGTTTTAAGTCCTTTGGGTATAAGCTGAGGAGTGGGATAGCTGGGTCAAATGGTGGTTTCATTCTGAGTTTTCTGAAGAATCTCTATACTGCTTTCCATAATGGTTGCACCAGTTGGCATTCCCACCAGCAATGTATGAGTGTGCCTTTTTCCCCACAACCTTGCCAGGATAGTGGAATGAGTCAGACATTATTACTCTCTGTACATATATAATTATATTACCAGTGGGGTTCTACATCATGTACAACCAAAAAGAATTGAGAAATCATACTCAAACTATATATGATGTATCAAAGTGCATTCTACTAATTAGAATAAATGAAAACTAAATTGAAAAGCAGGAGATATCATAGGGAACTAAAAATACACAGTAGGGAAAGGTATACACAGTAGGGAAAGGTATATGGTGCTGAGAAAACTCCATCAATATGCAAAAGAAAGATATTATATTGTTACCTTAAACTGCACACAGAAATCAATTCAAAATGAATGAAAAATTTAAATTCAAGATCTAAAATTGTAAGGCTCTTTTAAAAGAAAACATAGGGAAACTACTTCAGGTTATTGGTCTTGGCAATGAATTCCTGGATATGTCACAAAAAAAAACAAAGGCAACAAAAATGAAAATTAACAGGTGGAATTACATCAAACTATAAGGCTTTGGAACAGCAAAGGAAACAATCAAAAGAGTGATTGATTCTTCTCCCATTACTGAGTAGGAGAAAATATTTTGAAAACCACAAATTTGATCAGGGGTTAATCTCCAAAATACATGAGAAATTCTTATAACTTGATATTAAGACTACTAATATCGAGTTTAAACATGGACTAAAGACTCGATTGGGCATTTTTCCAAAGAAGTCAACAGTTATATAATAAATGTTAAACATCACTATACTTGAAGGAAATAAGAATTAAATCTGATATCACCTCACACCTATCAGAATGGTTATTTTTTAAGACAATTGTTAGCAAAGATGTAGAAAAATTGAAACTCTTACACATTGTTGGTAGAAATACAAGACGATGTAGCCAGTGTATATATTTCTCAAAAAATTAAAAATGTAGCAATTATATGACTAGCAACCCTGTTTCTCAATATGCATCCAAAATAACTGAAATTAGGGTCTCAAAGAGATAGTAACAATCCTGTGTTCACTGCAGCACTGTTAACAATAACCAAGATGTGCAAACAACTTACATGTCCATTGACAGATAGATGAGTAAAGAAAACATGGTATACACACATGAAAGCAGATTCTGCCCTACAATGACAGTATGGCTATCTGCCATGACACCTTGAGGACATTATACTAAGTGGAATAAGTCAGTCACAGAAAGACAAATACTTCATGATTCTGCTTAAGTGGGATATCTAAAATAGTCAAACTCCTTGAATCAAAGAGTGGAATGGTGGCCTCCAGTGCTGGGGGGGGGGGTGGAGGGAGACATGGGGAATAACTAATCAATAGGCATAAAGTTTTTATTAAATAAGACATAAACATTTGCTGTACAACATTGTACCTATGATCACCAACAAAGCACTGTCTATCCCAAACACAGAAGGAAACAGTGGGTCAGTAAAGCATATTAGAATGTGAAAAAGCAAACAGATGCAGAAATATATATTTTTTTATCCTGACAACTCCTCTATGCTCTCCAAAATTTGCCAAGAAACATGGAATGGAGAATTGAGTTGGTAGGATACACTTTCATGTACTAAACTAATCCCTCCTCACTTTAACCCATTTTGTCCCACTTCCCAGAATGTTAAATACCTAATACAAACTTAAATATAGCATATAATATATAGTTATGTGATATATAATTATTTACTTCTATAACAAAGACATAATCATATTACCAAATGGTTGTGATATAGTTAAGGTTAATTAATATAATAATAGATACAAACTATAGGTTACTATTTCCAACCTATTTTAATACACCTGTATCAATTTCACTGAAATAATTGCAAAATTGAAAACTTGGGATTTTATGTGTTAATCAGTGGGACAATTGGGACACCAGATCCTGATCCCTCAGTATCTTCCTGGCAAGAAACATGGGATTTATGGGTTGTGCTAACTAAAGGAGAATTCAACTACATTTAATCTTTAGTTCATACCCAGTGAAAGTCAACCTTTGGAAGAGTATGAAAGGTCAGCACAGACTCAGAAGAGCAAAACTAGAGCCTGATAGAAAACATATTTGATGAAATAAACACTAATTTTTCACCCAATTATGGTGGAGAAAAAAAAATCAACCAACAGACAGAAGATTAGCAAAACCCAAGCAGGATGGAGTCAAAGAAAATCACACCTATTTCACAATCTAAGAAATGTTTGATAACAAAAGATAAAGAAGAAATCAAAACAGCAATTAGAGGGTGGAAAAAACTGCATTTTATAGAAAGGCTCAATGGTATGAAAGGCAACTAACTATCAGAAATTGAAGAAGCAAGAAGACAAAGAAATGAATTGTTAAAATACAAAGGGATATCAATCTGGAAGAATATATCCCTCAAAGAATATTCTTTACAAATGAAGAGCATAAGTGCCATTGTCCCAGAGAAGGGAAGACAGAAAACGTATCTGAAGAAACACAGCTGAAAATATGTCAAATTTGATGAAAAGTGTAAACTTTCAGATAGAAGAGTCTCGATGAACCTCAAGAAGAGGAAATATGAAGAAAACTGCACCAAAGCACATCATATATCAATATCAACTTTTGAGCAATAGTAAAGCAGAAAACCTGGGAAAATATTTTTTGTGGCTTTGAGTTTGGCAAAGATTTCTTATATAGGACATAAGAATCACAAACCATAAAAGAAAAATCAGACTTCATCAAAATCTAAATGCTTCCTACTCAAAAGGCAATGACAAGAAATTAAAAAGGCAAGCCATGGTCTGAGAAATATTCACAATGGATACATCTGACAAAGGAATTATATTTTACATCCTATGAAGATCTCCTATGAATCTGGCAGTAACTAATTTTTTAAAATAAGCAAAAGTTGATGCTTTGCCAAAGAATATACACTGTGCTCAATAGCAAATATAGAGAAGGTAACCAGTATTATTAATTATTAGCAATGCACTGAAATCCACTAGAACTGCTGAAGTTGAAGAGGCTAAGAAGACTGGAAAAGATGTGGAGCAACTAAAGTTCTCATGCAATGACCTTAGACAGCAGTTCAGCAGCATTTTATACAGGTCAACTTAAACATTACTATGACCTAACAGTTCTACTTTGAGTGTATGCCCCAAGTATATAAAAGTATATATTTAAGCAACAACAACAACAAAAAAAGTATAAGAATGTTCATAGTAGCTTTATGCAAAATAACTAAAACTAGAATATGAATATTTCAAATATTCATTAACAGGAATATGAATAAACAAAATATGATATATTCATACCGTGAAATATTCCTCAGCAATGAAAAGGATTGATACACAAAACATAGATGTGTCTCACCAACATTTTGTTAGTATAAGTTATGGAAATGGTGCTCAGCAAGAGACCCAGGTCACGGGAGGCTTGGAGAATTGAGGTTTGTTTATGCCTTGGGACTCACATAAGCTAGTGCTCTGAAGTTCTGGGCCTCAAACTGAGGTTATGTGGGGCTTTTAGAGGAAATCTGACACTGTTCCTTAACCATTACAACATTGGTGGATTTGAAATTTTGGCCAGGTGACCAAAGACCATGCATAGGGTATTTACGATAAGCAGTGAAGGATTATGGAAAATAATATTCCTACAAGACAGCCCCCAGGAAAAACAGAAAGTCAGCTTGGCTTGGGAGGAGAGAGGGAAATTACCCAAAGAGCAAATGTCTCCCAGTACATCCTTTTCCAGGAACAATGGTCCCTGAAGGGAGGAGGCAGATACTGAAATGCTGGGCCCTGGACTTTCACCCTTTCCCATCTCTCATGAGTCCTGAAAGGAGAAAAGCAAATAGTGAAGCTCTGGGAAATAATAAATCCCTGAGGAAGAAGAAAGGGATTAGGTGGGATTTGACTATTCATCCCTGGGGATCTGAGCTCCTCTCTCTCCAAGTAATAATGAGTTTCAAACTTTTTACAACTGCCTTCCTGAGTTAAAAAATTTTAACCTGCACAAATAGTCCACTGACTGTCTGATCAGCAAATCTGCACTTTCCAATGATTAATTTGCCCTCATTTTAAACTATAAAACTCAGACTCCTTCTGTAACCGAGGGGCCATTTTCATACCCAGAAAACAAGCCCTCCCATGCTAGACTGATTAACTCCTCTGCCCAATAAAGGAAAGCTTACTGAGCCGTTTGAGATCTGCTTCATCATGGTTATTTGTATTTTCATTATGGTACCAAAACCATGTTGGTTATTTTTGCTTACAAGTGGTTCACAGGTACAGAACATACACAGTAAAACACTTGCAAGTGTGGTCTTCACCACAGGCAGCAGTAACTAAAGATAACTTGAGTTTACCTCCTTAAGAGCTGCATTTCTAAGACCTAAACCCACAGGGTTATAGTTTAGACAGCAGTTAATTGGCCTAGCAATTAAGTGATGAAGCTTACATTTCTATAGAGTTCAGAAAGTTACCAAGTATACAAAGTTATAAAGTTACAGGCATCTGTTGGCCTTGGAAGCTGGTCACAGAGATGTTTGCATTTCAGGCTCCTAGAGATAGCTCTTTACAATCCATTGGATAGGGACCCAAGGTTAATTAGATTCCCTGAATAGAAGCTGATGGAGGAGGAGGCGGTGGGAGGGGGGGGGATTAACCCTTTCCCCAGGCACTGGTTCTTCCTTATAATGTTTTTATAATTTCATTTTTTAATCAGGTCTGGCATCTCCACCACAAAAGAAAGGAGCCAAATACAAGTAACACATGTTGTATAATCCCTTGAAATTCAAGGACAGGAAAAATGAACCAATAGTTACAGAAATCAAAATAGTGATTGTGTGGTGGGGGTATAGTGGAAACAGTAAGAAGGAACTTTCTACTGTGATAGTAAGCTTCTGTAGCTCTCTTGGGTATTGGTTACACAGGTGCACATACTTGTATTGAACTTGAGATCTGTGCATTTTTATTATGCACAAGCATTGATCACTTCATGGTTTTTAAATCGTATCCTCATCTACCATCTCATTTGCAATGGTAGAACTGGCACTTTACAAAACGAGGATATTAAAGCTCAGAGAGATGTGAGGTGCTGATGTTTCCTGAGCCTCTGCAGGTCTTTGGCCACTGTTTCATTTTCTTTACACCACTTTCCCATTTCCCCAGCAGCAAGGGGGAGCTGGGCCAAAAGTATTGACATAGAAAAGAGCTAATGAATTTTAAAAGTGCTCAGAAGAACTTTTCTGCTGGGTTAGCACTACTTGAATACTAAGCTAAGGCTCTGCATTTCAAATATACTCTTTTGTCTCTTGACCACTGTGCTAGATAGAGAATGGTGAAGCGATCCAAAGAGGAAACTGGAGAAGAACATAGAGAAAGGAGACTATTGTTACCAGGGGATCAGGCTTCCTTTTTTAGTTTGGAGACATTCTTTCCTGCTCAGAACCTTGGGGAAAAAAGACAAACATTTTCAACCAGTATTGAGAGACTAGAGGGGGAAACGAGAGAGCCCTACATCACAGCCAACCTGCAGATGGAAGAAAGACCACAGAGGGAGCCATGGGTCAAGATGGCCAGTGTGATTGTTGATTTTTATAGCCTGGATGTCAGCAAGAAAACAAAGGAGTTAGACCTAGGATTCTGGATCTGTTGCCAGAGGGGAAGATGGGGCTCCTCAAAGGACAGATTTTGCAGGCACTGAGGCTGCTTCTGAATACCAGTATCCGTTCCTAGTCCTCTGGCTGACCCTCCAGGCTCACATCCTTGCAGCCAAGGGAATGATTTATTTGCTGAGCTAAGATATATATGAAATTGATTACATGCGCAGAACAAGCTAAACTGTCCCTTACAGGAGAGATTACTAATTGAATAAGAAGGCATTTTTGTGATGCTTAATCACAATTAGGTTTACATGTGGTATATAGTAAACATATACTATCCACTCATGTTGGTTTTTTGATTCTTCTCAGTATTATCCAACCTGGAACTGGCTAGAGAAAACAAGTATGTCTACAGGGAGGGGGAAGGTGTGAAGAGGCCTGGTTCCTGCAATAATTCAAGAGTGAAAACTAATTAGCCCAGTGATTCTTCAGACTGGATGCCCAGTGGAGTTGTACGTGGCACTTTTAATACAACAGCAACATACCCAGGTCCCACAGGCCAGAGAGTCTCCTGTAACTGGCCTGAGGGGAGGGGATAGGGCAAGGAGCTTGAGTGGATAAAAACTCCACAGGTGGGTCTAATGTTCAGTCTGGGGTTGAGAAATACTGAGGTACAGAGGAGAAAGGGTAGTTATTCAAATTCAAGTCCAAGTTCATAGACTCTGTTAATCAGCTTTTCATCACTGTGACCAAAATACCTGACACAAACAACTTAAAGGAGGAAAGATTTATTTTGGTTCAGTTCCAGAGGTCTCAGTCCGTGGTCAGCTGACTACATTTCTTTGGGCCCAAGTTGAGAAGGCAGTATTCTGGCTGAAGGGCGTGATGGAGGAAAGCTGTTCTTGGAGGCCAGGAAGGGAGGAGAGGGGTATGTGTGTGAGGGAAAACCAGGGACAAGATACCGTCTTCAAGACCACACCCCCAGTAACCGACTTCCTCCAATCATGCCCCACCTGCCTGTAGTTTCCCCTGCCTCCCAGTAGCTTTCAGGGAATTCATCCACCCATGAGATCATAGCCCTCAAGATCTAATCACTTCCCCAAATCCCCACCTCTGAAAGTTATTATAAGGAAACCAAGACTTCAAAATATCAGTTTTGGGGTAGCATGCAAAGAAATTCACATGCCTGTAATCCCAGTGTTACCGCTGTTGACCGGTGACGAGTGCTTGGTTCCCCAATGTTGAAGAATAACACCAGAGAAGCACACCGAGGCAAGGTCAGAGTAGAAATTAGAAGTTTATTAAAGGACAGCAGAAAAGACTTCTCCCGGAGGAAGAAGGGGACCCAAGAGATGGAATCCGTTGAAGGGCGAATGTGTTCCACTTTTTATAGTTTTCAGTGATGGAATGTAGGTGGGAAGGCCTGAAGGGTTGGGACACAGGTGGGCCAAAGAAGTAATCTGGGCACTTCGGAGTCAGCATCTTCAAGTTTGCTGTTCATTAACATTTCTTTGGGATGGGCTATCTTCATGTTTGCTGGGGGGCTGTTCATTAACATTTTGGGGGGCTTTTTCCTAGACTTCATCAACATTCCAAGAGTTGCTCAACTTTTCCTGGAATTCATTCTCAACATGGCCTCCATTTTAGATCTCACTTGACATTAGACCCGATTTACCTAACTACACTGACTACCTAACTTTAAATCTGGCTTCACCAGCGCCTCTGGAGACTGAGGCAGGAAGATCAAGAGTTCAAAGCCAGCCTCAGCAAAAGCAAGGTGCTAAGCTACTCAGTGAGACCCTGTCTCTAAAGAGAATACAAAACAGGGCTGGGGATGTGACTCAGCGGTCAAGTGCCCCTGAGTTCAATCCCTGGTACAATAAAGAAAGAAAGGAAGGAGGGAAGGAGGGAGGGAGAAAGAAAAAGAAACAAAGGGAACTTTCGGTAACAATTTTGTTTTGTTTTGATAGTTTTTCTTCTTTGACTTGTGCTAGTTCTTGACAATCCAAACCCTCTGAGCACTGACCGACACTCTAATTGCATTGTGTCTATAAATGTTCAGGTACCATTTCACACAGGAATTCACATCAAAATATTCACTTTAAAATTTCACAGTCAGAAAAGGAGGAAGATATTTTGGGATTCCCAAACCTATTATCTGGAAGTGCTGCAGGCATTTCTGTGAGAAAAACAACTGCTAACAACTGCAGTCTGGCGTTTTCCCCCCTCCCCCACTTCCTCTGGAAGAAAGAATAAGGTGTAATTTCTTAGGAGGGCTGCCCTTCTTCACATCTGCCGCTAACCTACAGCAGCTCTCCAGTCCTCAGACCCATAAGTTCATTGAAAATATTTAACAAGGGTAAAAGATATCCCATGAAGAACAACTCTGGGATCCACTCTAATACCCCCAAAAGCTGACCAGAGAGGCCAAGACATGACCCTGAAAGCTTTCTGAGAACAGGAATTGCACCTTGTTGCTCATTACGTTCAGCCCTAGGCAGAGAGAAGCCTTATAAGGTTAAGTGAATGTTTTAGTCAGCTTTGTGTTCCTGTGACCAAAAGACCTGACAAGAACAATTTAGAGGAGTTAAAACTTAAAAGTTTATTTTGGTTCATGGTTTCAGAGGGTCGGTCCATGGTTGGCCAATTCCATAGCTCTGACTTGAGGTGAGGCAGAATATCATGGCCAAAGGGTGCAGAGGAGGAAAGAGCTCAAAATATAGCAACCAGGAAGCACAGAGCTCTGCTCACCAGAGACACTACATAAACCCCAAAGACACACCCCCAGTGACCTACTTCCTTCAGCCACACCCTAAAGAACAACCACCTACAGCTATCTCCCAATTAATCTATATCAGTGGAATAATCCTCTTTAAAGTCTAATCCTTTCCACTCTGAACATTCTTGCACTGTCTCACACATGAGCTTTTGGGGGGACATCTCATATCTAGACCATAACAGTGAAAAAAAATGTTAACTGCATGAATGAATAATATAAATGGAGTTTCATGAGATTTTTTTTAATTTTTTTTATTTTTTATTATTAGTTGTTCAAAACATTACAAAGCTCTTGACATATCATATTTCATACATTTGATTCAAGTGGGTTATGAACTCCCATTTTTATCTCGTATACATATTGCAGATTCACATCGGTTACACATCCACGTTTTTACATACAGCCATACTAGTGTGTGTTGTATTCTGCTGCCTTTCCAATCCTCTACTATCCCCCCTCCCCTCCCCTCCCCTCCCCTCCCATCTTCTCTCTCTACCCCATCTACTGTAATTCATTTCTCTCTCTTGTTTTTTTTTCCCCTTTCCCCTCACTTCCTCTTATATGTAATTTTGTATAACAATGAGGGTCTCCTTCCTTTACCATGCGATTTCCCTTCTCTCTCCCTTTCCCTCCCACCTCTTGTCCCTGTTTAATGGTGATCTTCTTCTCATGCTCTTCCTCCCTATTCTTTTCTTAGTTGCTCTCCTTATATCAAAGATGACATTTGGTATTTGTTTTTTAGGGATTGGCTAACTTCACTTAGCATAATCTGCTCTAATGCCATCCATTTCCCTGCAAATTCCATGATTTTGTCATTTTTTAGTGTAGAGTAATACTCCATTGTGTACAAATGCCACATTTTTTTTTATCCATTCATCTATTGAAGGGCATCTAGGTTGGTTCCACAGTCTAGCTATTGTGAATTGTGCTGCCATGAATATCATTGTAGCAGTATATCTGTAGTACGCTCTTTTAAGGTCTTCAAGGAATAGTCCGAGAAGGGCAATAGCTGGGTCAAATGGTGGTTCCATTCCCAGCTTTCCCAGGAATCTCCATACTGCTTTCCAAATTGGCCGCACCAATTTGCAGCCCCACCAGCAATGTACAAGTGTACCTTTTTCCCCACATCCTCGCCAGCACTTGTTGTTGTTTGACTTCATAATGGCTGCCAATCTTACTGGAGTGAGATGGTATCTTAGGGTGGTTTTGATTTGCATTTCTCTGACTGCTAGAGATGGTGAGCATTTTTTCATGTACTTGTTGATTGATTGTATGTCCTCCTCTGAGAAGTGTCTGTTCAGGTCCTTGGCCCATTTGTTGATTGGGTTATTTGTTATCTTATTGTTTAATTTTTTGAGTTCTTTGTATACTCTGGATATTAGGGCTCTATGAACATACATCTTATAAAAGAGATGTATGAATTAGCACAGAGTAAGAAGTATAATAAAACAGCAAAAATAAGCTCACCTGCACAGATAAATGCCTGATATCAGATGTTTTCTTAAGGATAAGTTTTTACAGATCAAAGGATAGATATTGAACAAGGCCCTGGGCAAAAATGGGAGAGGATTTCATGAGAGGCTGGACCTCCAGGAGCCCCAGAGGAAATCCCGACTCACTTAAAATTTTTGGCCTGTGAACATGGCACCCCACTGTTCTCTGCTGTAGACTTAGGAATTTCAGAGGCAGTTCAGGGATCTGCCTTCCGGGTTACCAAGATCTTCTTTGCAAAATTCATAACTCAGAAGAAAGAGACTTATTTATGCAGAGAATAAGCTGAGCTTCTTTTTCTTTCTGTAGGAACTGAAACTATAGAATTCAAGGAGCAACCCAAGTTCCCAAGGGAGTGAAAACAGAGCCACTGAGTGGGGAAAACAGCAGGTTTATCATTGTACCTGCTACCCAAATCCACTCCTCTTCTTCATTCCTTACCCGGTTAAAGACCCCATGATAAATGTTCAATAATCTAGAGCTGTGTTATGAAGTACGCTGAAACTTACAGACCGTTTTATGGTATTTCACTGTTTTAGTCAGCTTTTTTGCTGCTGTGACTATAGGATCTGATCAGCATGATTATAGAGGAGGAAGAGTTTATTTAAAGACTCACAGTTTCAGAGGTCTTAGTCCATAGAAGGCCGGCTCCATTCCTCAGGGCTTCAGGTGAGGCTGAACATCATGGCACAAGAGGATGGCGGAGGGAAACAGCTCACAACACGGTGATCAGAAAGCAGAAAGAGAGTTCTCCACTTGCCAGATACAATATATATCCCAAAGCCATGCCTCAGTTCTCACCTCCTCCAGTCATACCCTACCACTTTTAATCCCTATCACTGGATTAAAACACTGATTGGGTTAGACTCTTACAACCCAATCATTTCTCCTTGGAACCTTCTTGCATTGTCTCACACATGAGCTTTTGGGGAATACCACACATCCAAACCATAACTGTCTCAATTTGTGGGTCAGAAATTCAGGATCCTTATAATTTCTCTTTCAAAAGACACTGCTGTGAAAAGAAAAAAATACACCCTGGGAGAAAATATTTGCAAAGCATATATCTGATAAAGGATGTATATCTAAAGTATTTTTTTAAAACCCTCTCAAAACCAGATAATAAGAAAACAAATAATCCAATAAAATATGCAAGGGCTGGGGAGTAGCTCAGAGGTAGATCACTGACTGGCATGTGTGTTCAATCCTCTGTACTGCCAAAAAAAAAAAAAAAAGTGCAAAACATTTGAAAGACATCTTGCCAAAAAAGATAGAACAGCAAGTAAGTACATTAAAATACACTCAGTATAATTAAACATTAGGATAATGCTTGTCAAAAGCCAGATGATATACCACTACATAGTAATATGTAGTAAGTGAAAGCAGGTCAGTGGCTACTTGGCTGGCCCAAGTCGGTGAAGGAAGGAGGTGGTGGGAGGGATCACTAAGGGACCCAAGTTAATTTGGAAGGCAGTAAGTATGTTCACCATCTTGGTTGTGGTTATGGTTTCACAGGAATATACATACATCAGAACCTATCAAAGTACACACTTGTGAGGTTAAGTGAATGCTAATTATACCACAGTACAAGTTGTTGTTTAAAAAAGAATGGGGAGAGGGGACTCTTTGTTTTTCTCAAAGTCATCCCATCATGAAAATCACTGAACTTATAAACTGGCAGAGACATGGGTGTGAAAGATCTTGGAGTTGGATATGTTATTTTCCAAATTAGGAAATCGTAACTCAAACAGATTAGATGCCTTCCCCAAGGTCAACCCCAACTGTTGGCTTCGGGTCCAAGCTGCTATCTCTCCACTTTTCACTGCTCTATGGAAAAAGATGCTTCTTTTTACAATCACAAAGGGAACACATTCAAAGTGTTTCATGATCAATTAATCTGATTGGGGCTTTGATTTAAATATAACCTGCTATGGATCCCAGTTGATGAAACACATATAAAAACTCTGATAGAAAAGCCACAGTCTTTCTGACCTAAAGAACCTAAGGCAAAAAATCCTGGAAAGGAGAGAGCTAGACAAGGAGAATACTAAATTCTGTTGATAAACTCTGTTCAAATCCCTGGCTGATCTCTGAAGCATGTACGCATAAGACAGTCAAACAAAGGATCAAAGAATTAAAGCAATTTTAGAGTTGCTGTCCAAGATGCAAAGTTTGCAGGTTAAGTTCATCCATTTAATTGCCTGCTGAAACAATAAAATCAATGTTCTTCAAAAGGATACAGCAGAATTCAGAGACTCTGTGACCTAAAGTTCACTGTGTCCACGATATAGTCCAAAATTACTAGACTAGGAAAATGTGACTCATTCTCAAGAAAAAAATATAATCAACAGAGACTGACTCCAATGTGAACTAAATGTTAGACCTAGTAGTTAGGATTTAAAGAACAGATATGATAATTGTGTTAAATGATATAAAGAGTCATATAACACAAATTTGGCCTGCATAAGTATGCTGAGAATTAAATTCTGATATTCCCTCACACAGTAGGGTGACTATAAATGATAATAATGTATATTTCAAAAAAGCTAGAAAAAAAAAGATTTGTAATGTTTTCACCAAAGAGTAATGATAAGTATTTTAGGAGATATATATGCCTACCTTGTGATTCCAACATTATATGATATATATATATATATCTCAATCACACAGTACCCCATAAATATGTGCATTGATTAAAAAAAAATTTAAAGAAGAGATAACCCCTTATCTTCTTACTGCAAAATGGACCTCCCTGAGAAGAAACAGGGATGATGAAGCTTCCCCCAGCCAGAAGAAGAGACGTAAGCACATAAAGATGATCTTGTCAGCATTTGAATTCTGGTTCCAGGCGTCCCTAGGTCCAGATGTGCTCCTTGGTTACATGAGTCAACAAATCCACATGGTTTTGTTTAATTAAATTTAAATTATAATTTTTATATCCCAAACCTAAATTTCTTGTAAAATATAATTTCATAGAGCAACAGAAGGATTAAAAGAAGAAGTCCCAATGTCAAAATAAGTAGGGTCAGAAGGCTTTCGGGGCAAAGGGTAGCTCAAGAGAGATGAAGGGGCTTGCTCAGCACATGCACGTAACCTAGTCTTTCCATTTTCACTTCACTTGAGCTAGAACATTGAGAAAGGTAGGCGGAGAGCAGCAGTAAGAACAGAGAAATCTTTGTAGAGGGTTGCCATGGGGACCATTCACTCATTCATGATCAAAGATTTCCCATGATCAAAGGAGTATATGATTTGCTAAGGATATAGCAATGAGCGATATAGACAGTGCCTGTCCTCATGAAGATTCTATGTTGAATCACTTTCTTAAGGAACACTATACCCTGCAGCACATCTGGAGAAGGCAGCTGTTAATTTTAGGCATAAAAATTCTCAAACTCTCTATGGCATATGATCAACAGAATCAAGGCAGATACGAGGTAAGAAGTTACTGGTTAAATGCCACAAAGAAGATTCCTAGAAAAATAAGCCATCAAACAGCCACAGGAGCATATTGAGTCTCATAACACTTTAAGATAAGGGGAAAGAGATAAGCCCCAATGAATAAGGAAAAAAAAATGCTTTGACTATCCTTTCTAGCAAAATGGGAAAGAAGGTTGGGCTACGGATGGACACACAATATCCTTAGTGCCAGTTGAAGAAACTGACACACTGCTGAGCTCAAGGTCACAGAGAATCACATAATCAGAACTGAGAAGTCTGAAAGAATCTGTAACGGTGTGAAGGGCCTTTTCTTTTCCACGGGATAGTTAGACAAACTGCTTCTCACAGCTAAATCAAGCAATTCTGTGGCCTCATTTTACAAGTGAATGAGATCTCACGGCCATCTCATGGTGTCAGCTGTCATCCAGGCCATCCCCTTCTGCCTGGCAGCCTGGGAAATTAGGTGCAGAACAACATATTCAGCTTTCTCCAATGAGCACTGGCTCGCGGGCCCATCAGTCAGTTCTGCTGTACTTCAAAGCGTTCCTGGAGGGGTTTTCAGCAGCAAATGGATACTCTGAAGGCAAATTCTATACAAATTGTAGAAAAGAAGTATAAAAACCTATTCTAAGAAATATAAGTTGTCATGCATGATGGCTATAATTCCAGCAGCTCCAGAAAGCTGAGACACCAGGATTGAGAGTTCAAAGCCAGCTCAGCAACTTAACAAGGCCCTAAACAACTCAGTGAGACCCTGTCTGGCAAACTATAAACTTTGAAATGTAAAGATCTTTAGCAAATCAATAAGAAAAATTCTTATCTTGCATATCACGGATAACAAATTACTTTAAAATTTAGTGTTTTAAAATAATCATAATTTATCTCTCACAAATTTGGCAGATCATAAATTTGTGAAGGCTCATCTGGGCAGTTCTATGGGGGGTCTTTCTTGAGGTTTCCCTCAAATATTACAGTCACCTCAGTGCGACTTGACTGGAGGGTCTGTGTCAGGGCTGGTTTTCCCATGCTGCTGTTGGTGGGAGGTCTCATCTCCTCTCCTTTGGAACTTCTCCACATATCAGTAGTGAGTCTTCATGGTGTGATGGTTGGGTTTCTCCAGAGCAAGGGATTGAAGAGAACAAGACACATAATGTTTTTATGACCTAGTCTTGGAAGCCTCACTCTTTTACTTCTACATATTCTATTGATAACGCAGGCCAATCTCAATTTAATGTAGAAGGTAACTAGACATGGGCATAAATATCAGAGAAGTGAGTTCTTGGTCCTTGTTGAAGACTGGCAACCACACATACCAATAGAAAAAGACGGTCAAAGACATTAGTGGATAGTTTATATAAGAATAAATACAAATAGCCAATTTTTATTTGAAAAAAAATTCAATCTTGCTATATTCCCAAAGATAGAAAGTAGAATAAGACACCATATTTTTTTCATACATTTATTTAAAATAGCTAATACAAAATGAAAAATATCAATAATAAAAACCTTTTATGGTAGAAAGTCTCTTTTCATCTGTTCTGCTCTCTTGAATTTTCTTCTTTAGAAGTAACCCAAGCTACAAGCTCCTGGGTACATTTCTAAAAAAATTCTTTATCTGTACAAGCAAATATGTGTGTGTGTGTGTGTGTGTGTGTGTTCATAATTAGCACCTTCTTATTGTTTTGGCTTTATATCTTGGAGTTTATTTTATAATACTACATATAAAACAAACTAATTTTAATTACTACATAGAAATCATAGCTCAACTTGTTTTTGTCCTGCCATTTCCATCCATTTTCCCACCTCTTTAATGTTACCACACTGATGTGATATCTGTGTCTCCAGGGGTGGACATTGTCTCTGATCAACAACGATTGTTTTAGGGTATGCAGACAACCCAGGTTGATTCAATCAAAATGAAGCTCAGGTCTTTTGAGAAATCAGAGATGCTCCCTCTCTCCATGAGATAAAGAAGCACAGGACATCTTGCAGTTGCAAATGGAACCAGATAATAGTTGTGAGGTAACAGCTATTATGGAAGAAAGATGAGAGAAACTAGGTCTATGGGGACTATGACAGCCAAGTAGTTAAGGCCACCTTTGGATGGTCAAGCTATCAATGTATTTTCTTATATTGTAAGCCACTTTGAATTAAATTTATAAATTTCAACATAAAGGGTTTTATTGGTCCACTAGTCTCTGGTATAGCTATACCCTATTTATACAACCAGTCTCCTAAAGATGGTTGAGTTGCTTACAACGTTTTGCTATTACAAATAAAGTGGTCATGAATATTTCTGTAACACAACTTTGAGAATAATCATCCATATATCTGGAGGAACCATTCCTAGAAGTTAAATTGTCATCAAAAAGGAAATGGTTTTAAATTTTAGCAAGACTTCTCAAATTTCACTGCATGGAGTTTGAAGTAATTTTTACATTCATACAATAAAAAAAATATAAGAATGTGTGTTTCCCAAACAGTCATTAACACAGGGCTATCAAATCTTCTGACAAACAAAGATTTTGTTTCCAGGAGCAACATTTAGCTCTGGTAAAATCATAATAGGCTATGTCCCCTATATAATTCTGTTAGCAGTGTTAGATTACTTATAACCTTTCTGCAAAGCAATGAGGCAAACTGAACCAGGAGACTTAACAAGTTCATTCTTTATACAAACAAGATTACCGAATTATTACTTAAAAGAAAACACTGTATTTACAAAGAGAACATGGTAAAATAAATGATGGCATATCCATAAGTATATTCAGTCATTAAATATCATACTTTTGAAAACAAAATTTAATAACAGTAATATTGGCTTATGAAACAAGAAATCACTTAAAGTAATATGCTAATTTTGAAAGTGTACACATATGTACATTCACATGTATATATATTTTTCTATATTTGGCATATATGTACATAAAAATATTTATTTATATAGACATATGCTGATGTTACAAGATTTTTGTGTACCAAAATATCAATTCTAGTTTTTCTTTTCCTGGTAGACTTAGCAGTTAATGATTCTTAATTTGTTCTCAATAGTCTTTGACATTTCTAAGATTCCAGGTAATGAACACGTATTATTTTATAATCAGGAAAATGTTACCTTCTCTTACTATCCCTTGGCTTGGGCTTGACAAGGCATGTGGATTCATAATTAATCAGAAAAAGGGATTATGACTTCTGGTTCATGAAACTTTCAACATGAATGAAAAATGAATACTTTCCATAACATTTCTGAAATGCTGATCTTTCTACTCCAGACACTCAATTTATTAAGTTGTGAGGCAATGAAAATATTCATTACCTATTTCAAATTCCTCTGCCTAGTTCTCATTTAAAATTTTTTTCTGAAATAATGTAACCAGACCATACAAAATTCCAAGGCAGAGTACACATATAAAGGGAAGTTAACATCCAAAATACCAGGTCAAGCCGGTAAATAGTTTGATATTTAATTGTTTTCATTATGTACCACAGTAATGAACAAAACAGCTTTTCCTGCAGTAAGAAAATAAATATTTATAAATAATTGGACAAATAAAGATAATTTGTGATTGTGGTAAATGTCACAAAGGGAGAGAGGAGAGACAGCATGAGTGAGGAAGCTAAAAGTATGACCTAACTCTAGAGTTAGATACCTGGGACTGATCCCAAGTACCACATACTAACTGTGTGACTCTGAGCAAGTTAATTAATTTCTCGGTACTCAGTTTGCTGATATGTAAAATGGAAATTTTGAAGGTATCTATTTCCTAGGATTACTATGAATATTAATTGTGTCATTTTAAAAGATGCTAGTAGTATTTGACACGTGGTAACCAAGAGTCAAATGTGTTATGAACAAACAGAGTGAGGTATTAGAAGCATTTAACAGAGAGATGTGACTGGGATGGTCAGAGAAGCCTTTCCTGTGTCATAGGTGGTTGAAAGATAAGCACTACCTACGTGAAAATCACAGGCCAAAGTGGAACATGCAGAAAAGTGAGGATACGGGTGGCCATATTAAATGTTTGGGTTTTATTTTACTAAACTGTTCTATGGAAGGAATGACTAAGGACCAGGGGAACACTGTTTGCAGAGTATAGAAAAGACTAGAAGAGTAAAAATGGGAGGGAACAAGAGAGGATCATAGCTTCCTTTAAGAAGCTATTGCAATAATCTAGGTGACAGAAAAGGTCGTTTCAACAAACAGAGCAGCAGCAAGATGGGGGCGAATTTCAGAAATACTGGGCAGAAAAGAGCTGCCCTGGGCGGTAGATCAGATACTGGAAATGAGAGAGAAGGAAACGTTGAGCTTAGACCCCTAGGTTTCTGGAGTTACTGAGACACCCACGGCTAGAATTGGCAAATAGAGCATGACTTTTGATCTAAATAAGTTGACTTTGAATCATCCAAGTAAAAATGTGAAGTAAGCAATTGATTCCACGAATCCAGAGCTCGAGAGGATTGCAAAATTGGTATGTTAGTCATCTTTCCATCACTGACAAAAATACCTAAGACAAAAAAACCTAAAGGAAGGAAAGGGTTACTTTGGCTCAGAGCTTCAGAGGTTTCAGTCCCTGGTCAGTGGCTCCATCGATTTTGAGCCTGTGGCTAGGGATCTCATGTGGAACAAAGCTGCTCACCTTATGGTGGCAGAGAGGTAAAAAGAAAGGGAGGGACCAGATAGCCCTGTCAAGGACATGCTCCCAGGACCTAACTTCTCCAAGTAGACCCCATCTCCTTAGGGCCCCATCACTTCCCAACAGTGCCCTCAGCTGGTGACCACGCCCTCAACACGTGACCACTGGAGGATATTTAAAATCCAAACCATAATAGGAGGAATATATTATCAAATGCTGCTGAGAAGCCAATTAGGATCAACTCAAAAGGTCCATTTTTAGAAGTATGGAGGTTAATGTTGACATTATAAGTAGCTTTTTTTCAATAAGTGATGGGGACTTCAACTAAACTGGAAAACTCTGACTATGGAATGGGGAGGGTGATGGCCTGGTAACAAGTGTAGACAGCCCTTTGCAGGACCCAGGCAGAGAAGCAAAGTACAATAGTGAGGGGCAGATTTAGGACAGAGGGAGGATTTCTGGCTTTTGTTTTAATGGAGTGTTTCAAAAACTGTGGAGAAAGACTTATTTGAAATGATGATGTTGAATATGCAAGACAGAAAGCATAATCAATAACTTGAGATTTCTAAATAGGCGGCTAAATGAAATGGCCTTAAGCGGAACAGGGAAAGACCTGTATCATGGCCAAAAGAGGAGGAGGATGGGGTGGGTCCAGATGCAGGCTTCTAGCATATTAGCCACCTTTTGCTCATTGTTTCCAATCTGCTTGATGTCACTGATATAACAGACCAGTGTGAATTCCCTGAACTACCTTGATCATCTAGACCACTTCATACCCACCATGAGAAGAGGATGAGTAAACTTAGCCTTAGGTAGAGAAAACCTATTAGTGAATATTTAAATGTTGCATGTTACAATGAACTGTCTCTGGCTCTCTTATAAATCATTAAGAAATGCATTCACCGTGCCCCAGTAGTGTATAGCTGAGGCTATATACATCTACTCTGGCAACAACAAAACATCCGGAACAACAGTAGTAATTGGGGTTACTATGTGGTTGAACCATAGTTATTCTTCGGGATTCTTTAGTCTCTGAAGGATCCAGACTTAGGAAAATACCAGGAAGTGAGGAAATGATAGGGACAACTGTCCCACTAATCTCTTCCACACCCTCACTAATCCTTTCCTGGGAAAGAGTGCACTCACAGGCATGGGCAGCATTTACGAGATTTTTGTTGGATTTCTTCACTATATTAACTCTTCCTCCAAAATCCAAAGACCCAGTAACAACTACCAAGCATGTCCATTTCATTATACTTTCAAGAGTTACAGTGAGCAGATACTTGGACTTAGTAGTCCCATTGGAAATTGGATTTTAGTAAGAACTTCGTAAGTTTTATAAACCACCATGCTAGCAGGGAGCCATGATGATGTTTTGGTTTCCTAAGTATCAAATTCAATTCCTACTGCTGTCCAATGGTTTTTGAAATGTTTGGGTGCTTTTCTCTCTTTAAGGAAGAGTCTTCTTAGTAAATGACTGGGAAATCATTGTAATATACAATTGCAGAGAGTTGGTATGACTTGCCTCCTAGGAATGAGGCCACCTCTCCATCAATGGTTTCCAGATCTGAAAATTGGCTCCGGTCTAGGAACTGAGCAGAGACAGTGAGTTTTAACTAGAATGACTGTCTCCACCCTCCTACTCCTCCTTTGTGACTTCTGATGTTTCAGAAAGCACAACTGTGGCACGACACCATATTCTACTAACCCTTCTCCACAACTTCTTAAAGTGTTCCTAAGATTTCTTTAAAATGCCAAACATACATTTATCACATGATTTAACTATTACACTCTAAAGTATTTGTGCAAAAGAAATAAAAGTACAAGTTCAAAACAAAACTTGTACATGAATGTTCATAACAGCTTTGTTTGCAATAACCAAAAACTGGAAAAAAAAAACAAGAAGTCCATCAACTTACTAAGAGAAACAGCATTATATCTATCATATTCAACAATAAAAGGGTATATTAATTTCTGAAATAAATTAAAACATGAAACACTACGAAAAACATCTCAGAAACATTATGTAAAATGAAACCAGTCAAGCACATAGGATGATAAATGCTATGATTTTATTACATAAATTCTGGAAAAGGCAAAATTATTGTTGCAGAAAGATCTATAATCACTTGGGGTTGGGGATTACAAAAAGAGGATTTATTTGTTTCAGATAAAGATTACACTGGTATGTCAATGTAAAATGGACTTGACAAGAGCTATGGAGGAGGCTAGAAGATCTTATATTCTACAGGAATATTTGCATGAAGAATGCTGAAATGAAAAAAGAAGTAGGAAAAAAATCTATATGGGAGTTCATAGAACAGGAAATTGGGGAATGGCTGGATTTGGGGTATAAATGATATAATAAAGATGGGCCCCCAAGGAATTACGGCCTCAATTATATTAATACTGAACAAAATCATTATTGGGGTTTGTGGAGTGCTGATTCTGCATGAACCAAGTTATAGGGAAAATTCAGTAAGAAACCAAACAATTATAATCTCTATCCTCAAGGAGTTTATATTATTTGGGGAAAGATAATAAACACATAAACATATAAGATTTGTTTTTAAAATAATTCACTATGGATAAAAGATGATGGCTTCCCAGAGAGTATTTCTCCCACCAGAATGCTAGACATCAAATTATAAGCAGTCATAGAATCAGCAGGAAATTTAAAAAGTTTACTGAGCATTGAGTACAACCAAAAAAGGAACACATAGAAAGTAGCAGTTTAAAAGGAAGATAGAAGTGTGTTAATTGGCAGAAAGAAGGAAAGAAATTGGAAACAGAGCTCTTGAAGACATGAGATAAAGGAAATAATTAATGGACAAAGTCCTGCAATAGAAATGGGATCGTGAGCATAGGATAAATCATCAGTCTGCAGAAGGAAAATGGACCTTCTTTCTTCATTATAAGAATTAAGAATTTATAAGAGTAAAGAATGAGAGTTTAAAAAAAACAGAAGGAGGAGAAAAGTGTTAGACTTTTTTTCAAAAGGTGTCACTAACTCTGGAGAAGATGAAAGAAAGGGGTTGTTGATTGGTTTCCAGGTCTAAAGAGAGAGGGAAAAAAATTTGGAATGACAGCTATGAGGATTTTGACTATAAATACAGCATTCGATCTGCAGAATTTGCTGAGGATCCACCACCAAAGGTTTTTAGAGCACCTAATCTACATGACTTTCTCCAACAAATCTAGAGCAGAAAATTGAGACTGTAGACTAAAATTAATTCATGAATTGGGAAAATAGTGTGGTAGGTCAAGGACAGTAGGACTTAAAAGTGTTATTGAAATGGATGGTGATATGGTCAAAGATAGGCAGGGAGAAAATTAAAATCTTGAAGAGAAAATCAGGAATAGTCCGTGATAAAATGACAGGCTGATGCAGCAGAAGGCCATTGAGAAGCTGGCAGAGAGAAGATTGTAGGCAGAAAGGAAGAGAAGAAGCTGGGATACAGGGTTACAGAAGTTCCTAGAAATAATACCGTCAGAATGAGGTGTTAGGTCTTAATTAAAAGTATTGTGCGCAGGAAGAGATTAAAAAAAAAAAACAAAAAACCCTTCTTTTCAAGTTTCAACCTACCATTTATTTACAGATCTCTATGTGAAATCCTAAAGTGCTAATTAAAGCCTTTATAAACATTTGCACACAGCACTTTCACTGTTCTTTGAGGAAATATGGAGAAGCACTTCATCTTTCATACTCTATTTTTGCAAGTGATTGTTATCAATGTAAAATTATAAAAAAAGAAACCTCAGATGTCTTCTCTGTGCTGCTGGCAACAGCCTCCTTTGGGCCAGGAAAGGATGATGTGATTGGATAATCAACTAGAACATTCCTAAATGTGCCTCATGCTATATTTATGATGATTGAATTAAATTCCTTCACCCTAGGGTTTGGTGATCAACTTGGGGAACAAACAAAAACTAAAGAAATCGAAAAGAACATTTTCTCCTAATGTTCTGCTTCTCAGTAGAGAAAATGAATTTTTAAGAATGATATTATTTTGACTGGAAGAAACAAAACTCTGGCAAGGCAGCAGGTGGTTATCATTTTGAAAGAGAAAAATAAACACAGACTCGGATACCTTCAAGTTCAAAGTGTTTTTTTGTTTTTTTTTAATTTAGTCCAACTGAGTATCAGTGTCTCTTGAGCATTAATGTCCATGGGCAAGCTCTGAAATGCAAATGCAGTGATTTGACTTCATCATTGGGGATTGCAGAGTCAAAGTCCTGAATTACAGCACCAGAAACAAAATATCTTACCCTGCTTTGCCCTATAAAAGATACACTTCTGAAAGCAGCATCCATCCGGGGAACAGCCAATGGAAATACTGCAATGATAATAGAGCCAAAACATTGAGTTTGATTCATTCTCTGAGAGCAGAGAATGAATCTGAACAGCACAATCACTACTCTGCTGTGTACTTAGAATAAACCTCTCTGTTTTAGATGAGCTACAGGTATTAAACTGATTACATGGTTTAGTCCAAGTTAGTCCTTGATTTATAGAATATCAAATTGATCCCATTGTTTGGTCCAATTTCTCTGCATCTCTTTAGACATGATATTTGTTTCACTTAGTTTCTTCTACAATAGAAGTTTTGTTCTCTCCCTTTCTGGAACACAGAGAAGAAATTCCTCTTCTTAATGTGACTTGGAAGTTCTACATGTCCTTGATGATCTGCTTTGATGGTATGAAGTGGAAACAGATGGACAAAGGCCTCAAAATTGAACAACACCAGAGGACATGGTTCTTGCAGGACACTATACAGACAGAGCACAGGGTAACTCATTTACATTGTGTTCCTAGTGCCCTACATGGTGGTCCCATGGAGAACAGATAACAAATGAGTCCTTCACTTAAATGTGCATGATCAAATATTTGCCTGAAAAACAGGTGACCATTCATCGTGTAAAGGAGATTAAGAACTAGCACTTAACATGATATCAACTTTTGCCAGTCATTCTTTTAACCCTATGAGAAAAATAACATCATTATTATCATTATTATAGTTTTCATTTTGTACATGAGAACTGAGGCTAAGACAGATTGCTTGTGATCACAAAGCTATAAGTGACAGAGTTGAGATGTGAAACCAGGCAGTCTACTTTCAGAATCTAGGTTTTCCTACTCATTAAATAGAGACTCTGGTTTGTTGGTCTATTGGTTTTCTCTCTAAAGGAAAACAACAACAACAAAACTTTAGAGTTCATGAATTATGCAAGAAAAGAAAAATTTGGCATAGTACTTGATTTATTGGCCAGGTTTGGTTTCTCAAAAACCAACAGGAGATATATTTTCTAATAACTTTTTAAAATGTAAGACAAAACAAATTGAGAGTGACATCGGAGAGAGAAAATTTAATTGTGCAGCAATTATTCCTTCCCTCTTAATATGATACCATCAAACCAGTACAAAAATAAATAAATAAACAACAAAAGAGGGTTTCTTTACAGGGAATTACCACAACCTACTTTTCATGTGTTTCTATCTCTTTTCCCTAAATGAAATTTAGTGAAAGCAAAAATGTGGGTTTCATTGTACCATAGTTTTCCTCACTTTTAACACAAGGATAAAGTTGCAGTAAACATGCTGTCAAAGAAAAGTATGAGAAATCTATATTTATAAAGAATAAACCAAATATCCTAAACCTAAGACAGTACTGCCTGCCACCCTGATTTTTCTACTGATTTCATTCATATGCTTTCTGAAGACTCTGTAGATCTGATTTTTCTTGTATGATAAGGTCTAAACAAAAATTTCAAAAATATCACTTCTCACAATGTGTTATAAGGAATTGTGATAACATAATTTGGCTTTATCAAATAAAGATCCATTTTCTTTGAGTTAAAATATTACTGATTTAAATGTGCCAGGCAATGGTATAATATAATTTTTCCCCAAGATACATCTTCCTGCTTGACAAGGTTCATACATCATTATCAGATCCTGACAGATAATGTGATTGCAAAGATTTTACAACTGAACTAGCAATGTATGTCAAAGTTCAATGAAATAAAACTCGCTTACACCTGAAAATAGCTATTGTCATATATCGGGAGATAAAGACATAGGGATAGAAATTGCTTGGCAAAGTCCAAAGTAGCAAACACACTTTAAGATTCAGTTTAGTCCTGCTACTGCAAAATAAAAAACCAGAAACAAGAATAAAAAACGTTATTTTCAGAAAACAAGGACAAAAATTTCCATTCTGAAAACTTATAAGATAGAAAGATTTTTCTGACCTGGAACTTGGTTCTGAAATGCCCAAAATCAAATACATTAAGAGAACTAAAATTATTTCTAAAATTTTAAAAAATTTCCAGAGGTTGACAAAGGAAACTGTATTTTGAGAGACTATTAAAAGCCATCCTCCTTAAAGCTAGAAATCCACAAGATTGTTTCTGTTGATTGGAAAGAAAAGCTTCAACTGCATGTAATTTATTTTGCTATCTCGATAGAATATTGTACACAAATGTTGAAAATATTAATGTTAACGTTAATATTTTACTTAGTAACTAATGCATGCAGATACTTTAGAGAGAGTGACACCAGTCTCCAGTGATACAGAAGAGTATACCCTGAGCCTACAGATAAACAGCAAGTCTGAAATACTGCTTCTCTCATCAAATGTATTGGTATGTAGATTAGGGTGTTTAGGAAAAGTGTGATATTTGGTATTTCCATCATCTTGTGTAAACAATTCATATCGTGCAAACTATGAATAGAAAGGGAAATTTTTAGTTTGAACTGTAAAGTGAATTTGAGAAGAATTTGCGTGTGCGCATGCGCGCATGTGCATGTTTACTCCACTTATCTTTCTATTGGTCTAGCTAAGCCCAAGAGAATGAGAGATGCATGGCTTAATAAAGGATGTAATATCAATAAGAGCTTTTCTTGTCCTTCATTCTAGGTGGATTTGAAGGTCATTGTGATTTTACCAAGAAATGCTGTCTATGAGAACTCAGGGCAGAGAGCAAAGATTAACAGCGAGGAAGGAAAAGGAAAATAGGAGTCAGCAGGTTCTGCTATTTGCTTGTACTTTTTCCTTCTTCCCATCTTCCTACTTGAGTCTTATTGACCAAGAAAGGTTTTTAGGTTTTCTTTTGTTCTCAAGCAACAAAAAGCCATATGAATTATATAATCATCTGCAAGGGTGAAGGGGTGTTGAATGTAAGGAGGTTCAGTAGAAGAACTATTTTTTCTCTTTCCATCTCTCCCTCTTAATCTTTTTTTCTCTGCAGGTCATTTCTCTCATTCTATCTCCACCACTTTATATCTTTTGTGCTTCTTTATAATTTCATTTTGTACATGGCTTTGTTGCCATAGTGCTGGTCTATGCCATTCATTCACAAAATGAATTCCTTTTTTTGCTTTCAATTCCAATTTTGAGCCACAAGACAGGGAATAAGTTTGGCTCAATTAATTCTTTTGTGCTCTCTCTCTTTACTATTTGTTGAATTGTGTCCTCCAAAAAGACACATTGAAATCCTAACCCCCAACACCTGGATGTGACCTTATTTGGAAATGAGGTCTTTTCAGATGTAATCAAGTTAAAATGAAATTATTAAGGTAGGGCCCTTAATCCATTATGACTGGTTGGAAGAACAACATTTAGACACAGACTCTTAGAGAAAATGGCTGTATAAATACATGGGCACAGATGGGATTTATGCTTTGAAAAGCCTAGAAAGGCCTGAGGCGACCAGAAGCTGGAAGAGGCAAGGAAGGACCCTACCTGCTAACAACTTAATTTTGGACATCTAGCTTCCAAAACTGTGAAGGAAAATACACATGTGATGTATTAAGCGGGACAATTCATAGTACTTTCTTGAATAAGCCCTAGAAAACCAACATAACCACTTTAGTCAATTATCCAATCCTGACCTAAACATTTAGAGGATGTCATACTTCGAAAATACGGCATTTCTGCCTTTCAGAGGACTTTGTGAGAAGATTTTTTTTCCCTTTATAAATTATAGGAGTAGGTAGCCAATGCCCAAATCTCTTGTCAAGAACATTTCTAGTAACGACCTCTCATAAAACTCTGCTCAGAAAACAAAGGCTAGCAAATTGATGCAATCATTAGGGAAAGTGGTATGGAGATTCCTCAGAAAACTTGGAGAACCACCATTTGACCCAGCTATCCCACTCCTCAGTTTATACCCCCCCAAAATTAAAATCAGCATACCACAGTGACACAGCCACATCAATGTTTATAACAGCTCAACTCACAATAGCTAAACTATGGAAGCAAACCTGGTGTCCTTCAACAATGAATGGATAAAGAAAATGTGGCATATATACACAATGGAATATTATTCAGTCTTAAAGAAAAATGAAATTATGGCTTTCGCAGGAAAATGGATAGAGCTAGAGAATATCATGGTAAGTGAAATAAGCCAATTCCAAGAAAACAAAGGCTGAATGTTTTCTCTGATGTATGGATGCTAATTCACAATGGGGGCGGGGTGGGCTATGGGAGTGGGAAGGATAGTAGAATGAATCATACATTACCCAATGTACATATATAACTACACAACCCTTGTGATTCTACATCATGTACAACCAGAAGAATGAGAAATTCGATTCCATTTATGTATGATGTGTCAAAGTGCATCCTACTGTCATGTATAACTAATTAGAACAAATTTTTACAAAGGAAAAATAAGGCCTAAAATGATGTGTTCAATTTAATCAGAGGTATCTGGCTAATTCCTCGTTTTTTAAAAAAGGGGAGAATTTCAAAAGGGAGAAAAATTTGATCTTTTTCTAAACCTGGAGCTGATGAAGTTGTTTTAAATGTCTTTTTTTTCCCCCAAAAGTATTAAAACACAGAAAAGATTTTATACTTAATACTGCCTATCAGTCATCATTACTTGACATCTTCTGTTTTTATTAACATCATTGAAAGAATTAAAACCTGAGATAAAGCCAATAGAGAGAGGGGCAGAACATGCTAGCCAGCATATTCCACTCCATCTGGTTAAATAAACCAGCATGGACATGCAGACCGATGAAGAACCTCCTCAGAAACTACCACACGGGTCCAAACTCATTCTCTATAACAGGGGTTGGCAAACTATGGTCACTTCCAATCCACCTCCTGTTTTATGAGTTTTATTCCGACACAGCTTGCCCATTCATTTGC
This sequence comes from Marmota flaviventris, assembly GCF_047511675.1. Lineage (NCBI taxonomy): Eukaryota > Metazoa > Chordata > Mammalia > Rodentia > Sciuridae > Marmota > Marmota flaviventris. Next base: position 99,099,352 of record NC_092501.1, on the reverse strand, counting down.
AAACTGTCTGTGGCTGTGTGCCACAACTTGTGATGGAGAGTGTGTGGCTTACCAAGCCAACCATTTCTATAAATGGCCCTTCATGGAATGGTTCCATAGCCCTCTCTGTTTCTCTACTCCACTGGCCCACACCCGCACCTCCTGAGTTCTCTGTTTCCATATAGCTCCCCATTCAGCTCTCTCTCTCAACCTAAAAATCAATACCTGAAGATGATATTTTTTTTTGGACTTGATATTTTGCATTTGGTCTTCAACATCCTCCAAAAACTAGCAGTGTAGACCAGACTGTTCAGCAGAACACCGGCTCCCACACTCTTTTCCCTTCATTTTTTTTCTCCAGAAATTAGCTCTCAGCTTCAGTCAATTACTGTTGCCAACTCATGTGATCAATGTTGGAAACTTCAAGGCAAGGAACCTGGTGTCCCTTGGAGATGTGTTAAGTTGTGTCTCTGCCACCTGGAACAATTGAGTACTGAACATCACAATTTACTTTTTTTTTTTTTTTTGACAAATTACCATCCAAATGTCCTTTCTTAGAAGTAAAAGTAGCATGATAAGGAAGGGGGATGTAGATCCAAGTAAATCTGTATGTAGAAAACAGTGTGGGTCTGCAACCCCCATACTAGCAGAGGTCATCTAATGTTACCATTGAACAAATGCTCAATGATAATAGGATAAATATGTGTTTACTCTGATCCCTACAGACAAAAAAGAAGCTGGTATCCCATTCTACAGAAACATAATATACCTTATCACTGGCTCCAGAGACAAAAGCCTCATGATGCTCTCCTCTCCTACTGTTGTCAAAGCTGTTCTAATGGCTCACAAAAATCACAGTGACTTTTTTTCCAACAATGTGTGCTCAGAATGCCACTACCTGCAACAATTCGTATGTGAGGCCTAAGGAAGACCAGAGATGCCACACAGTTTTCTGACTTTCCAATATCCAAATAGCTCCAAGTCTCTGTGCCAATAAACTTTTTATTCCACTAAACCATATCCATTTGTAGTGGAGAATTCCAACATGAAAAAAAAAAAAAAAAAAAAAAAAAACCCTCCTAAGCACATATTGGCTTCTACCCTGCTAGTAGCATACCAGCTCCAGCTTGTACCAGCTTGCCAGAGCCAAATGTTAAATCTTCAGAAATTTTGTCAGCCACTTGACATCACATAAATAGCTTAAAACCAGCCATCCTGGGAGTATTTACTGCACAAATATTAGCAAATACTACAAATCATCGTCTTTCTTTGTGGAGAGTGCTGGCTGCTGAACACCTCTGACTCTGTTCCACCCCTACGGCATGTATCAGCCAAAACTCCTTTAAAATTTCACCAGCTAATAATTGATTTTTTAAAAGAGATATTCTGCCTTTTATAATTGTTCCCCCCTTGATCACCAAATTCCAGCTTCTCAATACCTTCCATTTCTTAATCTCCTGTTTATCATTCTCTCCCACCACAGAATAACCAAGAATTAAAGGAAATCGGCTCCTAGCGACAACACATCTGGTCCACACATCAAAAAATCCATTTCTTATCACTCATCATTATCATTATGAATCTTTTGCAGCCCAACCCCAACTTCTAATAGATCCTCCAAACAGAATAAGAAAATGTTTTTTTTTTTTTTAAAGCAGGGTGAGTTTACAATTGAGAATTTGAAAACATTTAGTGATAAATATTTTAATTTCACACCAATTCAAAAGCGCATATGGCCCCTAAGAAATATAGGGTAATACTGATTCCTCAAAGTGCTTCTGCAAAGTCAAGAAGGAAGAGCAGCAGTGAATGTTGGCATCAATCCAGCTTGAATAATTGGGGAATGGTCTGCTGCCCTTCATGAGAATTTTACTGTTCACATCTTAACTCTTTAAGATCTATAAGCCGCGGGGCAGCTTATACCTCACAGTTTTCAATTGGTTTTTCTTCCACAGAAAGGGAAATAAACTTTGTTGTAAATGTGAACACTTCCGGAGTGCAATCATGATATAAGGTGATTAATCCTATTTTTCCACTGTTTTGATAACTATACTCCTTTTGTCCCCCTTCTCTATGTTGTATGTGTAGAAAGAAAACCAGTGTCCACCTCGCCCCTTAACCACAAATTCATTGTCTGCTCTTTGGTTTTCTCCAACTCCTGACAGCAGTCAGTATGCCTGAGCTTCTGGCTATATCTCCCCCTACTCTGCTCCATACTGTCTTGCTTCTCCTCTGTGTGTCTGTAATACCTTACTGTAATGCCTTTCTCCTTTGAAGATGCTTATGGTAGCATTGAGGAAACACCCAGATATTTCAGGGTAATCATGTTGTCCTAAAGCCCTTAACTTAATTGCCTCTGCAAAGACTTTTGTCTACATAAGGTAACATTTACAAATTCTAGGGATTGGGACCTAACACCTTTGGGTGGCTATTATCTAACCTACTGCGGTACTATATTTGGGTGAAGTTTATTTTTCACTCACATGCAGGAGAACATGTAGTGAAAGTTAAATTATCAATCTATATTTGTTTCCTTGAGGAAAAAAATGGATATTCTTCCCCCATATCCATTCCCTATAATTTTCCATGCCACCTCCCTTCCTCTCATGCTAAGAGGAGCCATACATGGAAGGACTTCAGACTACTTCATTTGCATGGTTGACTATCTCTGCTATGCTATTTCCAGAGCATGAGTTAGCCATAGACTGTAAGTAATTCCATCCTTAGGCCCAAGCTACAAAGGAACACACACCATGGATTCTGCACTTTGAAGACCCCTCACTACTGCTGTGCTCCTCCTCACAGGGAGATTCTATGGGACAAGAAGTACATACCTGGAGATCATGCCCTCTCCCTCAAATTGTAGACTATATATTCTGAGGGCTTGCAATCCTGAAATTCCCTCACCAAGCCATCTTCAATGCTTTTCTCCTGGAGGTGGACAACATTGCCAGTGTGGATGCCCTTAGCCCTAAAAGATGCCTAGTGTTGTGGTTTAGATATTAGGTATCCCCCCAAATCTCATGTGTGAGACAATGCAAGAGAGTTTAGAAGTGAAATGATTGGGTTACAATAGCCTTAATATAATCAGTGTATTAATCCCCTGATAGGGATTAACTGGATGGTAACTATAGGCAGGTAGGAAGTTAGGTAGGAAGGTGAGTCACTGATCATGTGACTTTGGGTTTTAAATTTTGTCTATGGTGAGGAGAGCTCATTCTCTGCTTCCAGGTGCTGTGTTCTGAGCCAATTTCCTTCTTCACTCCTTTCCGCCATGATGTTCTGCCTTACCTTGGGCCCAAAGCAATGGGGTCAGCCACCTATGGACTGAGACATCTGAAACCATGAGACTCAAACTTTTCCTCCTCTAAATTTGTTCTTGTGGAATCTTTTGATCACAGTGGCAAAAGAGCTGACTAAAACACCTAATATGAGGCTTTTTGAGATGTGGATTCATTCAGATGAAGAAACTGCAACATTTACATATATATACTTAAGGCCAGAGCTGAATATGGGAGCCTCCATTCATCCTTTAACCTAAGCCCCTGCAATATGAAAGGTTAACAGCCATGCACACAGGGAAGGAAACAAAGCCAGGCAGGGTATGAACAGCCACTGGCCTCTCTATGACATGGTAAGAGTCAGGGGGATTCCAGATAATGGGGAATAGCTAAGTAACTAGTCTGCCAATTTAGAGTTAATTTCTAATAAATGCTAAAAATCCATAATATCTGCTTTCATATGCACTAATTACCTAAATATTTATACTATTTGACCCAATTTTATTTCCTGGAATTTAATCTTTGAAAATATTTCAAAATACAGAAATGTCTTTATATAGATTTTCATTCCCAGATTGGTTTTTCTTTAAGAAGGTAAAAAGAGAAACATCCCAAATGCCCAATAATAGACACACAACTGAATAAAAAGCGGTATATTGAAATCAATATAATGAGCTTATAAAAATAATGTTTACAAATTGTTTTAATAACATAGAAAATCCTTATAAAATTGAACAAAAAAAAGAAAAAGAATACAAAGTTATAAGGACAATATGGTCTTAATTATGTAAAAAGTAATTCTGGAAAAAAAATATGACTCCAAGAAAATAACCAAAAATGCTAATCGCTCACAGAAAGTGAGCATCTGGATTATTTTTATTATAATTTATAATTTAATTAACAAATTTGCACAGCAACAAACATTACTTTTGCAACCAGGTTTTGCAAAAGCCACATTAAAGAATAAAACACTGAGACCAGTTACACATGGTAGATTGAACACATATGTTTATTAGCTCCTTCCCCAAAACTCATTAGATAATAGTAGAGGGATTCTTTTTTAAAGCCATAAACCTGAGACGAAAGAGAACAGAAAAAAAAAAAAAAAAAAAGATAACCAAAAACAGGTTTCAAAGCCAGGAAGCTGGTGGATAAGAGTGACAGATGAAGTGGACCTGAGAAAGGTGACTTTACTACCAGCAGTGATGGGTAGCCAGGCTGATCCAGAGAAAAGCTCAGGAATCGGGGGCATATGAGAGTGGGGGAACAAATAGACTATAAAAACAAAGAGATCAACTGGAAGTCTGTACAAAATGCATTTGGAACCCCAACAGAAGACACAGCTTTACTCTCCAAAAAGACTGAATCAGAGAGATTCTGACTCAGTACAGTAGGCAGAATTGAAGATTGGCATATATATATATATATATATATATATATATATATATATATATATATATATATATATAAACACAGGCACTGAGTAAGTGGTGAAATTCCTGCTCATTTCCTCCAGAATGCCTGCATAAAACCTGACACCTTTCAGACAGGAAAGTGACCAACTGAGGGAAAAGACATACTGGCAAGAAAGGAGTCAGTCACAAGCCGTTCATGGATGGATTAACCTTCTGCATTTATATGCAGTGACTGACCAGCATTTTGATGTCTCATTCTTAAAAATGAGTAGAATCTAAGAAGCCCAAGTCATTTAAGGAAAGTCTCTAATGTGAAAGTGGGAATCTAAGAGGTCCAAAAAGTGAAAAACAGGGCTGGGGTTGTAGCTCAGTGGCAGAGCGTTTGCCTAACATGTGTAAGGCACTGGGTTCAATTCTCAGCACCACATATAAATAAATAAAATAAAGATCCATTAACAACAACAACAAGTGAAAAACAACTCCAGGGAAACAAACATCATTTGATTCAAGAAACCTTGAATGGACAATTTTTGCTGCCCTTAGAGAGGTCTAATCCATAAAATGAGAACAGAAAGCTATAAATATAAGAAGGTGAGAGGAAAAAAAAGATCTTTGAAATTTAAAAATAATGTGATAGCAAAATGAAGACCTTAAGAAAAAGATTAGAAGCCAAGTAACTTTTACTGCGTGAATGGTCGTGCTAATCCTCAAACCCAGCTTTTGAATTCAAGACCAGCATCACCCACCCTGCCTTTCTTCCACGCCTGCCCCCAATATATTTTCATGGATGTTGACTGTGGTTTGAAGAATTCATCTGCAGCTTGAAGAATTCATCAGTGGCATGCTCTGCCTCTCTCAGAACTGTTATATCAAAGCACTCGAACTTCATGAACAATGAAACTTTATTGCCAGGCTCTGCCATTTATCTGGAAATAGAAGAATAGGTTTCCTCTGCCCTCTATTTTCCCATCATTCTCAAACACAGACTATGTGATATTTATATAATACCAATTGCACATGGACTCTTTTCTCTTCTTTCTCTAGGAGGCACACACAAAATTGACTCTTCTTTTATAGCCTTGGAAATAGTAATTCAGATTAGGAAGAAGTATTGATGTGCTCCCAGAGATAATACACAGCTCCAGCACAAACTTTCGCTAACGCCAACCATCTTCATCAGAAGACACAGCCCCACCATAAACCATTCTGTTCAATGTTCTGATCCACCCAGGATCATTAATTACCCACCCCTTCACTTTATGCTGTAGTTGTAGGAGCTGGCAATACAGGCCTGTCTCCTTTTATGTGGTCGTTCAAAGCTTTCACACCAGCCAAAGCTCAGATTTAATCACTTGATTCTAATTCACTTTTTTATGCCAAATTGTAACAGTGTTTAAGTACAGTATGACAGATCTGGGACTGTGACAACACTGTTGAACAGTGTCATTCTCACAGCCAGGGGTCTAGCTTTGCATAATGTTAAAGACTTGGTTTAAAAAGCTTTTAGACTTTTAATCAGGCTGTGTGAAAGCATTCACTTGTTTTTGTTGTTATTTCCTGGGATACACTTGGGATTCTATAACCACCAAACACTAGTGTCTAGTCGCACTAAATCAGAAACATTATGTAAAACATTAGTTCATTAAAATACATGTTATTTTAAAAGGCAGGGCACGTGTGTCCGGCTCTAAGTTCAACTCCTGGACCTACTGGGAGAAATTATTCACATCATGAAGATATCTAGTAGCTAGAATTTGGTTCAGAAATGATATACTTCAGTCCACCAAAACCCAAAGCATATACTTTGCAATTTGTGAACTATACACTTTGGAGCACAAAAGTATAATTTTATGAGAACTGGAATATTTATCTGATATAGTTCACAAAATATTTTGCAGATATGATCTCATTTGCTCCTATTTACAGCTCTGTGAAGTATGCAGAGCATCTCTTATCTCCAATTTATAGATGGTAAAATGAATGAGATGAACCAGGCTTCCTCCAAGTAGCTCATCTTTTGTTTATACCAATCCTTCTAACAGTACCTGAAAGCTAGACCAGGAGAACCTTGTTGAATATCTTAAAGCAGATCAATAGATGTTTCTGGAAAAAAATACAAACCTGAACAAAATGTTCACTTTCAAAGTTATATCTTATTTAGGGGTCTTCAAAGAACGATGTTTGTGAGAATAATACATACAGTAGATACTAATTTAGCAAAGGCGCTGTTTTCCTTGGCTTCCTGGAAGAGACAATAGATCTCTTCACTCGTGCTTTAGCCCTAAATCGTCCCTCAAAGGGATGCTTTATCTTTTAAATTGTCCCCAGCCCAACAATCAACAGGATAAAGCCCAACTAGTAATTTAGGCAGATCACCAGCCTGAATTATTATCATCTGAAGTACTGAATGCTATTAAGGAAATAGTTAATTCTCCTATTAACTATGAGTGTACAAAGCAACTCAAAGAATGCCAGCAAAATGGCTTTAAAGGGGAAATTAGTAAAAATTATTACCAGAAAGTAAAGCGGTTTTTTTTTGTTTTGTTTTTTTATAATGGTTGGCTTTGTGTACATAGCTTTGTGACAGCTATGGCTGCCTTGTTTGGTAATCATCTATTTCCACCTCCCACCCCAGTGTAGGGTCTGGGTCTTATTTATGTTTGTATGGCCAGAGCCGGTTTGGCACATCTTAGTGGGGATTTGATAAATGTTTGATGAATAAGTTAATTAATGAATAAATAAACTGCTGCTGAATGGTTGCTGGATGTCTCTTGGCAGGGAAAAAAAGCACAAGCTATCCAGTTAGAATCACTTGGGTTTATTTTCCAGCTCAGGCAGGCAGTAGCTGTGTGACCTTAAGTTTGTCAACCTCTCTGAGACTCTGGGGAATCAACTGTGAAGGAGAATACTTAGGGGGCAAAATGCCATCTTATAAGATCGCTCTGACAAAGCCATAAGAATACATGTAAAAGAGCCAGCACATGCAATTAATGTTAAGTTGGCATCATAACTGTTTGTCCTAACACCTTGTAAATATTATAAATACACTTTAATCATCAAAAATCTGCTACATCGTGTAGCACCAGAGAAATGAAAAGTTGTGCTGCAATTGTGTACAAGGAATCCAAATGCATTCTGCTGTCATATATGCCTAATTAAAATCAATTAATTATTTTTAAAAATCTGTGAAGCTAACTAAATTTTAAGTCTCAAAATAACACAGCCTTGATTTATCAAAATAATAAAGTTAACTAACTCATTGTGCTTTCACTACATAAGAAATGATTAATTAGAAGTACCTACTGCTTGCCATTAATTGAAAATGACAGAATGAATAGTTTATAAAAATTATCACCCATTGAGATATCTCCACGAATATGACTTTGCTGTCAGTTTCATTATCGAATTTTATAGAGAATGAATATTCAATTTTCTTTGAAACTAATAAATTTGTCTCGGTAGTGTGTCAAAATTTTGATTCTAGGTGATTTAATGACAGCAAGATTGATGTAGGAAAATTATAGTTCATGAAATAGCTTGGAAGCCATGTTTAAAGCAAAAAAAAAATAATAATAATAATCAAAAGAAATGAAAACAAAATATGTGCAAAACCTCCATGACAATTCCCTATTTTCATCACTGCAGAAGCGAAAACCTGGCTTGGTCCGATTTCTAATTCTTGCAAGCCCTTCTGCAATGCAAATGTCATGCTGAAAAATTTGGCAATTGCTTTAGGGAAAGGTAAGTTGCCCAGATCTCTGGAAAATGTTTTGACATTTCAGTGACCCTTCCATTCTGCTTTACAAAAGAAGTTCCAATTAAGCTCGGGGCTTTCATCTTATTTACTCTACTGGCTCTGGACATGAAGGCTGGGAGGCTGAATGCTATTCTTGCTGTGGAGGCAGGGCTGAACCCTCCACAAGAAGGAGTAAGAACTCAAGGCCACCTCCCAAGTAGATGGAAGTTGATAAAAATTGCTGTTTTTCATGAAGTTTACCATTTTCCCCATAGCACCGCTTTATTTTTTTCTTGGCCGAGGCCCAACACAGATGTTCACTTTGGCTGGCAGTACATAGGGAAGAACCTAATGTTGGAAGGATCTGGTCCCGGGTTTGCTACTAATTTATTATATAACTTTTGAATAAGCCTCTTTATCCTTTAGAACCTGCTTTCTTAACTGTAAAGTGAGGGGGCTGTGCTGGATGATTTCCAAGGTCCCTTCTACCTCCCATCCTCTGTGATGTGTGTGTTTGTTGTCTGGAGGAAAGGAAGGAAGGTGCAGAATACCTGTGCCATGTGCCATTCCCCAGTGCAGCTGCTGTCCCCTGCTTTCAGTGCAAGTCCAGGGGTTAGAATGAAATAATCGAAATGTTTACAGGTTGGGGCCACAGAATTCACTGTCATTCAACTCCAGAGTCCAGAAATGAGGCTGAGATCACAATAGTCTCAGGTGGGCTCTGGCCCCCTAGACAGGGTTCATTCCTGATTTGTTAGAAACAGAACTGTAGAGAGACACTTCTGCTTCTCTCTAGAGCTAGTTAGGACTCTTACCTCACAAGTAGTAGAAATCACATCCAGGTAGCATGAAGAAAGGGAAGGATAGTTATACAAACACACATAATCTTGTCCCAGGGAGGAACAGGAACTGTGAATTCCTTAGGAACTGGGCAGTGTTCTCCTACTAGCTCTATTTTGGTCCCTGCTCCTTCCTTCATGTCTGGTTTTGTCTCTATTTCCTATCCTTATTTTCCTCCCTTCTATCTCTCCAACCCACTTCTTCTTCTCCTTCTCCTTCTCCCTTACTGCTTCATAGGCTTTCTTGACTGCCCATCCACAAACAGATATATGGACCCACCACCATTCATGTGTTAAAAGCAACTGAACACCCCTGAGTCTAATTCCAATTTCCAATTTCCAAAAACATTAAAACAGAACAGATACAACATCTATGCCTTGTGCAAACAGCTGTAGGAAAAAAATAAAAGCCCCTCAGAGCATGTGAGGAGAGAACAGTTCCAAAACATCAAGTGTAAGCCCTAAACTTGTACTCTCTTCAGATATAAAGCAAACTTCAATCCCTAGACTCCATCTGTCCACTTGAAATGGGTAACATAAACGTTCAAGCTCATTAATTAACTTTTATTATATTGTTCATGGCAAAAATATTTTTTAATACTGTCAAGGTAGATATTATTTGCTTGAGGAGTTCTGTACACTTAAGCATAATTGCATTTAACATGATAGGTCTTTAAGTGCCTTTCAAGAGCTCACTTGATTTAGCTGCTGCTACTTGTTTGCCATAATTGAGAATATTGGACTCCAGAGACAATTTCCTCTGAAAATTTCTTCTTGAAATAATTCATTCCTAATCAATATGAAACATCACTTGAGTTCCCTCATAGGTCATGTTTACAGCTCGGATTCTTTAAAGAATCCACATCAATGTCAGAGCACTGAGGATACTTCGAGGAACTACTCAAAGGGGAAAATAAATGGATGGAGGTGTTTGAGCAATGCTTTCCTCAGATGGAGTCAAAGGAATGATGGTAAGAGCTTATAGGAGATTGATAGAACCCTTCTTTTTCAAAACTATGAAAGCACATCAATTCATAATCGTTTCCCCCTTTATTCACCTAACAAATAGTTAATTGTTGTCTCTTTTACAAAAAATAATAATTTGCTAAAATCTTCCACAGGGTTGGTAATCTGTTACCAAAGGAAGAATATTCTCTACTATGCTCAACCAAGAGTCACTTATGTGTAATTAAGCATCTACCAGAAGTACATTTTCACAATTTATAGACTCTTTCATTCCTGAACTTAAAATCATATATTGTAAAAAAAAAAAATCCAAGTACGAAAGAAATGAGTAAAGCAGAATATAAAAGTTTCCTGCAGTCCCACTTTTCTTCTATGAACAGTGTGATTGAAAATTCTACCAGATTTTTCCTATGCATATTCTAATACAAACTATACATGCATATAATTCCAAACATATGTATGCACATAAGACACATTTTAATAATAGAATCAAAACATACATATTATTCTGCAACTTGCTTTGGTTGCTTACCAATGTATTAAAAACATTTGTTCTTATCTACCTCAACATTTTAAAAGCCATTATATTAGCCATTATTTGGCTATTGCAAATACTATTCAAACAGCCTCCTGTTAATTCTTTTTGAGTATTTTCTTTTTTTTTTTTCTATACAGACAATACTACTATGAATGCTCTTACAGGTATACCTCTGTGCACTGGAGTCAGTTTTTCTAAAGAATGCAACTCTAGAAATGGAATTGCTAAATCAAAGGGTAAGCACAGCTGCAATTTAAGTAATAACTGTCAAACTGCTTTCCAGAAAGCTTTTACCAAATTATAACTCCACCTAGACTTCATGGCATTGCTTGATCCCCATACCCTGGTCAGCACTGAGTGTCTAATAAATCAATGCTCCCTGACTACATGAAAAAAAGATTGTTTCAATATTTTAATTTGTATTTCTTGGCAAGACAAATTTATGTGTGTTTATTTGGATTTCTTCTGACACTGCCAATTTTTTGCTCATTTTCTATTGGATTCATTTTCTATTTATTTTAATGCCCTTTATATATCATCAGTGTTAACCCTTTGTTGTCTTTACATATACTGTCTTTCGCATGCCCTGTCATAGTTTTTACTTGCCTTTCAGCAGGTTTGTGATTTGGAAATCATACTGAAACAATAAAATTTCTATGTAATAAAATATATCAATTTTTCCTTTTAGGTTTTCTGGTTTCCATGACATATATTTTTTGCATTCATCTTTGATGATGCTGCAAATTTTACTATAAATTTGGGACTTTAAGCAACACAAATTTTTAATCTTATAGTTTGAAAAGTCAGAAATCTTAGAGGCAATGACAGGACTGCATGTTCTCTGGGGGCTCCAGGGGGCAATCCCTTTCCTTGATCCTTCTACTTCCAGAGGCCACTTACATTCTTTGGCTCATGGACCTTTACTCTGTCCTTGAATCCAGAAGTGAAGAGTCCTCATTCTCTCTCCTCTCTGTCTCTGCCTCCCTTTCTAATTTTGCTTCCATTGTCACATCTTTCCCTCTCTGACTTTGTGCTTCTGCTTTCCCATTATAAAGATTCTTGTGATCATATTGTACTCACCCAGATAATTCACAATCTCCCCATCTCAGCATCCTCAATCTTAATCCTATCTTCAAAGTCCCTTTGGTTATGTTATGCTAACACATCAACAGGCTTTGGCAAGTAGGATGCAGACATCTTTGAAGGGCCATTATTCTGCCTACCATACTTCTCAACCAGAAGATTTTCAACATCTATGTCCACATGTTCTTCTATTATTTTGTGATTTTTAATTTTTATAATTATAAAAAAATCTGGACTTCATTTCAATATGGTATTTAATTGACTTAAACATCATAAAACCTCCTTAAACATCTTTTATTAATCATAAAAGATCAATAAATTTGCATCATCTATTCTTCATATTCCTAGTTCCTTTCTTTGTTTCTTTTATTTAATGTTAAGCTTGTAGAAGTCTCACACGTGAATGGATGGGTAGATAGATAGATAAAGATAGATAGGAAGCTTTCTTGATCTTCAGCTCTACTTAGTTACTGCCAATTCATTCTGATTTGTTTCACATTTAAGCTCCTACGCCTGGGAAAATACTCCCACTTTTCACTTCTCAATGCATGGAAAGCAGGCTCCCAAACATCTCAGCTCAACTCTCAATTTCCCAAGTGTCCTCCTGCCTCTGGTCTCATTCTCCAGCCTAATGCTACAGCCCGACTGTTCTCCCGAAAACTCAATCCAATCATGGATATCTTCCTATCTTAAAACCTAGAAAAACTCCCCTGTTGCCTAAAGGATGAACTTTGTATTTCATGGTAAGGTGGGTCTGACCCTGCAGGTCTGGATGAGAAAAGATTTTCTTAGGCTTTCCTGTGCCAACCATCTGTTCTATCAACACTGATCAACTCAGTCCTGCAAGTTCCCAGTACCCTCTTTTACCTTCAGACCTCAAATGCTTATGCTCCTCTCCCTGGAATACCCTGTCCTTCCCCATATGTACCAGGTAAAGGGACATCATTTCACAAGACTCAACTTCCTCCATGGAGTGTTCTCTAACCTATATCCCCTATCTCCATACCCTCATCTTATAGACCAGTCACCCCCTTATCAATACTTTCTCATTTTCTCATTCTCCCTAAACAATAAAAATTAACAAGGCAAGGTAAGGAATTGATTGGGTGACTTTTACACTCTCTCTCCACCCTAAGCCAACAAAAATTAATAAACAGATTAAGAGACACTAGATACTTATCATGCAAATTATTTCTCAAGATAGATGCCTTACCCCACCTCCTTCCAATCAAATCCTTTCCCTAAACGCCTTTATACCTGTCAGGCATATGGGCAGGGAAAGCATGCTAGTCTATACATATATAAATAGGAAGGGGTTGATTACAAGAACTAAATGCTTATAAAACTGTAGGAAGGGCTGTTGTCTAGGGAGCTATTCAATTCAAGAACACTCTTCTATAAAAACCATGAGTACTCTGCCATCAACTCATCTGTTTCAGTCACACAACTGTTTTGGGATTTGACCATGCAGGTGACAGGTAGATTTTGGCTGCTGTAACTGCTTTTCTACATGTATAGCTCTGATCCTGTTTCAGTTGAAGCCACAGGAACATGGTTTCTGCCTCTCTTCTGCTTTCCAAGTCTCATACAAGTATATTTCATGTAAATGCATCTATTTGGTGGAGCATATTTTATACTGAACACATTAACTGCAAGAGAGTCAGAAAACCAGATTATCCCCCTATTTTTTTTTTCTTTTTGCAGCACAAGCCAGAATAGAAAAAGACACAAGACAGGACATAGAAAAAGGTTAGAAATGGGTGTTTGGAGCCAACTGACAACATAAAATTCTCCCTTATATTTAGAAAAGTTAGACCTGCCACTGCTTTGTGTATATCTACTTGAGGACTTGCAATACTTTACTGCAGATTTTTTTTTTTTAATTTATGTTTGCTTCCTCTTACAAGATTCTAAGGTCCTTAAGGATGGGGACTGTGTCAGATTCATCTTTTCATCTCACAGAGCTTCAAGAATAGCTGTCAAGCAAGCAATTAAACCATCAATAAATGTGCAAAGAGAGCCAGGCACTCTGGTATACATAGTCGTGCCCATCTCACCACACACTTTGTCACACTTGCTCTGGAGATGCACACACAAGGCAAGAGAAGAAATCAACCTACCTCCAGTAGACACATTTTAGAGTTAGGTTTGCATTCAAGCCAAGGTCCTCTGTGATTTTGAGAAACACATCCTCCTTGGGCCTCATTCCCTTTCCTTCTTCAGAGGGGCTTGATATAAATAATAAATGAGGTAACATTAAATAACAGATATCAAGAAAAGACTAGTTTTTGGTCTCTTTTCTCCCACTCTTACTGTCTTTTTAGCTCTCCTCCTGTATCTGCAATAGGAAGGCTGAGAACTAAGAACAATGTACCATGAAAGACATTCATAGAACACTCATTTATACTTTTCTCTTGCATGACTGATATTCTGCATTACTTTGTTCAATTAAACTCTTGTATGTGACTATTCCAAAAGACTTCACAGGTTTAGGGCTTGAGTGATTTGTCAATTTCCTTGAGATCCCCATAAAACCCAGCAGCCTAATAGTGTTTTTCTTTCTGTTTCTTTGCGGGGGGGGCGGGGGAGTAATTAGAGATAGAACTCAGGGGCACTTGTCCACTGAGCCACATCCCCAATCCTATTTTATATTTTATTTAGAGACAGGGTCTCACTGACTTTCTTAGTGCCTCACCGTTGATGAGTTTGGCTTTGAACTCCAGATCCTCCTGCTTCAGCCTCCTGAGTAGCTGGGATTACAGACATGCACCACTGTGCTCAGCTCTTCCTGGTGTATTAACAGATTCTATTCAAAAGCCAATTATCTGCAACTATTTTTTAAAATCTGAACTGTGGACAAGTGGTCTGACAGAATTACACATTTCAGAGCAGAGAAGGCTAAGAATTGGAGACAGAAGAAACTCCCATATCTTTTCTACTTCTGATCTGCTATAATTTAGGGATCTCTTGCATTTTACTATGTTGTCTATTTTCCCTCAGATTCCCCAGGCTTGAACCTACTGCTAATCAGCTGGAGGACTGGGCTGAGTAAGTCTAACTATCTGGATTTTGATGCCTCGTCTCTAAATTGATTGAACTGGGTAACCTCTATTCCAGTTGGATGGTTCTGTGAGTTTTTACGGACAGCTCTAGGACCCTGGATGCTGAGGGACTGACTGCACTTGTCATCCAAAGCACATGAAAAGACGAAAGTGCCATCTTTTTACCTTTTCTGAGCGGAAGCAGCAGCAGGCAGCAAGAATGGCAACTCACTATTAGTGCTTTCTAGGACAGGGGCAGGCAATCTTATGGGTTGGGGGTTAAGAGTGGTGAGCAGAGGCCTAGAAACCATAGGGAGAAAGGCGAGAAAGTACAGATTTATTTATTTATTCTTTTTAAAGATGTTAGCTATAGAAAACTCACTTTAATGATATAGGTCGATTAAAAATAAAAGAATGGAAAATATGTCCCACAGCAATCATGGCTAATATCAAACAAAGTAGACTTCAGATTTAAAAGGACCTAACCCTGGTTGAATTGAAGATGGACATTGATGAAAGGACCTACTCACCAGCAAGACATGATAATCCTAAAAGAATTAGCTCTGATACCAGAGCTTCAGAGCTGAAGATTTCAATCACTCGCTCAACAATTAATCGAACAACTAGACAGAAAATTAGCAAGGATAGAGGAACTCAACAGATCATCAGCCAACAAGATCTAATCAACATCAGTAGAGTACTCCATCCAACAACAGCAAAATGCACATAATTTTCTTGTGCCCACAGATATATCAAGAGAAATTGTATGTTGAGTCATGGAAACTTCCTCAACAATGGTTTTTAAATTGAAATAATAACTGTCCAGATTGTTTTACCACAATAGAATCAAACTAGAAATCAAATATAGTAACCATATTTCCAACAAAATGACCATAGTAAAATATACAAATACTTCAAGAGCACGTCATACATTTGTAAATGACTGATAGAATCTAAAGGAAGTATGGAAAATTTAAAATACACTTTAGGTTGGATGAAAATGAAACACATAAAAATCTGTGCAATGCAGAGGAAGCAGAACCCAGAGGGTAACTTACCACGTGAGATGTTTTTATTAAGAAGAGAGAAAGTTCTCAAATGAATTAACTAATGTACTCTTAAAAATAAGGAAAAGAAATGTAAAACCCAGGAAGAAGAAAATAAGAGAAGGGCATACATGAATGAAATGGAAACAGTGAAACAAGAAAGAAATTAAATGACACCAAAACTCACCAAAAACATCAATGAAATTGATTAAATGTCTAACACATCTGATCAAAAGGAACAAAACAACAGCAAAGAAGACATAAGTTAACAATATCAGAATGAAAGAAAAAAAAACATTACAGACTCTTAAGACATTAAACAGAGAATGGGTTGGGCGTGGTGGTGCCCACCTGTAATCTCAGTGGCTCAGGAGGCTGAGGCAGGAGAATCATGAGTTCAAAGCCATCCCCAGCAACTTAGCGAGGCCCTAAGCAAATCAGTGAGACCCTGTCTCAAAATGAAATAAAATAAAATAAAAAGGACTGAGGATATAGCTCAGTGGTAGGTCTGGGTTGGATGCCCAGTACCCTCCTCACTCTGAAAAAGATAATGGGAATAAAACTAAAAACATAGTTATTATTTCAATTTAAAACTATTGTTGATGAAGTTTCCGTAACTCAACATTCAATTTCTCTTGATATATCTGTGGGCACAAGAAAATTATGTGCATTTTGCTGTTGTTATGCATAAATGCATAAATTGGACAATTTAGATAAAATAGACTGTTTCCCAAAACAATAAACTACCAAAGCTTACCCAGCATGAACGACATAACTTATATTGTCCTAATCTTAGTTATTTTGTATTGCTATAACAACAACACAAAACATAAACCAGATAACTGATAAACAAACAATAAAAAAGTTATTTCTCACAGTAGTGGAGGCTGGGAAGTCTAAGATCAAGATGCCAACAGATTTGATTGCAATGGTGAATTTTGCCAAACATTTGCACATGCCTATAATCCCAGTGACTTGAGAGGCTGAAGCAGGAGGATCACATGTCTGAGGCCAGCCTCAGCAACTTAGAGGTCCTCAGAGGTCTTAAAATAATGAATAAAATGGACTGGGGGTGTAGCTCAGTGATTAAAGTACCCTGTGTTCAATCCCTATATAATTTTTTTTAAATAACATTAATTTTACATAGTCTTTTACAGATAATGGAAGAGGAGGTGCCATATCTAAGTCATTTTATCAAACCTATCAAACTAGCATTATAAAAACCAAGGACTGAACCAGAAAGACGACTACATATCAAAATGTAGGTACAACCCCCCCTTAACACACTATCAGCAAATACATAAAATACCAGCAGTCCATAGAAAGGATGACATAGCACAATGAGTGCAAAGCTGGTTCAAGATCTGAAAATCAGTCAGGGTATCTACCATATTAACATTGTGAAAAAGAAATCCAGATAATCATAACAACGAATGAAGAAAACACACTTGACAATATTCAGTATCCAAAAATGAAAATTCTTTTTTTTTCAAAGATGAAAATTCTAAGCAACCTAAGGACTGAAGGGTGCCTCTTCAACCAGATAAGACACAACTACTATCATACCTGATGAAAAACTGCATACTTTGGCCTACAGATGAGGAGTAATACAATTGTCCATGTTACCACTCCTATTTGAAATTGCACTAGATTTCTCAGCTAGAACAATAAGGTAAGAGCAAGAACTAAAAATAACATACCAATTGGAAGAGAAGAAATAAAACTCTTTTCTCGGATGGCACCATTGTCTGCATACAAAATCTTCGGGAATTTCCAATAAATCTCCTACAACAAAAAGTTGTATTGGCAAGGATTTCGTATACAAAGTCTGCACATGCACAAAAAAAATCGTATTTACATTTATAGTGAACAATTAAAAGCTGAATCTTAAAAAAATTTACAATAACCTCCCCCAAAATGAACAAATTAGTTAATATTAGTTATATTTAATTAGTTATTTTTATAAGAATTATTAGTTCTATTTAATTATAATATGACCAAACACAGAATTTTTGTGCTGGAAAATTACAAAACGCTGATAAAATTTATCAAGAAGTCCTTGATAAATGGAGAGACATCACAGTGTTTATGGATTTTCAGACAATATTTTAAAGATGCCAATTGACTCCTAAACCAATTTAATGCAATTTTAACCAAAATCCTTGAGGAATTTCTGGTAGACACAGTCAAGCTCATTCTAAAATTTATACAAAAAGACAAAGAAACTAGAATAATCCATACAAAATTTTGAAACATAAGAAAAAAGATGGAGTCATCACACCCTCCAATTTTAAGTCTTATAGTAAAACTATTTGAAGACTGTAATATTAGAAAAAAAGATAGACCCATAAATCAGTAAAACAGAATAGAGAGCAGAAATAGTCTCAACAAATATGCCAATTTAGTTTTTACAAAGCTGCCAAGCTATTCAATAGAGCAACAGTAGTCTTATAACAAAGGCTACTAAAACAATTGGCCATCTATAGGCTGAAAAATGAATCTTGACCTAAAAATTCTAACCCTCATGCAAAAATTAACTCAAAATTGATCCTAAACCTAAATATAAATTGTAAGACTGTAAAACTTTCAGACAAAAACACCAAACAATCTATAAAATTTTCTGTTGCAAAGATGAAACAGACACAATTTCTTAGATTGAATAGAAAAATAATTAATAAACTGGTCTAAAGCAAAATTCAGAATGTGTGCTCTGTGAAAGATACTGTGAAGAAAAGGAAAGACAAACTAAAGAGTAGGAGAACATACTTTCAAATCACATATCTAACAAACATCTTTCATCCAAAATAGAGTTCTCCAAACTCAACAGTAAGTATTTAAGCCCATTTTTTTAAACAAACAACAAAAAAAGATTTCATAAAGAAGGACATAAAAAGGGCAATTAAGCACCTGAAAAAAATATTCAACATCATTAGCTATTAGGGAAATGCAAATTAAAGCTGTGATGAGATACAGTAAAGCACCTATTAGAATGTCTAAAATAAAAATCACTGACAACAGTTAGGATTGACAAGCACGCAGAGCACTGAAACTTTTCAGGAATATAAAATAGTATGGTCACTGTTTTAGTCAGCTTTTTCACTTCTGTGGCTAAAGGATCTGACCAGAACAATTTTATTTAAGGGCTAGTGGTTTTAGAAGTCTTAGTCCATAGAAAGCCAGCTCCATGCCTTGGGTCTCACGGTAAGGGAGGACATCATGGCAGAAGAGTATGGCAGAGGGAAGCCACTTCACCGTGATCAAGAAGCAGAGAGAGACTCCACTCACCAGGTACAAATATATACCCCATAGCCACACCGCTAGTGAATCACTTCCTCCAGCCACACCCCACCTGCCTCCAATTACCACTCAATTGGAGATCCCTCCAAACCTTCTTGCATTGTCTTACATGTGAACTTTTGTGGGACACCACATCTAAACCATAACAATCACTCTGGAAAGCAGTTTGGGCAACTTCATACAAAGTTAAACATATACTCATCATATGGTCCCACATTCTGACTCCTAGCAATTTACCTTTGAGAAACAAAAGTTTAGGTCCACACAAGAAACAATATGTGAATGTTTATAGAAGCATTATTCACAATAGCTAAAAACTGGAAACAACTGAGATGTCCTTCCATGAATGAGATAAACACTTATACCCATAAAATGGAACATGAGAAATAAACAGGAATAAAGTAATGATACAACAATTTCATTCATTTCAAAGACTTTGTGCTCAATTGAGGAAACTACTCTCCAAAGGTTACATACCGTCCGATTCTATTTCTATGACATTCTTAAAAAACCATAAAGACAAAATTGATCTCGGATTGAGGAACAGGGGGAGGAGACTATGACATACAAAGTGGGTCACAAGGAGGAGTGGGGGTGACAGACTACTCTGTATTCTGATTGTGGAGGTAGTTACCTGAATGTAGACATGTGTTAAAATTCTATTATACTGCACAGTCTACTAACTGTATACCAAAAAAGTAAAAATTACTCTATGTCAATTTTAAAAATAAAATATTAAAAATATTGAAATGGCTCTAAGCTTAGCATTGAATCCTGTGAAAAGTTTGTCCCATCATCCAAATGATTATAATATATGAACAAAATAGTAATGAGCAGCAAAGGATATGAACAACATCCCAACAGTGAGTTCAGGGAATCATTTGTATGTTTGTCTATCCATTCATGTATTCATCCACTTAACAAAATCTTACTGAGTACTTACTATTGTTCTTGACACTCTTTCAATCATAGGGTTTAGCAATAAGTGTTTGAAGACTTTCATTTGAAACATCTTCAGTGCAGGCTAAGGGCACAATTACAAAACACAACTTAGAAAGCAACGCTGCATGGACTGAAATAATACAATCCAGAAATTCAGCTATCCTCTGTTCTGCCTTGAATCTAAAGAGGATTTTTTAGAAAATGTAAGGAAAGTGGACTTCCAGTATGTAAGAATTAGTGCTCTAAGCTGAAACTTTAATCCATAAGACTTGGCAGAGACTATGAGATAACACTCCCCAATAAGTACCTGGAGAGCAGTATTCCATAGTTAATCTAGTTAAATCAGGCTTGAATGGGTAATGTAAGGGGAATTTCATTTGCTTGCTGAGTCAGCCCAGCTGGGGGTGGAATTGCTGTTTTCTTAGGCAAGTCTGATAAGGGCTTTGGTTCTAACAGAAATCCACTCTGCCTCAATACAGAGAGGTTGGAAGAGGCACCAATGAGAAAAGAGGCATAGTCATGAAAATCTCCAGGTCATAACAACAATAAAAATTATTATGATCGACTATATTGAACACTTATGATTATGTATCATCTCATTTAATCCTCCCAACCTCCCTATAAATTAAAAACTATTATTATTTCCATTTCATAAGTAATCATCTTTTCCAACACTCTCAAACTAGGAACAAGAGGTTTGGGATTTAAACTCTGGACTTTAAAACAAGATCCAAGGAATAGCTCTAGTTTACTCACTGAAAACAGACAGAAGGTCATTCAGAATCTTTACTGTTGACCTTAAGTTAAAGTACAAGTTCTAAATAAGCATCAGTAACTGGGTATGGGTGGTCTCTTTAGAGATTCATACAGTTAAGCCATATCAACAAATAACCTTGTATTATTATTCCTGAAAGATTTTTTTTCTAGGTAGTAAAGTATAGCTAAGATGTGTTAATAGTGGAATAAACTGTACTGAAATAATTTCTTCTCTAGTTAAACGACTAAACTTTGTCCATATCTTCAAACCAAAATCAACCCAAAACAAATCTGTAGATAGATAGGCTAGATTTATTGTTCTTGCAATAGGGAGAACATGCCATGGAAAACAAAGGCCGTCTCAGTAAGAGGATGTTAGAAAGAACTGATTGCAGTCAGCAGGCTCCAATGGGTAATGTAAGGGGAATTTCAGGAAGCAAAACTGGTCTGGACTGGATGCTGTCAGGAAGCTGGAGTGGTTCTACAATGCTAGAATTGTGTCTTACATTGAAAGAGAGAAGTATAGAATAAAAGCAAAGCTATTAGTAATAAAGTGGCAGTTATCCTATTAGCCAAGTTAGGGGAATGTTGGTATTTTTTGGTTGGCCAGATGACCTCATTTTATGTCTGTGTGTAGACAAGATTACAAAGTGCTCCTTTGTGTTTCATGTCATCATGGACACATAGTAGCCTTGCCTGCTGCTGGTGCCCTGTGGATTCTTCCACAGAAAGACACCAAGGTCTGACCATGAAGTTTATACAAGCTCCAAGCAACACCTGGCTGATGGTGCCAAGGCAGCTCCCACCAGCTTGTTAGGGGCTCCTTTTCTCTTTCTCAATTTAAACCTCTCTTTCTCCTCTCATAAAATATATGCCTGGGAAAATGAAGTTTGCAATATATCAATTAGGTAATTGGCATTGAGTTACCTTTCAGATGGAGGGTCTAAGAAACTAATTAGCCTATAATTTTAGGAGAGTAATGTTACCCTTCAACAAAAATAAGATAGATCTCTCCCTGAGTCAACAAGCTATAGATTATGTAACAGTAGGTGTCCTTTACAAAAAAAAAATATTCATTTTAGCATTCTTCCTTGGCATGGAGTTTGAAAAATTATTTTTCCAATGTATTTAAATATACTTAAATGTTTTCTTAATGTCTATAGATTTTTTCCAAGGCAAAAAGGGCAGATATTCTTGGAGTCTAAGGGAAATTTTAGATTTTAGTACAGGGGCTTTCTCAATGGTAAATATCAGTCTTGGAAAGAGTATGAGTTTGGGAGTTAGATTACCTTTGTCAGCAGTAACTCTACCACGTGGTATGAGCTTCAGTTTTTTCCTATGACATACAAAGTGGGTCAGGAGGAGGAGTGGGGGTGACAGACTACTCTGTAAGATAGACATAATAATTACACCCACCATTAAAATCAAATTTTAAATTTAAAATATAAATTAAAGGAAATTGAGATAAAAATAAGAAAAGCACAGAAACACAGTTCATTTTTGTTTATAACTAAACTGCTTTTAATTTTAGATATTCTTTAGAAATGAAAACATTCTGTGCCTAATTTAAAGAGGTGGCCTGATATGATTAGTCTATTTCTTATATCATTATTCTTATTTCTAAAACATTATTGATACACTATAAATTAATAAAGCAGTATTTTAGATGTATAATAACAATATTTATTCTCAGGAAAGTTAAAAAGATTCTCTGAGAATCATATAATCTACCATCCAGTTGGCTCAAAGCCATTAATGTAAAATAAATGACCCATGGTACCATATTGATTTACTATTTCATCTTTAAAAATGTATTGCAGTCCTCAAGGCTCTGAGGGTGTGTAATTTTCGAAAAGAACAGTGAGATTAATTTTAAATTAAAGGCACAGTAAATGACTAGATTTTATGAAAGAGGGTGAAATAAGTAGTTCAGTCAAAATGCACATAAAAAAAAAAGTTAGAAGTAGTAGTCTCACCTTTGTGCTTAAAGTACAAAACTCTTAAGGAAAGAAACAGCTTAAAGAATAAACACTTGATTTGGAGGAACATGTGGTGAGCAGGAGTCTAAAAAAAAATCAGCTGGGTTGTGTTCAGGAGGTAAAAATTGGAGATTTGTGGAGCTTGGGACAAGAGGTCCTATTGTGTAGAGACTGCAGACTGAAGCCAGTCAAGATGCAGATGTGGTCCCCCACAGTCCATTGTTAACACTAGGAGAATTGTGGGTGTAGTTAGAGCTCACAAACCACCCAGTCTCCACTCATTTGAGAGATACTCACTCCAAGGAGCAATACTGGCTGCTCTTGCCACTAGTATTCAATGAGGGTTTCCCTTAAGAGTAGCCAACATAGATCTGTGGCAACTGATAGCTAGCATGAGTGACACACATTGTAGCCCCAAGGTTCTGCTCAGTCTCAGCCTCACTTCTAGATAAAATCAAATCCCCTTGATCTAAAAAAACCTATAAACTCCAGAGCTGTAGAGGCATGGGAAGCTAGATACCTGGCAAAGTAGTAGGGAGTGCAACAGAAAGCCCCCATATCTGTAACTGGCTGAGAGCTCCCATATAGTAAATATGTAGGTAAAATGAATGAGATAAAACATAGAATTCCCATTCCCCTGCAAACATTCTTGAAGATTCCAGAGTTCCAAGATAACCAGTAGACTAAAGACATCAGCGTACCATCTTAGCGATTATTTATAATACTTATTGAGGCCATTAGAAAGAAGTCAAGAGTATTGTATTTGCAAAGGTAGAATAGTCTTAGTGGATAACTAATTTTTCTTTTTTATGAGATGATACACATTTGATTGACTGGGTTGATGCTACTACTCTTCACTGTGTATCATCAAAGGAGATTGACGGCATTCCAGGATAGATACTAACAACAATCTCTTCACCCACATAAACATGGAGGAGGCAAGTGTAAGCCAATGGCTCATGGAATTTCTCAGGAAACAACCATCTATGCATTCAGGTATAGGCATGTGATTCAAATCAAATCAATAAGACATCAGTGAAAATTTTCAGAGCCTCCTCAGCAGTAAGAGAAAATCATGCTTTCTCTCTCTTCTGCTAAATGAGGAGAAAGCAAGAAGTTTTATATCAGAATCCAACTTTAGCTGGAAGTTTACACTGTGAATAGCAGAGAGTTTAAAAGAACTGCTGAGACCCTTTAAGACATCATTGGGCTGCTGGATTAATCAGTCCTGAAGCCTAATCTATAAGACCCTATATGATTCCTCAATATTTTATCCAGTTAAATCAGAAACCTAATAGTAACTTAATTACTACCTATGGCCATGATGCTGGATTAAGGGAGTATTATATTTTGTGGCCCTGGGGACCAAGCTGCTTCCTATAAAGAGAGTCAAATTTCACCTGAATATGTGTTCAGTTCTGCTATTCTGGGGTAAAATCATGTCCCTCAAATTAAAAACCATAAACAATTGAAAGACCTCAAGAGGAGAGGTCTTTCTTGATTTGGCATCAAAAGCACCAATTGAATAAAGATTTTGTTTGTTTGTTGTGTTTTGTTTTGGCAAACAAGAACTGAAGTGCAATTGGAAAACTGGGAAATGAGAAACTGTCTGAAGTACTCTTTTAGGAGTGAAGTTCTGTTAGTGTAGCAGGAAAACCCTAATCCTCTACATTGCATCTTGTAACTTTCTGCCTATAACTTCAATGTGTGATATCTGTCTTTACCCTTAGTACATAAAAATTACTTTTTGAAAGCTCTAGTATATCCCGACTGTTCTATGAGAAAATCAGGCTGTTTAAAGGAGTTTAATGCATCCCTAATGGTAGCAAATTAAATTGAAAGGACTCTAATATAAAAGAGAAAAATTAGGGCACTTGATGCTGGCTCCTGCTTTTGGAGATAAGTTTTCCAGGACTTAACTCAAAAGGTCCTAGGTTTGAGTTTGCTGATGAACATGATGTTCCTTGACTGGTGGAGGCTTTGCAGCTGTGTATTACAGATGAACCAAACTTAGCATCTAGAAGGCCTGAGTGGTCACATTGATGAGAATGCATAGCCCCTGGATAGTGAGTGATCCCTTACCTTGGGGATGCCCAGGTTAGCAGTCACTGCCCAGGATACTCACAAACACCTTGATCGAGCACCAACAACACCCAGTGTGCAGTGCAGACCCACTTCCTCCCATGTTGCACTTGCAGCTTGAGAACTGGATCAGTATCAGTCACAACTTTATAGACATCAAGACCCTGCCCATCAATTTTGGAGCACCTTGCAGATTCTCATTCCAACAGAAAATCAATATATGGAAAGTAATCTGTGTATCAGCACAATCAGCAGAGCACAAAAGCAGAGACTAGTAAAGTAAGCATTTTTTTTTTTTTACTATGAGGAGTAAAAAATAAGTTCTGGCAATTTTTTCTCCCAATCTCTCAGCAAAAGAAAATACAGTTTAAGTGTGTCAACCTTTACTGACTTATTGGAGGTCTATGTGACTTTAATCACCTTTTTTGAGCAATTTTAACTTGTTATATGTATATGCATCAGACTAACTTACTAAGAAAGCTTTAAAACTATTTAATTGGGAATACAACCAAGTTCCTGGGGTTGGAGGTGGGGGGGGGGGACTAAGAAACCAAATACCATACAAATTCTTAACAATGTAATTAATGATTTTTAATTTCGTTGGGTGTTTCTGCATGTCCCCAAGCAATTGCACATATTATCAGTTTCTCCTTGTGCAATTTTAACACAGAGCGACAAAACTATTTTTGAATTCTAAATAGATTTTTTTAAAAAAACACATTAGCTTACTGTCTTGCTTTTGCAATTTATTTGAATTCCAAATAAGTGCTTTCCTTTTAAAAGTTATGCCAGGATATAAAATCTTTGTTCTTTACCCTGGAGTTTTAGTCCATGGGGTTTCATTGTTGTTTTGAAGTCAAGAGAGATAGAGCAGCACTCTCCTTCAGCTATCTCAGCTATGTACCATATCATAACATTATCGACATTATAGTATGTTTTTGACTTAAAAATAGAAATTCCAAAATATCAAAAGAGAATTTCTTAGTTATGCAAACGCCCCTTTTGTTTAAAAATGGAAAGCTAACCTTTGGAGCAGGGATTTGTAGTTACATTGGACCTATACTTCTGGTTATTGTTATTTTCATTGTTCCTCAATAATTTGGTTCATGGGGCAATAAGACATAGGACACCACGAGACCTGCTTTCAGCACAGCATTTACAGGGTTTCACCGTGCAGCTTGCAATAGCCTTACTGCACAATGAGAAGTACATTTCCACCCACCATCCTGGAGCTGATGCCAGTAGGACTGCACTCAGAACACAGTAAACTAAAATAGGTTGGCTACACCATCTATGGTTGGGCAAACAAAGCACAAAGAGCACTGAGGATCTGACAGAGATCAGTTAATTTGGTGTTCTATATTTTACTGCCCTCTGAACCAAATCCCTGAAGAATAATGAAAATAATAGGGACCACCTACGTGAGACCATTTAAGTCCCGAGGTGGGTAGAATAACTACTGTTCTTATTGGTCAAATTAATCATGTAATCTTTAGATATTGTTTGGGATTGTAGGCAGGTCTGTCTGCATACTGAGCAAATGGATGTGAGTCAGATACAGCTTCCCCCCCACCCCCGCTTTACTAACCATTTCTAAGATGGTTTGTGAATACTGGATGGGATGGTTTACTCCCCTAAGACTTCTGAAGCCATTATGACAACAAACAAATCCAGCCAGGAGTCATTAATCACAATTCATTCCTTGAGAAAGGTAGAGTTGAGGTATGGTATGCATTCATGTATTCATTCATTCCTGCCACAGACATGTGGTGGGACCCTGCTATGTGCAAACTGAGTGCTAGAGCTAGAGTGATCATAGGAAGAGGCAGACACTGTTTCTGCTAGCACTAGAAGAAGTAATGGCACACAACAGACAGCTTTCCATCCTATTTCTACAGTGCTGAGTTCAGTGATTACAGCTCTGCTTTCAGAGGCTGATGAGCCTGGGTCACAATCCAGCCTCAATCTCAAATAGTTACCACCCATGTGCTTTGGTAAGTTGCTTAATTTCTCTGACCTTTGGTTCTCTTACCTGTGAAAGGAGAATAGCAATATCTGCCTTGCCAAGGAAGGTGCTCAGATAACAGTCTTTATTCAGATGATGCTGAAAATTTTTAAGTGGGTAAGGAAGCTATTTATTTATTTATTTTGGTACTGAGGATTGAACTCAGAGGCACTCAACAACTGAGCCACATCCCCAGCCCTATTTTGTATTTTATTTAAAAACAGGGTCTCACTGAGTTGCTTAGAGCCTCGCTTTTGCTGAGGCTGGCCTTGGACTCATGATCCTCCTGCCTCAGCCTCCGAGCTGCTGGGATTACAGTTGTGCACCACTGCACCTGGCAGGAAGCTAATTATTAGACCATTGATCAGGTAGAGTTAATCACAACCTTCTAATTATACTTGCAGGATGTCAGAAATATTCTGGCATTAATCACCAGTGGATATATAACCTATCTTAGAGCCTGCCCCTTTGAATGAAGTCCTTATTCCCTGTTACAAAAGCAAACACAAGGTCAGGGGAAAAGTGTCTTTCTAAGGAATTTGAAACAAAGAGATATTAAATATTTCCCCAAGATGCAATGGGGAAAGTGGGCGGCCATGCCCAGATTCACACTCAGGCAGCCCCTTCTTAGCCCCTGTCCCACACAGGCTCATCAGGTTCTGAGTTAATCACTGGTTTGAACTTCTGAGCATGACATCTAGCCAAGATTCTCCAAAGTTCTTTGTAAAGGTCCACCCTCTGGGTCTTCACGTGGGACTTCCCAAGGGTGCAACATAAAGGACAGTAAAGTACAAATGAGCCTAAGGGATTCTGTGTCCTAATCTTTTATATAGGATGTCTGAAGAGAGTACAGTACGTGCTGACACTTGGGTGAAGCATTCTGGAAGCTCTTTATAAGGAAGGAACAATTGCTTGTTTTGGAGCACAGCTATTAGAGTGTACTAAAGAGTGCTTTTCTGAGACAAGGCCAGACATTGCTACTTAACAAAACACTGATACTTACCATATTCTTGGTAATAGATGGATCAGGAAGACTACAAGCTACCAATCTAATTTCTGGCAAGAAGTGCAACTCAAGATTAGATTAGCAGTTGGGAGACCACCTCTGGGTCGGAATTTCCATGATGCAGGAATTTGGGGACTTGGGTAGTGGGGCAGAGAATCAGGAAGCATGCAAAATTTCTTGGCTAAACATAGGGGCATCTGGGGAATATTTTATAGTTTGGGAATTAAATCCTTTTCTCCTTATTATTTTAATTTTCAGGAGCTTGCTTCAGTTAAAAGTAAAATGAATTCCTCACCATGGAAATCCATACTTTCTGGCTGTAGTGTGAGATAACTTAAAAGTCTTATTGCTAATATTCCTCTTTGCCTTTTAATGGCTTGAATTGACAGAGGTAGGATTTCAGGTCTCCTGTTGAGGAAGATTGGGGAATGACGACAGGAATGAAAGAGCAAAAGGAACTTTTCTCCTACTGGACCAATGCTGTCTTTTCATTTTCACTCAGTGTTCTGACTGTGAGGAGGCCACAGAGTCAGAAAAATGAGCAAGGAAATTTGCCCCTTCAGAATGACTTATAGACCTCTTAAAACACCAAACCAAAATAGTCCCCAGGAATGAACTTCAGATGACAGTTTAAAAGAAGACATACCAAAGAACATCTCCATGATGTTCTATGTATTTATGTGTTGAACAGCTTGTAACGGCTTCAAATAAAAAGAGTAAAAATATGAGCACACAGAATCCAGAGAGAGAGAGAGAGAGAAAGTCCAAAACACAACTTTGAATCATTTAGTAACACTCCAGTCTTTTCCAACGTGGACAGGGTAAGTTATCACTCAAATTTAAATAGAAGATAAACATTTTTACAAAGGGTTACTCTTTATGGAAATGCTTTTTATTGTCACAAAAATGTTCTAAACCACTAGAACAGAAAAGGTACACAGACATATAAAAAAAATCATGAAAGGATCTGAGAATCTATAGTTAAAAAGAAATCTGTTTGTGCAAAAACACACATTTCTTTCTCTTTTTTTATCAGAAAGACCAAGTTTTTAAGAGAAGTTTTAGACTCACAGATATATCTAAAGAAAGGAACAAAGCTTTCCCAACTCGTCCTCACCCCCACACATTCGCTGCCTCCCCCACCAGAGCGATCCATTTGTCACAATTGTTGAACCTACACTAACACGTCATTATTATCCAGAGCCCATGGTTCCCACTAGGATTAACTCTTGGTTTGGACAAGTGTATAAAAGTGTGTCTCCACTGTTATAGTATCAACAGAGTTTGAAACCATAGAGAACTTTCACTGCCCTGAAAATCTGAAAATCCTCTACGCTCAGTCCATGGGCCTGTTGGCAAGTACAGAGGTTTTCATGAATCCCTCCCGGTAGAAAGAGCGCAGTGATGCAGTGAGAATCAATGCATAGTAAAGTTAACGTGAAATAGGACATGCAGTTTTGAGCCTTTGGTGACCTTTTCGATGCTTTCCTGAAGTTTTTACATTAGAAAACCCAGTCCTTCCAAACATTCTGAACTCTGGTTGAGATTTTGCTCTTCAAAGCCTGCTGATGTTATCACAGGAAATGGGAGGACAAATATCCCTTCTCTGCTCATATCCCCTGAGAGCAGAGCTGAAGAATTTAATCCTCTCAAAGATCCAGTGATGCCCTCTGCAACTGGCAATGGAGGTGCCTAAGTAGACCCCCTTATCCCACGAACTGTATGGGACTAGAATCTATCTGAGCCAAGTGGTCAGAATACTACTGTAAAATGTTTAGTGTCATCATCCCCAGAGAGACACCCATGGGTCAGACTTTATGTGCTGATTTTTCACTTAGGAGGTATCATCACCATATGTTCAGATTTCAATGTCTTATTAATTCTATTTCCTCCCCTCTCCCTTTCTTGAACAGTTTAGGGGTTTATTTCACTGACAAATTGCCAAGACCTAATTTATAAAACAGACTAAGTGTAAAGTCACCATAGTGAGGAACCCAAAACAAAGAGCAAATAAAGCAAAGAGAAATGACATATCAAAATGTTTTCTGCCCAGAGGTATGATCTGCTTCCACTGTTCATGACCTCATCCTCTAAAACACCCGAGGGGAGTCAGATCCACTCAGAGGTGACCAAGCTTCAATGTTTTGTTTAATATCTGTCTGGTGAGAGGCTGCAGGAGAGACTTGTTCAATTTTCAAACAAGTCAGACTCCTAAAAACATCGCAAAGGAACTGATAGGTTATGGAGCATATTTAGAAAACACATTTTCTACCTCTGGTTTTATCAAAATGAAATAATACCATCTTAAAGTAGAATGCCCCCAGGAGGCTCTGCCCAGCCTCTAAGTGTCTGAGCAGAATTTTCACAGAGGCATCCCCTGGGTCATGCCCCTCTCTTTCATTTCAGTCAAGTAGGGGGAAAAGAAAAATTTTAGCTTCATGGTTAGCTTATACTTTTTGTCCTCTTGTTTAGTAACAAAAAGGAAACCGAAAGCATGGCATCAGCTGAGCTCCTTCCCTCCTCCGGCTTCCCAGACACAGCTGTCTCCAGCCTGCCTTCTGTTAGGTTTGACCCCTGAAAAGCCCACCCAGTATCCTCAGCTGGAGGCCCCTGCCAAGGCCAGGGCACTCGCTCAGTTGAAGAACACATTTTCTCTGTTTAGGATAAAGATTTTCTTATTCTGACTCAATAAAATTTCATTTATTTGTCTAAATCTCACTTCCTTAAATAGAGGAAATATTTGATCTTACAATAAAAAGAGATGAAGCTTTTCCACATCCTAAGGAACTGCCTTCTCACCTCTAGTTTATTGGTGATACTAACTTACCTAAGGATGTGTGCGTGACAGGAGATGGCCAGGATGAAGACATGGAGCAGAAGTCACAAACAAAAGCATGTCCTTGGCAGGTGTGTCCCCTACACTGCGATGGGAGAGGGGATAATTGTTCAGCTGGAGGGTGGGTGAGCTGCTCCTCACTACCAGGCTGCTTGTCAGCCCTTAGTATTTCTCCAAGCTCAAAAGGTACTCTCATGACTGGACTGGCTTTCCAGGTGGCTTGGTGCTAGGGAAATGTCCCAAACAGGAGGCAGAAAACCCTGCAAAGATATGCCCTTCTCCCTCAGCCTTAAACTCTGTGTGTTGTTTCCATGACTAGCTGATGATATTTTGATTTGTGTTAAACCATCTCTGAGAGTTTCTTGGTCTCCAAAAGTATTAGCTATACTAAAGTCCAGGTGCTATATGAGTGAAGATGAAAGACTGTAACTCTTATCCATACTTTTATTAAGGTCAGACTATCTGCAAGATGAGAAGCCTATTAATGAAGAACCAGGGAGTCAATGACACACTTGAGCATCACAGAACACTTGCCTTATTCAATCAATTTCGTTTAATCTTTCTTTCTTTACCCTCTAGGATACTCAGCATTCCCTAACATGCCAAGAACATTTGTATCCCCATCCTTTATTCAAACTTTCTTTCTGTCCAGAATTGCTTATGACTGACTATATCCAAGAAGTAAGGTGAGAAGAACTCTTGAGGGCAGTTCAGGTGCCGCGAAGTGAACTGAGATACAAACACAGAGGAGGGTCAGATTTGGGAGGGGACCATGGCACAATGGGGTAATGAATTTGGAGGCCTATTGTCTTTAAAAGGCCTATGAAACATTTCAGAAAAGAGAAAGAGAGTAGCGGATAAGTAAGGTAGAAGTAAGGGATGGTGATGGATAAATGAGAACCAATAGATAATGCAGTGATAGATGAAGACATTTCCAAAGGAATTATAGTAAGAGAAAACACAATAAACAAGAACAGTGGGAACAAAGGCTTGGTAAATATCTGAGAACAGGCACAAGAACAAGTAAGTAGTATAACAAAATCCACAATAAGAGAAAGGAAGCATGCAAGTAGGAGGACCAGGAGACTTCACAGTAATAGAAATCAAGGAAGAAACAAGGGAGGAGGACTATCAAGATGCTAAGAGATAGAACTGGGGAAAAATCATTAAATGTGGTAATTAAGAGATCAAGGAAACCTTGAGTGGGAGGCAATGTGCTTTACTGTGCAGCAGGACTGCCTGGGTTTGCGAAGTGGCACATCCTTGCTAACTGGGTCACCGTGGGCAGATTATTTACTTTTCCTGTCTCAGGCCCCATCTATAAAATGGAGATAATGCCTACTTTAGAGGATCATGTGAGTCAACATATTCAGTGTGCTGAGACCACTTCCTGATCACAAGTTGTAGGCGAATGTTTGCTGCTCTGATATTATTTCAAGGAAACAGAGAGCAACACATATATAGTATAATATATAAATCTTTGAAGAAGAGTGGCAAAAATTAAGGGGGAGTAAGAGGGCACTATGATTACTAGAAAGATGAGTGAAGGCACTTTTGATTTTCCCCTACACCAATACCAAGGGTAGGAGAAATATAAACATATAAATATAAGCATATAAATATACATATTTATATGATACTATATATATACTGATATATGTATATGTTTCTCCTACCCTTCAATCAACCTCATTTAATCTTTCTTCCTTTATCCATATATTTATGTGTATATATAAATATATATTTCTCCTAACCTTAGTATTGGTGTAGGTATCTCTCAATTCTGTCAAGTGGATCACCATGGTGTATGTTTGTGTGTATTCATATATATGGATAGTTACAAATAACATGGAAACAAGTAATATGGAAACCACAGTTCTATGGTGGAAAACTTCACCAAAAGTCATTATGCACTAACTTAGTCCACTTGTCAGAATTGAGATACATCTAGAAAATCAGTGCAGTAGACTTCCGGGTGTGTCTGAGGGTGTTCCCAGAGACAACTGGCTTGTGGATCTGTGAACTGAAGAGGAAGAGTACTCTGAATTGGGGAGCACAGTTGAAAAGGTTGGGGGCTTGGATGTAACCAAAAGTGGGAAATGGTCAAGTTTGCAGGTGCTCACAAGTTCCTTCCTTCCTGAGTGGGTGTGTTTTTTTTCTGCTGCATCTCCCTGGGACACCAGACTCCATATTCTTCAGCCTTTGAAAATGGACTCACACCAGCTTGCAATCCTTCAGCCTCAGATGCATCATTTGTTCTTCTTGCTTTGAGACTTCTAATCATGAAAGCCAATATAATAATCCCCTCTTATAATTCCATATACTTTCTATTGCTTCTATTCTTCTCTCTAAGCTAATATATCTACTTTATTTTCAAACTAGAAACAACACCTATCTTTAGTGCTGAAGGTGTGTTTTTATATTTCTTCCAACAATGTGATTATGCAACTTGGTAATCAAGTATCACCCAACTTTAATCCTTAACCTCATTGTCTAATATGGTTTTAAGAAGTAATGTTGTGTTAAATTTATAAATAAAGTAATTTATTCTTTCTGAAGGAACCTTACAGAATAATTGAAACAACACACGCCATTACTTTAAGTCAAAACAAATTATGCTTTCCTAAATAATTTTGCCTTACCACTGGCCATCAGTCATTCCATAATTAGGGAAGAAAATGGGTTTTCTCCTTTAATTATGTAAATCCTTCCAACTATGAATAAAAATTGGGAAAAAAGTAAAGATTGATTATAAAAAATGTAAGGTACTTTTTTAACTAAAAAAAAAAAATTACTATGGTTTTCAGCTTTCCCAGCATTTGTATCATTCTGCTGATATAGTATTCCATTGTATTCTTGTTCCAAGGCCTTACAAAGCTTCCATTCACATCAAAAATATGGTCAAGACCCTTTCCTTGACCATAAAAGTTCTCTTTGTCTTTATGATTACAGCTGGTGGAGCTTAGCTAGCCACCTGTTATCCATTATTTTATTTAGCATCACAGAATACTTTGGCCAGCTCCATAAAGCCTTTCATGTAAGGTTTGTCTAGAATTTTTTTGTCTCCTTTTCTTTCTTTTTTTTAAATTTTAAAGCAAGAGGAACTAAGATAACATCAAAAGATTTTTTTTTTTGCCAGCCAATTCATGAGTTACAATGAGTTACATTTGCAAAGTGAAACAATCAGTATTTTCACAAGCAAGTTACCAATCAACCATCTCATTCCAGCACATGCCCCCTCAGCATGTTAGGAGCTGTAAGTTGGGGTTTACCAGTTAGTTAATCTATGCCATGTTCCACCATCATGCTGTCAGAGTCCCATTGCCTCCATGTGCTCCTCTTGTAAAGGACATTTGAGGATTTCTAAATATTTGTGTATGATTTTAAGAACTTAAATAAATTAAGTAGTAAATGGATATATTGTAAGAGAAATAAATAAAAAACTATGTGTGATTCAAACCCCTGTTTTCAAGGACAAGAGTTTAACTTGGGAGGCAAAACTAATAAACGTGGAAAAATTAGATATCAGCAAAGTACTAAGCAGTGGGAAACCGTCCATAAATGCAATCAGAGTGGAAAAAGAAGGAGGTCAACCGTGAGGAGCAGAAGTGAGCAGTCACCTTACCAGAAAGGAATCTAGGATGAGAAGGATGGCTTCCTGTGGTAGGAAAACAACAGGAGAGAAAAATCCCAGCAATTGCTGCCAAGGGAGAGCAAAACCAGGAGCCTGGGAGGATCCCCAGGAACTAGCTCTCACACATGACATCCTTTAGATAGACCACTTTCACTCCATAGATTTCCAGCAGAATTTAATTTATAACTTGACATTTTATGTCTTTTTACAACTCAGCTAAATTTATAAATTAAATGAGAAATTTCTCATACAGGCAACCTAATTACTGGACTGAAAAAAAGGAAACTTTAAGACGTTTGTCTTCCTTAGAAAGACATTCATGCTTCTTTATGGTTTGTTGTGCACATTTACAGACTATTTTCCAAAAATGTTTTTTGCTTCAGGTTTGTTTCTCTGGCTTGATGCTGAATGTAATATCAAGCCCTAAGGAAATGCTGAACCCCCAGCAACCCTGGCCATGGGTCACTGTATGTTCTGCCTGATAACCTTGTCCCGGGAATAGACCTGACCTTGGCTATAGATACTGGCCA
This sequence comes from Marmota flaviventris, assembly GCF_047511675.1. Lineage (NCBI taxonomy): Eukaryota > Metazoa > Chordata > Mammalia > Rodentia > Sciuridae > Marmota > Marmota flaviventris. Next base: position 99,064,361 of record NC_092501.1, on the reverse strand, counting down.
GAGACTGAAAGGGAATCTACCTTCTAAGAGACTGTGGAAGCTCACTGCAGGACGTCTAATTTTACTGATAAGTTAACTTTTAAATAATATGGCTGACAGGATAGAGCTCTATCAAGTCCTAGAATCTCTCTGTCCATACCTGTGCCCAAACTTGGAGAGCTATGAGAGAGGAAAAAAAAGGAATATTGGGACGAAGTTGTTGAGGACGGGTGTATTTCAACAGTTATTCTTCCTCCAATGAATCATATACTTGTTAAAATAAAAATTTTTTCTAAATTATTATTTTATTTCTGTAAAGGTAAATATTCATACGATTCAAAAATCAAATTATACAGAAATTACACAAAGGAATGTCTTACTCTTACCTTGTCCCCATATATCTTCTTCATTTCTTATGAAACCTCTAGAAGTTCTCAAATCAAATGTAAGCACAATGGAAACCACTGCTTTACTTTCTTCCTCTGTTATATAAAGGCCCACCATTTTTTTTTAGAGAGAGAATTTTTTTAAGAGAGAGAGAGAGAGAGAGAATTTTTTAATATTTATTTTTTAGTTTTCGGCGGACACAACATCTTTGGGGGGGGGGGGTGCTGAGGATCGAACCAGGGCCGCATGCATGCCAGGCGAGCTCGCTACCGCTTGAGCCACATCCCCAGCCCGGCCCACCATTTTTTAAAAAATGACATAGCTGATTAAGCCAACTCCAGGAATTTTTTAAATAACATTGCTTTAGATTGAATTGAACAGAGGTACAAAGAAATCTCCTGCCCAGCATCACTGCCAAACTTGCCAAGTGATGAGGTTTATGGTTGGGGGAAGGAGGAAGGGGTGGAGCAGTTTTCTGCATCGTCTTTGACTTAACTGTATGTTAAGTCATGTTCAGCAAGGGCCTGGAAGGACACTTCATAAATTATATCCTATTCTTTGTCAAATACCAGGGTAAGTCCATGCTGTTACTTTTTGATTACTGCTTATTGCAATTTTCTTTTCTACTTTTCCTTTTATGACCCAACTGATTGATGAGTCAGTAGAAATCTCACAAATACTTTTAACACTTGAGTGAATGTTGTCAAATTCTGTCAAATACATTGAACAACTATTTAATATGTTTCCAACAGTGAGCTGTGGTACAATAGTGGTCATTTGATAAAGGCCAGAGGAACAAGGGGGCTGTTGATTGAAATTCTGTTCTTTGATGCAGAACAGATGCTAATGACTTACCAGAAAATAATTCAACTCCTGCCCAGGTAACTCATATTCCTTTAAATAAGTATGCATGTTTATCTTATTACTTTTTTATCTTGTACAGTGGTAACCAGGAAATAACCTTTCTAATCAATGAACACTAACAATCTAAAGTGTGACAAATCTAGATTTCTGACTAAACTTACTGAGAGGTCTCATTATCAGACTATAGAAAAGAATAATATGTTTTACATTATTGATGTGTTAATAAATCTTTTTTATATGCATGTGTACATTAGTCATCAGTAAATATAGAGTCTAAATGCCTTCTAGTCAATATATAAAAATTCTATCCCATTATCATATCTCCAGTGCTTATATTAATTAGCCTTTATAGTTCAAGCATGCCTCTGTTCTCAAAAAAAAAAATGCAGAGAATAAAATTGATATGTACTATTTTAGGTATCCCTGTCATTTGTAAAGAATGTATTTTGGCTAATGTTGTTCTTCTGTCAAACTTATTATCTATACAGAACTTTGCTATAGGATTGGGTCCTCTTTTACTTATAGAGTATCTGAAACTTCCAACAATATTTAAAAGGCAGTAAAAGTAATGATACCTTGCATAACTGATGTCAATATTCATGTATAAAGGGTGGTGGCCATAATTATTATGATCTCTCATAATTAAGATGCCCATCAGAGAGATTTCTCATGAATTATACTAATACATGTTATCTACTGTTGGGACACGTATCCTTAGAGGAAACAAAGATAGGTCCTTGACCTTTGGAGAACTCACACACTAGTAAGAATACAAAATAAATATGGCAATACTGAACAACAGCGATAACTGAAGACCAGGAGTTGGGTTTGCTATAATTCTAATCTAGAGTTTTCCTCAATGTGATTTTAGCACAATATTTAATCTCTTCAGACCAGGTTCATATTCCAAAAATGAAAAGACTGGATTAGATGACTGCTTAGAGCTTTTAGAGATCTCAAATGTCAGTGGCTTTAAATAACAACATAAGTATCTAAACCAGATAACTCATGCTAGGTGTTGAATATCTACAGATATTAAATTACTAAGGAAATTCAGAGGAAGGATTAGTCGCCAGGGCTTATCTGGAGAAGATTTCTGGAAGGGAAGCCTGAATGATGGCAGCTGGATGGGTCAGACTTGAGGCTTCAACCCACCTACAGTGTGGGGTAGCAGCAGATTCTGAGAGCTAAGGACGGCCCAGCTGAGAAACAACAGTGACCTGGTGGTCAGCCAGCAGCCCTTAAACTTAATCTGGCCATGATCAATCTCTGCCCAGACTCATTCTGAGGGAACCAGTGACCCCAGCCAAAGGGAAAGGAGAATTATAGAAGCTGAGCTCCATCTGCTCTTAAAGGGTTATTTCCATCATATCATAAATGAGTTAAAGCAACATAATTTTAAAGAGTATAAATAAAAAGAAAACTTCAATTTCACAATAGAGTATAAAACCTTCACTTTCTATTTAAGCAGTTAAACTTATATTCTTCTTACTAGGTAACTGACAAAAATACATAACATTCAGAGATAAATACTGATTTAGATATTAGATTCAGGATCTAAGGAAATAGAATATCTTTTTCCAGGCCCAAATACTCCCCCTGAAAAGCTGAGAATATGAATTGAATATCAGACTCAGTTCAACGTTCTGCACTAATATGAAATTTCATCCAGGATTTCTGAGTCTCTAAACACAACACACTAGCTTGCACAAAACCACAATCTACTCAAGGAAAAGTCTGGAAATTTTCCAAGCTGCGTGCTTATGCCTAGCCAGTCCTGCAGGTAATAAGCAAGACCTGCCATGCATAAGACCTTTAGCCCCACCCTAGTCTGTATGCACTGTGGATGTTATCCAAATTATCCAAGTGGACCCTTGAGTATCTCTTTGGCTCCAAGCTGTAGGGTTATGTTTAACTCTACTGTGTGTACCTAGTTCTTGTGATGGGGCTTCTTCTCTTGCCCTAGCTGGCACTTGCATCCCCATGCAGATTCCTGAATTTTACCCTAAACTCCAGCTTGCCTGTCAGGAGCCACACTTAACCTAATGAGTGGCAATCCTGTATTTCTAGAAATAGTGATATGAAAGCCTAGAAATTTCCAATTAAAAAGGTCTCTTCAACCTATATCCATTGCTTCCAGTGACAGCTGCTGTCAATATGTTTATTCTGGTACTATCAGGCAGGAGCCCTGAGCAAGGCTCAAGGGTGGCTTCAGGTGCCCATTAACAGCACAGCAAATTCCTGAATTGTCCCTTAGCTCTCAGCAGCTGCCAGAATCTGTTTCCACTGTCAGTCATAGTCTGTCCCCAAACTCTGATTGTGTCATAACACTTGCAGGGTAGAGAATCCAAATGCCATTTAAGAATACCTCCGAATTCTTAACATGAACTCTAGAGAGTACCTTACAGCACTCAATACTTTTCTCTATTAGTTTTCTTTTGCTGTATTTAAAAATTGCCCACAACCTTAGTCATTCAATACAACACCATTTACTATACCTTAGTCAAAAGTCTGGGGCACTCAGCTGGGCTCTGAGCATAGGCTGAAATCAAGAAAAAACACAATTGAAGAGACAAAGTAATCATCAAAACTAGACGAAGATAAGACAGAGCTATTGAAATTATCAGAGGGGGAATTTAAAATAACTACAGGTTAAGGGCTATAATAGAAAAAGTAAACATCATATAAGCAAGAACAAATGGGTCTTATAAGCAGAGGTATGGAAACTCAAAGAATCAAAAGGAAATAAAGTCCAACACTCTGTAATAGAAGCGAAGGATGACTTCACGGTCTCATAAATCACTGGAAATGGCAATAAAAGAGTCAGTGAACTTCGAGATCTGTCAGTAGAATTTAAAAACCACCACAAGAACAGATTATCCAGGAGCTATAAGGCTATATGAAAAGGTATGACATATACATAACTGGAATTTTGGAAAAATAAGAAAGGAATGAACATAATAGAAATCATTGAAGTGACAAATAATACAATCATAAACATTCTTGGGCTTGTCTCTTGGTTCACAGGCACATGCATATCTGTTGGAGTTGTAGAACTTTGAATTCAAAAGATAATGCCAAATTGTATTTCAGGGTTTACTGTAACCCTTTACAGTCCCCACCACGTGGTGGAAGTTTCGTTCCTTCTATATCCTCATCAAATCTGCTATTCTCAGTCTTCTTGATTATAAACTTTCTGGTAGCTCTGTGATGCTACTCATTTTGGATATCTTATTTTGCAAAGTAACTGTTAAACTCTTTTGCTTTCTATTTCATGGTCTGTCTTGAGCTTCTCAATTGAAGGAGTTCTTTATATATTGTTCTTTATGTATTCTAGCTATAAATGCAGATTCAGTATACTTCTTGTTCACACTTACCTTTAATTCTAGCTTTGTCCCTTGGTCCCATGAAGCTGTGAAAAATGCTTTCATGCTTCTCAGCCTCTCTGCTACTTCTTTCATAATCAGCCGATAAGCTTTAGAAGGAAAACTGGTTCAGGAGCTGAGCTCATCCCTCTAGTCCTTTTCCAGAATCCCATAATTCTTTACTACCCTATTCGTTCACTAATGCTATCAAGCAGACATTTTAATGTTTTCCTAACTTTTCTAATTACTCTCAGTGGTAGAGCTGCACTGAATTATCTTATTGCCATTACTGGAACTGAAAGTCTCAGTCAAATGATATCTATTCAGACCTCTTAACCTCTTTCCACTCAGTTATGAAGAATCTGAGAGCACACTCTTGGCTCAACATACAGACATAGCGTAGTGAACGTGACACAAGTGTTTACTCCTTTTTATATTAAGCTACAACATTTTTTCGTACATTGTACTTCAACCACATTCATTTTACCCTCTAAAAACCCTCAATTACTACTTAATTGTATTATATACAGTATTGTTCTGAATTGGGTAGACCTAATCTTAACAATGAAAGTCTGCTTTTCTTTCAGCAATTTAAGCAACTGAAACACTTTTCCAACTGCATAAGTGTGGGCAATGTTCAACCACTTGGGGCCTTATGTTACTCTTCTTTGAAGTTCAAGTTTACTCTCATATAATATCAAAAGTTTCTTCCCATTTTATGATTCTGTACTTCTGACTAAGGATAAAAAGCATATTTTAATAAAAGCATCCACAGATAAGAATAAAAATAAGCTCATTTAAATGTCATATCCTGCATATCAGTGACATTGGTTAAAGTAATGTGGTCTTATTTGTGGTGGATCCGATGGAAGGAAGTAAAAGCAGAATATAAATAAATCTAATAGAAAATAATATTAGTGGAAAAAAATGCAAATGGCTAGGAAAAGGGAAATTTTTTAATTTAAGAGATGAAGCCATTGTCTCATTGCTTAATCTATAACCAACTTGATGCCATAAGCATAATGGATAAGTTCCATAATTAGACTGGACACATTTTGTTAGTCACTGTTCCCTTTCGGACCTGTTGTATACCACACCCAAGACTCAGCCAGACAGCAAAGGCTTTGTGGGCACAGCACTTCAGCACTCTGTAGCCTCCAACAAACTACTTAACCTGGCAGAGGTCATTCTTGTCCACAGAGGCCAATATCTCATCATTGTTGTAAGGATTTAATGATGTTGGTTGTTGTTGAGTCATAATGTAATACTTGGAAGTTGGGAGGCATGAACAGATGACAACTATTATCAAAAAGTGCACCCTGACTGCTAAAGTGCTCAGTATTTAATATAGAATGCAGAAAATGCCAAGGGGTCATGTGATCAGGTTGAAAATATGTGTTGCCTTACCAAAGAAAGTGGAGTGTGAGCTATTCTTGGTTCTGATATTCTATTAGAATAGTATGATACAACCACTTCAATGTTTCTAGCAGCACAACTCACAATATAGTCAAGTTATGGGACTCATCAACAGATGAATGAATAAAGGAAATACAGCATATATATCCAATGGAGTTTTATTCAGCCTTAAAGAAGAATGGCTTTATGGCATTTACCGATAAATGGACGGAACTGAAGAACATCATGCTACGTGAAATAAACGACTCAGAAAGTCAAGGATTGAATATTTCCCCTAATATACAGAAGCTAGAAAATAAGGAAAAAAGGAAGGGATCCCATGAAAATGGAAGAAAGATCAGTGAAACAAAGGAAAGGAATTGGGGAGGGAGAGGAGATGGAAAGAGAGAGGAATGGTGGAATGAAACTGACCAAACTATGCTGAGCATGAGTGTGAATACACCTTGGTGAATTTCACCTTATGTGTATCTATAAAGCACTCATTTTAAAACAATAACTATAAATAAAAAGAAGGAAGTGGAGGAGGAAGAGCTGGGGGGAAGGGAAAGAAGGAGGGAAAGGGGAAATACTGGGAACTAAAGTGGAACAAATTCTATTCCATGCTTGTATGATTATGTCAAAACGAAACACTATATTAGGAATAAATATAATGAACTAATAAAAATAATTAATCCAAACTCCAAGAAGACTCATGTAAATATTTCATTTGATGGTTTCTTATCTAAAAATGAGAAGCTGGGAAACTAGATACTTTCTTCACTATCAGAAATAATTCTGATTGCTACCTTATTGTAGCTAAGTTATTGCTACAACAATAACTTAGTAACTCAGCCTACATAAAATTTATGCCCAAAGAGTTCTAAAGTACAAGATTAAGATTTCTAGGAATTGGAGAGGTAAGAGTTCTTGGTTCCAAGGAAATGATTTCTTTATTTACTTTTTAAAAAAAAAAATTTGGTAAGACAGGGTTTCACTATGTAGCCAGGCTGGCCTTAAACTCCTGATTCTTCTGCTTCTTCCTCCTGAGTAACTTCTAGCTGAAGTTATAGGTGAATGCCCCCATGCCTGGCTTGGGAATGATTTCTTGAACCAGAAGACTATGAAAGTTATTAGAAATCATAAAAATACTTTCTTCTTCTGTAGTTGTAAAAAACACATTGCAAAACATTCTCATCTAAAGAAAAGGTAATATGACAAAAATAGTTCTTTAGTTTTATACAGTGGCAGTGATTTACTATAACTATATGAATATCTTTCTCCTTTACTGACACAGAATATGTATGCATCATTTGTCTTTTATCAAGCTGTTTGTTATAAATGAACCGACCTCATACTCTTTGAAGCAACCTATTTGACATCATTTGTATGATACAGCCACACAGAAAAAAATTGCTATAGAAACAAGAGAACCACACATAATCTTCTATTATAAAAATCCATCTGAAAAGTGGAATTTTCAATGAACAACTTTAATCAATTTTTAATCCTGATATATTGAAGCTATGAAGGATCTCAAGGATCATCCAAGTCAATCCCCTCATATGACAAATGAGGAATTGAACCCCAGAAAGGATAAGTGTGATATGCAAAGTCACATAACTAGTTAGAAACAACAGGTACAAAAACCCAGACCTCCTGACTCCACAGATGGTACTTAGAACAGTGGGTGGGCAATCCACTTAAAGCAGATAGACCATGTGAACAACAGATTCACAGAAGAACATCCTTCATATGAATTATAAGGCAACTCAGTAAGCAAATAATCAAGAATCTTAATGAAATCAAGATAAGCCTAATGAAAATTAAGAAGCCAGGCTAATGATGACAGGCAAAAATAAGTAAACAAATAGTTAATATATGATAATCATTTCCCCCCATTTTCTTTTTATTGGCTCACAGGAGAAATTGACATGGTATAAGAGTTATATATAGATGCCTCATCTCTTTCAGGTCAGGTCTTAGACATTCTGGAATAAAACCATGAATGTCAAGAAACAGAAGGGGAAATAAAAGAAAATACAAATGGGCAACCATATCAATTTGAGAAAACTTAGGCAAGAGCCCATGCGCCAGAAGTGATATTGATAAGTTTAAATGTTCTACAAACAGAAAAAATTAGCCCTTAAAGTCCAATTTTTGTATTCTATTTTGTGCAAACCAGAGACATTGTGTGCAAAGGAATTTGCAGTGAGATTATCTTTCATTTTTGAGAACTTATGTATTTATGCAAGACTCACAGGCAAAATCATGCCTAATATCACCATCCTTCAAGAGGGTGCTGTCAATGCATTGGCCACAATAATAATTTTAATTCATTAAATATTGAGAAACATTTTAAGATATGAATTCTACTTCCCAAATTTAAAAAATTCTGTGGGATTGTGGTTGCAATAAAAGAAATGAAACTGGACACTAAATGCCCTCAGTAGAAGAAGCCCAGGTACAAGTTCTAGTAATAATAATGTCCATGGCTACACTGATGTTGGGGTAAACTACATATATTCCCCAAAAGCCAACAAAACTACTTCAGTACTGCCATGATCTATCTCTATGCATTTTAATTTTATTGTCACAACCTACAAAACCTGATTTCAAGAGTTATATATAAATTTGCAGATGTCAAGACAACATGGATGTTGCATATAATTGGACATGAAAATAGAGAATCAAAATATAAAACTGCATATATGTACTGAGATTGGGGGAGGGGCGGTTATCGGTTTGCTTGTTTTATTCATTTATTTGTTGACCAAGGCACTGAGGGAATTCATTGCAGGGGGCGGGGCATTTTTCAACAAATGGTACTGAACAACTGAATATCTATGTGGGGAAAAATAATTTTGACTTTTAGTTCACTTCACATATAAAAGTCACCTCCAAATAGAACATGACCTGAATATAAACTTTAAAAATATAGACCTTCTAAAAGAAAATGTAACCCTCGGTAACCCTGAGGCATGTAAAGAGTTCTTAAACATGACACCCAAAAAAGAATCATTTTTAAGCCAGTGATTATTCAGATTTTAGAAAAATGTAAGTTTTGTCCTCAGAAACACCACTTATAAAGTGAAAAAGCCAAACCAAAGACTAGGAAAGTTTTTTTGAGATATATATACATTTTATATATATATATATATTTCCATTGAGAAAACATAAAGAACTCTTAACATTCAAGAAGAAGATAACCAAATTAAAAATAATGTGGGCAAAGGATTACAACAAATACATCACAAAAAAGATTTGTGGGGAGACATGGGGAAAATGGAGGAACTTTGGTTGGGCAAGGGGAGAGAGGGTAGGGAGGAGGCATGGGGGCAGGAAAGATGGTGAAATGAGATAGAATTCATTATCCTAGATACATGTAAGACTGCACATAGGGTGTGACACTATATCATTCACAGCCAGAGAAATCAAAAGTTGTGCTGCAATTGTGTATGATGAATAAAAATGCATTTTGCTGTCATATATACCTAATTAAAATAAATTTTTAAAATTAAAAAAAAGAAGACAAGTGTATGGCTTATGAGTACGTGGAAAGGTGCTCAGTATTATTAGTCACCAGGAAATGCTAATTAAAACAAAAATGACTATACTACTTCAAGACCACTATAACAGTTAACATTTAAAAGACTGACAGCAGCAACTGTCGGTGTGACTGTGGAGGCACTAGAATGTTCATACATTACTCATGGTAGTGTTTCAGTACACATCAGAGGATAGCTTGACCCTGAAGTTACACTTAGGTAATTATCAGAGAAAAAAGAAAACGTATTTTTACAAAGTCTTGCCATATATATTCCTAAAAGCCTTATGCATAATAGCCAAGAAAAATGTTCACTAATAAAAAAACTGAAAGGATAAGCGAACTGTGGTATATTCATACAAGGGGACACTTCTCTACAATGAAAAGAATGGCCTGCTGAGACATACAGCAAGACAGCCAAATCCCAAAATCATTACACTAAGCAAATACATCAGAACCAAAGAAGACATACTGAAGGGTTGTATTTATATAAAACTTTATAATATGCAAAACTGATCCATAGTGACAGAATTCAAATTATTGGTTGCCTAGGGCCAAGGGTCAGGAGCCCAAGCAAACTTTCAGGGATGATGAGGGTGTTCTATATCTTCATTGTGGTATTAATTACATGGGTTGTTACATGTTCCAAAACTTCAAAGTATAATAGAACTCCCATACTGATAATTGGCTAAAAAGAAAAGCCAACAATGTCAAAGAATGTGTAGGTAGGTATTTGACAGGTTCTGATTCCTATTTTACAGGACATTCTGATTTCGCTTGTGGGAAGAGACTGAGAAGGTTGGAGCAAGTTTTCTTCTAAGTGTTCCCTCCACAAAGAAGTCTTCCCTGGCTCCCTTATCTAAAGTAATCAAACACATCCCATTTACAATGATATGATTTGTATACATAGAAAATGTGCAAACAAACAGATAAATTATTGGAATTAATGGAACATTATCAAGATTTCTGGATTAAAATATGAATCTATAAAAATAAATTTTGTTTGTAAATAATAGATATGTAATTAAAAATACATTTTTCTCCTAAATAGCATTTATAACATCAAAGTATCAAATGCCTAGGAACAAACTGGTTCTAAAACTTATTAAGAGAAATTAAATAAGACCAAAAAAAGAATCAAGGTGTATAATTACTTTAATAAGAATTTGCAACTCAATATCATTAGAGGTGTCCAATCTTCAAAATTTGCCTGTGGATTAAAATTTCCACACCTCGCCCCCGTCAGAAACTGGCTATCTAAATACCATATTAAAATGCAAAGACCAAGAATAACCAGATGAAGAACAAAGTAGGAGTACTTACTCAATTAGACAGACAACTATAGCATCTAAGGCGGTTTGCTATTGCCTCAAGGATAGAGACCTAGACCAAAACAACCAAATAAAAAGCAGGGGAAGAAGGCTAGATATATAAGATTATTTAAGATAAAGGAGACCTTGCAGAGCACTACAGGAAAGGAAAGTATCAATAAATGGTTTTAGGCTAACTGAATATTCAAGTGAGGGAAAAAAATGAAACTAGATCCTTACACATCATTTAATATTTTAAAAATAAACTTTAGAAGAATCTAAAGATTTAAATGTGAAATTCCAAAGTTCCTAGATGAAAATGTTCGCATATATTTTCAGGATAAGTTTGAATAAGTTTCAACAGAATACTAAAAATTTTAATGGAAAAGATTGATAAGGGCTGGCGATGTGGCTCAAGGGGTAGCGCGCTTGCCTGGCATGCGCACGGCTCCGGGTTCATCCTCAGCACCACATACAAATAAAGATGTTGTGTCTGCCAAAAACTAAAAAATAAATATTAAAAAATCTCTCTCTCTCTCTCTCTCTCTCTCTCTCTCTCTCTCTCTCTCTTTCTCTCTCTCTCTCTTAAAAAAAAAAAAGATTGATAAGTTGGGCTGGGGTTGTAACTCAGTGGTAGAACACTTGCCTAGCATATGTGAGGCACTAGGTTCAATCCTCAGCACCACATTAAAAAAATAATAATAAACAAATAAGATAAAGGTATTATGTCCATCTATAACTAAAAATATTTTTTAAAGAGTGATCAATTAAGTTACAGTAAAATTAAGAACCTCTATTAAAAATCCTCAATTTTTAAAAAAGTAAATAAATTACAGAATTGGAGAAAATATTTGCAACATTTATATCAATAAAAAATTCATGTACAGACTAAAGAGCTACTGCAAAACAATATTAAAAGGACAATCCTATAGAATTCAACATTCATTTTGTCAAAAAAGATAACCAAATGGCCAATAAAATTATGAAAATTGTTCAACTTCAATAGTACATCAAGAAAATGCCAAGCTAAGATCACAAATTGGTATCACTGTAAACCCACCAGAATTACAAAAATTAAAATGATTGACAATATCATCATGATAATTCACTAACCTATATATTTATGACTTGAATATATAGTGTCCTTCATAATTAAAAATCAAACTAAATTTAATAATAAATGATCAAGTGGAGAAACCAATATTAGAAAGTCACTTAAGAAAGCAAGCAGGAGCTGGGCATAGTGGTGCACACCACTATGTAATCCCTGCAGCTCAGGAGGCTGAGGCAGGAGGATGGCAAGTTCAAAGCCAGTCTCAGCAATTTAACAAGGCCCCTAAGTAACTTAGTGAGACATTGTCTTAAAAAAATAAAAAGGGCCAAGAATATGGCTCAGTGGTTGAGCACCCTTGGGGTCAATTCCTTGTATCAAAAAAAAAAAAAAAAATGAAGCAGAAATATTCTCATGAAGGCCCAAATATCCAAATACTGTTTACAAAATGTGCAAGCTTTTGTCAAAAATTCAACTCATCATGATAATTGAAATAAGTCAATCCCCAAAACCCAAAGGCCAATGTTTTCTCTGATATGCAGATGCTAACTCACAATGTGGGGGTGTGGGTGGGGATGAAGGGAAGAATAGAGTTACTTTAGATTAGGAGAGTGAAGAAAAGACATAAAGATAGGAAAGATAATAGAATGAAACAGACGTTATTATCTTATGAACGTATATGATTGCATGACCAATGTGATTCTACAACATGGATAATAAGAAAAATAAGAAATTATACCCCATTTATGTCTGATATATCAAAGTGCATAAATGCATTCTACTGTCATGTATAACCAATTAAAACAAATTTTAAAATTATTTAAAAAATTCAACTCAACCAATATAAACCTATAATACCACATTATCTTGATGATTCTGTTCTTGATTTTGAGGGAGAACGGAAAAAAAAAACTGTTTTAGGCTTATGAGATTTGAAAAAGTATCTACTACAGAAAAGAAAACTATAAATTATGAACAAAAAAGGGAATGGTAAGGGCATATATCTCTTATTAATTATTTAAATTAACCATAAAGCTACTGTAATCAAAATGCTTTGGCACTGACACAGAAATAGACAAATGGATTTATAAACAAAGTAGAGTCCATAAATAAATCCACAAAAGCAGTATTTTAGTTCAGTGGGAAATAATTGGTTTGTTAATAAATGATCCTGGCATGGTTGGCTATCTGTCTGGAAGAAAACAAGCTAGATCATCTACCTCTCACCATATGCCAAAACAAATTCCAGATGGATAAAACAAATGCAAAAATATTTTTGAAGTTTTTAAAAATTAGAAAATTAAGATACTGTCATAACCACAAGGCAGAGGAAAATTCCTTATATAAAACATAATTATCTGAAGCCTTAAATTTTAAAAGAAATATATTTTGACTTCATAAAACTAAAATGTATACAACAAGCCCACTTTATAGTAAAAACAAAACAAAAAAAGACAAACAAGGAAAACATTTGTATATGGCACAGGGCTTCTATATTTAATAGTCTAAAAGATTGCTTCTAATATGAAAACATGCAGGAAAAAATAGACAAAGCCTTAAAAAAAAACAAAAAAACTATTCACCAGAAAATGAAATACAATTGGCCGATAAACAGGAAAAGATGCCCAGTCCCAAAACTGCCTAGAGAAATAGGAACCAAAGTTGTATTTTTCACCCATGTCAGCAAAAATTAAAATATTTACTACATTAGGAGCTAATGAAGACATGGAAAATTGAGCACTCTTTTATTTCATTGCTGAGGTGATATGATGAGTTGCTCAAGATTCTTATAATAAGCTTACATTAAGAGTTACCTTGAATTAGGCAGAGGGGAAGGGAGGGAAGGGAGGGGATAGGAGGGTAGGAAGGGCAGTAGAATGAACTGGACATTATTACCCTATGTACATATATGACTACACGACCAATGTGGTTCTACATCATGTGCAACCAGAAGAATGAGAAGTTATACTCCATTTATGTATAATGTGTCAAAGTGCATTCTACTGTCATGTATAACTAATTAGAACAAACTGAAAATGATTGGAAAAAAAATTGCAACTAACACTCAAAATATGTGTGCCTTTGACCAAGCAATTTCACTTGGGAGAATCCACCCTAAAGGGACAAAAGTACCAGTGCATATGGATAAATGTAAGGATGATTGTTGAGATAATTTTGGGGAAGACAATGAAAAAGAAAAATACCCAGGAAATGAATTTTATTGATTCAGAAATGGTTAAATAGATTGTGGAATATCCATTTTACAGGTGTAGCTCTTGGGAAAAAAAAAAGGAAAAAAGAAAGGGATAGGAGAGGAGGAAAGGAGAGGAAAGAAAATGAAGTAAAAGATAAGAAAGGAAAAAAATGAATCAGTATTTATTCACCCTCAGGGATATCCAAGTTGCATTGCTAACTTGAGGGTGAATGTGCCACAAGATCCTATACATGTATATATGTTTGCATGAACACTAAGAAAACCACAGAAATTTAAGACTTAGCATGCATATAATATTCATTTAGAACAACTGGGAATAGAAGGAAATAGGAAAAATTACCTTTCCAATGTGCCTTTGCATTGTTTGAGTAATTACAATAAGCATACATGTTGTAATTACAGACTTTTAGTAAAGGAATATTTTTTTCAGGAATATTTGTTGACTGAAAATGAAAATGAATGTTTGACTCTATTGACTCCACACATTCTAATATAAACTCATCCCAGTTTCTCTATAACTCTTCTTAGAGGTTTTGTTTTGGTTTAGTTTGTTTGGTTTGGTGTTTTTGCCCTTTTTCTAACCTTCTCCCCCAACCCACTCTCTCATTATCAGCACATTTTCCTCTCTCATTCTAGAAATAAACCTTCTCTCCTAATTCTTTCTCTCTGGCGTTCCCATGGTCTCTTACTCGGTTACTTGTGGCACTGAATTCCTCTACAGATTCAGAAAAGTATAGGAGACAGACATGGAAGTAAAAAAATTTAAATTGGATGATAATCTTTATAATATAATACACACAGAATCCCTAGAGATAAATATGCAAAAGTACATTTTGAATATCAATAAATGACAAGTCACATGGGGCTAAACCTTTGGAGCAGAGTTCTGGAGAAAAAGAAATCACTTTGCCAGACGAACAGAGGGTCAGCATTTCTGACGCTGTAAACGGTAGTTGTATGTTGCCATTCTTTCTTTTTTCCCAGAAATAATAAGTTTTTTGATAAACTTCATAAATTGTAGATGACTGCCTGTGTTCGTCAGCTTTTCACTGCTGTGACCAAAATACTTAACAGAATAACTTAGTTTCAGAGGTTTCTATCCATGGTTGGCTAACTCCATTGCTCTGGGTCCGATGAGGCAGATCATGGCAAAAGGGAATGGTAGAGGAAGGCTGCTCAGCTCATGGAAGCCAGAAAGCAGAGAGAGAGAAGAGCTCAGGACAGATATCACCCCCAAGGGCATGCCCCCAGTGATTGACTTTTTCTAGCCACACCCACCTGCCTATAGTCAGTACTC
Organism: Marmota flaviventris; assembly: GCF_047511675.1. Classification (NCBI taxonomy): domain Eukaryota; kingdom Metazoa; phylum Chordata; class Mammalia; order Rodentia; family Sciuridae; genus Marmota; species Marmota flaviventris. The sequence continues at coordinate 99,048,954 of NC_092501.1, read as the reverse complement.
AGTAGTCCATTCAAATTATTAAACCATCAAATGGACTAATCCACTGGTGAGGGTACAGCTCTCATAATCTAATCATCTCACTGTAAACATTCCTACATTAAAGATCATGATTTCAAAACACAAATTTTTCTGAGGACATTGCTAGATCCTAACCACAACACTGCCTACTAGCCTAAAACTGTGCTTAAGATAAATGTCCTCTTCGGGAAAGCAAAGAGAAGTAAAGATATTACCTAGTTAGTAAAAATGGACAATAAAAAGAATGATGTTTGAATTCAAATTCAAGCTAGAAACAAAAACGTTATACAGTGCTACCTTATTCTTTTCTAAATTATTGGTATATTCAGTTTTATTCATTCTCCTAGAGAAATCCAGTCCCTGGCCTCCAAGACTCATGTGCATATAATGAACATAAATCAGAACATACACTTTTTATTCTTCAGTTTGGTTGATTGGTTATAAAATATTTTCTTCTACTTGTTTATGTTCATGACTTATTTGGGGTAGTTTTACTTCAAAGTTGGTTGGTTATTTTCCTTTAAGGAGAAGTGAAGATGCTTAAATCGGGGTGAAAAGAGGTAGTGATACATAACTGCTACTTGCTACTGCTCTGTGGGGACAAAAGAACCTGGAAGACATCTGTTACCTCCCCATAGAGCATGACTGCCTCAGAGACAGGAAATCAGGAAAGGGGAGAATGCATCAGCATCTGCAGATGAGCTTCTCTTGCTCTCTGGCTCTTCTTCTAGTGCATAGAAATTTATTTGCACAACATTGTAGAGAAAATTTTGTTATTTAGAAAAAAAAATTGTCATGATGTAGCAGAATTATAGACCTGGATGGTGAAAAACTGGAAACTATCTTAGAAATCTGTCTCTCGGCATCCTCCCTTTACATATTAGATCAAAGCAGAACAATTAAATAAGATGAGCAAGATATCACAGCTACCAAGTGACAAATTCTACCTCTTTATAATTCTACCTTCCTGATATCAGCCCCTTCAAATAATCAACAAATATATTTTTTTTTAGTTTCTGCAAGCATTTTAAGATCTTTCTAAAAGTTTTACAAAAGAAATGCTACTTTTAAAACACAAGGTAAAGTTGCTATTAAAAGAAGCCATGAGGGGCTGGGGCTGTAGTTCAGTGGTACAGTGCCTCCCTAGCATGTGTGAGGCACTGGGTTTGATCCTCATTACCTCATGAAAATAAATAAAGATATTGTGTCCATCTACAACTCAAAAATATTTTTTAAAAAAGAAGCTATAAAATGAACTTTTAATATACATTATAATAAACATTTACTATATAAAAAGAACAATTCATTTGTCAATATTAGGTTTGGATTTTTAAATAGTATTAGATTTTTCTGAGAAAAGGAAATGTTTGTATTATATTCTTAAACTATGACAATGAAAAATTCATGCTTTTACCATAAGAGCTAGAGAAATCATTGCAATGACTCAATCAACTCCATCATTAGGTAATTATGGCAAAAAGTATATAATTTTTCTGTTCCACTGTATAACATGCCCAAGTGTTTTTCAACAATAAAGAAATCTTTAAATTGTCCAACTTGTATATAACCAGCATTTTTAAATTAATTCAATTCCCCCTGGAAATCCTATTAGTTCTGATCTTCCTTTTGCTTCTCTGCTACCCATAGATCTATTTTCCCCACCCCAAGTTTGTAATTTATTGACTACATTGGCTTCAGGCCCCACCTGACTCTAAACCAGTGGTATTCATGTCTGATAAATTGCTGAATAAATACTTAGGGACCTTCCTTTATAGTCCTTGTCAGCTTTTCCCAACTACATTTCCATTTTTAGTGCTTTTATTTCCATTTGTGCCTATTTGAACAAAAGAATATTTAATTGTGGTCTGAGAAGAAGGCTCAACGTTTATAAAGGAGGATGAATGAAATTATGTTATATTTTGGAGAAAGGATGTAAAATATCAAAGCACATGTCTTTACCCAAGTTATTTGTTTTGCTTTCAGTGGTTATAGCTCAACTTCAACAACGCACTCACACCAATGCAACATTTTATTTCAGAAACTATTTTAGTGTCCAGTATGCTGCAGGTGCTGGAACATTACAGACAAATGGGACATAGCCCTGTGCCCTAGGAGCACACAATCCAGCATAGCAGAGAGATTGTCCAGTTACCACGTGGTAGAGGTGGTTAGTGCTGTGTAATAGAGGCATTATCATATGATGGAAACTTTTAAGTTGCTCCTAAAATGAATATATGAAGTAAAATATGTGAATCATGTATAGGTGAGAAATTAAATCCCGGAGGGAGGATAACACACAGAGGGAGACATTGCTTACCAGATGGTTTGGCTGTGGCTGTCTTTGGCCATTGAAGACAAAGTCTATTCTTGAATTAGGTTCCATCTTTGAACATCCCAAGGTGTTTAGGTTCCCTTCAAAAATCGAAACTACTTCTGCCCCTCCCATAGGCCATGCAGTTCATGTCACTTAGAAGTGCTTTGAGAGATATATACATAATCTTTTCTCCAAGTTCTTTGCTGTACTTCTCCCCAGCTACCCCACCTCAGAGTTTCTCCAGTCCTCATAAACTGTGCTCCCTTGCTCTCATCTCCAACTGGTTGCCAGAATTCGTGTTAGAATTTGGAACCAGAATGAATCACTGCTTTTACAGAATCCCATAGCACCTCCTCCGACACACCCCCACACAATAACGGACATTAGCAAAAAATAAGATAGCAGCATACGAGATCGCAAACTCAGGGATGTGAAACCTACCAAAATAGAGATGAAAGAGATGGCAAAGAAAAGAAAAGAAATGAAAGAAAGAAGGAAGGAAAGAAAAGGGCAAGTCTATCAAGACAGGGCAGAAACAAGATTTTCAATAGACTACCAAGTCTGAGTAGGCAGACTTTCATGGAGATCCCAAAGCCAGCCAGTTGATTGCATTTCTTTTCCCCTGATTTGGGGTTTTTGTTGGAGTTTGTCTTGTTTATATTTTATTTTGTTTTGAATGCCTCCAATAGCTTCTTCCCACATCTTGGTCACTCGAAAGGAAAACTATAGTTTTCTCATCATCCAGAAGCCACATTCAGCCACTTCAACCCACACACTCAGAGCACTAAGATCCTGTCTGGAAGAGCCAAGGGGAGGAAAGAGGCAGGGCTCTGGCCCATCTGTGTGCAATCAGTCACAGCAACCCAACAGGCATTTGAAGGAAGGAGGTTTCAGGGTTCATAATATTTTTAAGAAATCCCTCCAGCTTCAAAGGGTTGTTGATGAGAACCTTTCCTGAGTGGATTTTTGTGCTTTTCTGTGAATCTGGACTCTCCCTGGCTGGAACTCTGGGACAAGAGCTCCTTCTGTGGCTTCCCATTTCAGACTGAATTCTGGAACACACAACCTGGGTTCTTTTTTTTTTTTTTTTTTTACTAGTTGTAGGTGAACACAACACCTTCATCTTACCCATTTATATGTGGTGCTGAGGATTGAACCCAGGGCCCCACAAATGCTAGGCAAGCACTCCTCCACTGAGCCACAACTCCAGCCCCACAACCTGGGTTCTTACTGTGGAAGAAGCTAGATCTTCCTTATTCCTTTTAGGCTCCCATTTGGTTACCCACTATTTTTCTTGAAAATGTAAACACATTTGGGATTAGACTATCTATGTGTTTTTTAAGCAAGGATTTACGATTAGGAATTATTTAAAGGCAAGTTCTCCAGATTTGGGGACTCACAGAATATGTAGGAATTTCAAACATCATCCAACCCGTTTGTTATCTTGGAATATGTTTCCTAGCTGAAGCCTTATTTAATAATTGTTCAATATGACAATAATTTCTTGAGTTAAACTTGTGCCAAGAACATAATGCCTCATGAATATTAAATAATGAAACATAAAAAGATGAGATAATTCAGGATTTCCTCAGAAAGCTTCAACTTCTTGAATACTTTCAACATTTAAAACCTGAAAATGCTTACATGAGTCCTGTACGATTCATAAAAATTAAGGACTAATGTTGGTCAAAAAATTTCTTAAAAATGGGATTGGTGTTGTGGCTCAGTGGTAGAGTGTTTTCCTGGCATGTGTGAAGCTCTGGGTTTGATCCTCAGCACCACATATAAATAAATGAAAATAAAGATCCATTGACAACTAAAAAATATTTTTTAAAAAAGTTTCTTGAAAATTATTTGGAATTTTAGTGAATTTCCTCATGAACACAACAATATAAATTAAATTATGGGTACCAATCCTCATAAGCACATTTGATTCCTAAGGCATTCAATCAGACACTGATTGTACTATATCCATTATAGAAAACCTGCATGTACACAGCTCTTCTTCACACATGTTCTTGTCCCACTTCCAAGACCACATAAAGGGGGAAAATAACATTAATATTTATTTGACAGCTACTAGGTGCCCAAATAATGTAGTAAGTCTTACTTATTATTTTATTGACAAGACATTTGAAAATCCCATCATTAAAGTCTGATTGAGTCAACAATTATAAAATCACATGTTAATGTTGGAATCTTTGTAATTAAATGCAGACTAAGAGAATTTCCTTACATTCCAATATAGAGATGAATAAGACATTGTTTCTACTCTCAGTGGAGGTTATACAAGAATATGCAAAGCATATGCCTAAGTAGACATGCCCTGTTAGCAATACTGTATTCATACCTTGCTTCTAGAAGAAGCATGGGTCTAATAATATTGACCAAGAGATTTGAAGTCAGAACCAGCTGTGGGAAACAGCTTCACCAAGTATTTCATGCTTGGTCGTAACACTTTCAAATATCTAACTTCCACATTTATAATGAAGCTTCATTGGAGAATTTATGGGGACCACTATTTGCTATGGCTTATATGGAATAGGAACTTGAAAAGCTACTGGCTCTCTTTCCTTCGAGTCACATGTGGAATTCTGGAACTCTTTTTAAGAAGATGAAATTCCAGTTTCTGAGCCACATAGGAAAATGTCCAAAGCCCAGAATATAATTGCTACTCTGGTGGGCATCCCACACAGTAATCGTATCTTACTGGTATCTTACTTCTTCCACTGTAAACAGTTTTCCGTATGCAAAGGGCTGTGGGAACATGGATCGTTTACCAGGATGAACCTTTCATTATCACTTAGCACTGACCACAGCTTGCTTCGGAGTGGAATCCTATGTATAATCGCAAATGCTGTGTTACTGCAAAGGACTTGTCTCCAAGCTCACCTGATGCCATTCATTAGGAATCATCCCCTCTCGTTGTTCTTTCACTTTCTTGCTTAGTAGCTTTCTTTTTGTTTAAAGTGCCTGGCAAATCGTAGTTAACAGGAACTTTCAGCCAATTTTAAAATTTAACCATTCAGAAGGATCAGTTCAAGGAAGGAAAAACCAAAGGCCTCCGAACACTTGAGAAAATGCCAGGGGCTTGTTCAGACCTTGCTTACTAAAACCTCAGACCTGGTTAGCAACAAGTTCTTCCCTTGTAGGTGAATAAGGAATGATCTCTCAGGTGCCTTCTGGCTCTCAATTTCTATGATTTAAAGTGAACTGGGGTTTCCTTAAAGAGAGCAAGCTTTTTAATGATATGAGAAGTCACTCTGAGCCCTTAAGCTCTTCTTCAGAAATTCATTTCAAGGGACTGATTTATGCTTTCAGTATTCATCAAAGCCCAAGCCTGTTCTTCCTCTGTGGAGGCGAGTTCTGTTAGGAAACGTGCCTTTGTGTGATGTGCATTGCCAATGCTGTGTGCATTTTTAAACCAGGTTCACAATATTGGGGTAGGTCCATAGGAAATGGTTAAAGGTGATCAAGTGTTCCCTAACCTCTCATCCCAGCCTGGGGCAGGGAATGAAGTGCAGTGTCCTGTGAATCTGACTTGTCTTTTTAATTGAAATTCTTAGTTGTCCTCAATCTAAATTCTTAACCTAGGCTCATCTTTAATTCTTTAAAACACAGACCCTTGAGCTTCTTTTGATAATCCAGTTCACACAAAAATTAGCATTCCTCTTCTGACGGTCTTCTCCAAGTCACCCAGCTATGAAAAAACTGAGCTCTAAGGAACTAATAATAGCTAAGAGGCTGGACATTGATTTAGGGGCTTTACGTAAACTCATTTAATCTTCATAATTGCCCTGTGAGGTAGGGCTGGTTAATATCACCACATTATAGCTGGAGAAGACTGAGGCCTAGTTTCACAAGGTTACATAGACCTTAAGAGATAGAGACAGGTTATGACCTCAGGGGCCACACGTTGCCTTAAAAGGGGTCTGAGTGAGACAAATTTACCCTGGACTGATTTCTAGATGTTCTGATGAATTTCCAGTGGAATGGGCTGGTACTGGAGGCACCTCAGTGTGGCTCACAAGAGCCGATTTTAAGATTTTCAGACATTTCATCAGCCAGTTAATTTCACAATAGCACACTGGTAGCTTGAAATTGTCCATTATGAGAAACCTCATTATTAGTATGAATAATAAGCAATTGCTACAAACCAAGCCTTACCCTCACTGAGCCAGTTGTTAAACATTTAGTACCACACCACTGAGTAGAGTATTTTTGAAAATTCTCCTGTGACTCAAATATGGAGGGAGGGTTATTCCTGGTCAACTATTAATTCCAATTTCTTCAATTTCTAAAAAATTTCAACAATTTAATAGCATTCCATAAATGCCAGCAAATATTGGGCCTCTGTTATGTTTGCTCCTTTCAAAGGCGTCTTTTCTCTTTTGCTCATATTTAGGATTTTTTTTTGCGGGGGGGAGGGGGGGACTTGGGAGGAGACAATTTATCTAAGACAACTTTTATTTTAAATGTTGAGTGTTTAGTTCTGTGGCTGAGTCAAAAGGCCCAATCTTGGAGACTGGAACTAGACAGCCAAAGAGACATGACTCACTCTTTTTTTTTTTTTTTTGTCTAATAATCTCTAATTCATTGACAAGTAAACTGCACTTGAAATAGATTCTCTGATAAGGAGTTCAAGCTGCTAGACAATGGACCAAAGATTAGGAAAAAGAGGCATCGAAAGGATTCTGCTCTGGTCTCTCCATTCATTCAGTGTTTTAGTCAGATTACTTGCCATTGTGACCAAAAGACATGACAAAAACAATTTTAGAGGTGAAGACGTTTATTTGGCATTCACAGTTTCAAAGGTCTCGGTCCACAGATGACCAACTCTATTTTGCTCTCCATGTGAGGCAGGAAAACACGGCAGAAGGGTGTGATGAAGGAAAGCAGCTCAAGACAGGACAGCAGGGAGCAGAGAGAGAGAGAGAGCATGGTCCATTCACCAGGGACAAAATATATACCCCCAAAGCACCCCACCAGTGACCTATCACCTCCAGACATATGCTACCTACCTATAGCTACCACTCAGTTATCAAGGGAATAATGCACTGATTAGGTTAAGGCTCTCATGATCCAATCATTTCACCTCCTTGTATTGTCTCACAAGAGTTTTGGGGGGGCACATCATGTGTCTAAACATAGCACTTTGGTTTCTACCACAGGAAGAGGCTCCACTCAGATGGAGATTTTCAGTTCCATAGGACACCAGAGCAACTCAAATCTCTCTTAAGAGTTTCAGCATATTTATTAGTTTTTTTTTTTAAATTATCAATTTTAGGTTGCCACACATTACCACAAATGCAGCAGTTTATAGCACCAGATATTTATTCTCCCACAATTCTGGACAATGGAAGGCTAAAATGGTTTCAGGAGGCCAAAATCTAAGGTAAAACAGGATCATGGTCTGCAGGAAAATTCATTTCTGTACATTTTTCCTGATTCTAGAACTGGTTTTTTTTAACATTCTGGACCTATTTTTCATCCACGAAGCTAACAACATAGAATCTGCTTCAGTGTTCAGGAGTTCATTGTCTGTATCAAAACTCCTTTTGTTTCCTTCTTATAAAGACACCTGTAATTGCATTTAAGAACCTCCCAGATGATTCAGGGTAATACCCACCCACCCCCAAATATCCTTAATTGAGTTACATCTAAAGAGTCTCTCTTTTATCATATAATGTAACATTCTTCAAGTTATATGGTCCAGAAATGAATATCTTAAGAGCTATTAGTCAACCCATCATGGTGTGTTTACCATGCTTTCCATTTTTTAACTTGTTTTACCAAGCACACATATGTGTGTTTTTTCAAAACCTCTATACCTTCGAATCTCAGTGATAAAGCTCTCCGTCATCCTTACTCATTGTAGTTTCCATTCATGTCTTATTTCTACTGAGTACCGCCTACTTTCTGCCAGACAAAGCAATAATCACAAGTCAACACAAATATGATTCAGATGTTGAAAATATTACAAAACTTAAGATAACTGGGAAAAATTCATCAAGGGCTCTAATGTAAAAAAAAAAAAGTGGGTAATAGCTAAGAACAGGTAGATAAAGTAAGAGAACAGGAAACTTTTAAGAAAGAATCAGAAGGAGCTGGGCGCTGTGGTGCATGCCTGTAATCCTAGGAGTTCGGGAGGCTGAACCAGGAGGATCATGAGTTCAAAGCCAGCCTCAGCAAAATTGAGGTGCTAAGCAACTCAGTGAGACCCTGTCTCTAAATACAAAATAGGGCTGGGAATATGGCTCCATGGTCAAGTGTCCCTGAGTTCGATCCCTAGTATCCACCCCCACCTCAAAATAAAAAAAAGAAAGAATCAGAAGGAAAGACTGCAAGTCAAAAACACTAACAGAAATGAAGAAAGCCTTTGACAGGCTTTAGTAGACTCACATCAGTAGACATTTTGCAAACTGAATTATTTTTTTGAAAAAGAATTTTAAAAATAGAGCATAGAACATACAAGTACTGAGACAATGTGAAAAGCTGTAAGTACATGTAACCGGATGCCAGATGAACAAAAAGAGAAAGCATAGAGCAGAGACGATATTTGAGGTCATAATGGCCAAGAACTTTCCAAAATTAGTGCCAGACATCAAACCACAGATTCAGAAAGCTCTGGGAATACAAAACAAGATACATGGCAAAGGAAGAAACAAAGCAGAAAAACCTACACCTAGGCTGATCACCTTCAAACTGCAGAAAACAAAAGACAGATTCTTAAAAGACTGAATGAGGGATGGGGAGGGGGGCACCTTAGCTATAATGAAAATTTCAGTGAACTTCTTGCCAGAAACCAAGAAAATAGGAAGAGAAAAGGATGAAATACATAAAACTGTGCAAAATCCTCAACAACCTAGAATTCCTAATATAGCCAAATTATCCTTCAAAAGGAGGTAATAAGCCGACAACATAACACAAACACTGCAGGTGGCTTAAGACAAAGTATTCCCAATTCCTCTTTTTATCCCTTGTAATATTGTATTTATCTCACTATGCTATGATCACCCAACATATATTACCATGTTGTTGAAATAATAGTGGGTTTTTGTTGTTGTTGTTGTTGTTGTTTTGGAGCGGTGTAGTACTAGAGATTGAACCCAGGAGTATTCTACCTCTGAGCTAAATTCCCAGTCCTTTTTTATCTTATTTTATTTTATTTTGAGACAGGGTCTCAATAAGTTGCCCAGGCTGGCCTCAATCGTGTGACTCATCCTCCTAGATTGCTGAGATTATAGGCATGCACCAACATGCCCAGCCTGCTCCCGCTTTCTTAGTATTGTTCCATCTTTCACCTCTGTCCCTTCTATTTTGCCTTGAAGAACTTATTAAAACACTCCTTGCAGGGCAACTCTGACAATGATGATTTGCTTTTGGTTTGTCTAAGAAAGTCTGATTTCTCATCAGTTTTTAAGGTGAGGAAGAGACAAATTTCTGTACAGAAGGATTCCAGATTTATGCAGAAACATAGCCCTTGAGGATGTGGGGTATAATCCCCTGTAAGTGTTTCCTGCACATTATGACTTCCTTACAAAGAGTACAGCATAAAACTGGAGACAAAGAGGAACTTCACGGTGGAGGAGCCCCACCAACACTGTGACCTCCAACACTGAGTCATATCAGCCACGATCAAGACTAATATCAACAGGGATAAACCATGTTGATAGCTTATGTCTTATGATATGGTGAAAATAGCTGTTTGCCTCCATGGTATGCCTCTCTGAAACACATAACCTCAGTCTAATCACAATAAAAACATCAGACAGATCCCAGTTGAGGAATATTTTACAAAGTCCCTAAAAAGTACTCCTCATAACTTTCAAGGATATCAGAAACAAGGAAGGCAGAGAAATGATCATAGCCAAGAGTAGCCTAAGGCTACATGGCTACTAAACATGATTTATCATCCTGGAAGGGTTCTTAGAACAGAAAGGGGGCATTATGTAAAAACTGAGAAAAAAATGAATAAAGCATGGTCTTCAGAATAAAAGGTATATGTGTGTATGCACATTGTGTACTTATATATAAATTGGAATTTAAATTTGAATCTCTTTAACTGTGAGTGAAATTGAACAAACAAAATAGGACTGGGAATGTGGCTCTCTGCATCTTGGCCATGTCCTGAGCCAGTTCTCTCCACCACACTCTTCTGCCTCATCTCTAGCCCCAAGGAATGGAGCTGGCTCTATGGACTGAAATCCCTTAAACCATGTGTCCCAAATAAACTTTTCCTCTTTTAATTGTTCTTGTCAAGTCTTTTTAGTCATAGCAGCGAAAAATCTGACTAAAATACAGGTGCCTGGTGTATCTAGCACAGAAGGATACAATAAACATTTGTTGAATAAGTCAAACTCTTTTTACCTTATCTTTTTTCTGTGACTTCATGCCTGCATATTCCTCTTTGAATACTGACTTTGAATGGAAATGCCACTGGACCGTCTTGTTGTTGGTCAGCTTCTGTTATCTTCAGGCTCAGGCTTAGCTCTATGAACTGTGACCTTAAGACCTGCCATACTAAACTTCCCAGCCATTGCTCTAACACAGGCCAGCAGTAAAACACCGTTCCTCTAAAAGTCCCATCAGGCACTTCAAGAAAGAATAATAATGCACTTGAAAATTCATGGTCTCCAACATTTTCAACCAAGATTTCATAAAAGTCATGGCAGCGGCCCCTTGAGTCGGTTATGCTCAAATGATGTTATACCTCACACAAATGCTCTTGGCCTATTTTATAAGGAACCAAGTGGTGCTAAATGCCATTATATGCATGCAGGTAAGATGTCTGATAGAATGACTATAGATGTGTAGCTAGGCTTATTGCATCAGTCTTAACCTAAAAAAAAATCAATAATTGGTTTCATCTATTCATTTCCTGTATCAATACTATTACAGAAAATAGCCTGGATATTCCAATCACTACCATTATGTCCTTTTCTGCATTATCCATCATATTGGCTCGAATTAAAGCTTTCCACAGAGCAGGAAATCTCAAGTTTAGAATATATCTTAGCAGTTTATACTACTGATCTGATAATATCATAGAAGCAAGATTTCCAGTATACTTGCTATTTGATGATGCTTAATATAATGTGGTTGTAACATACTTAGATTTTGAAACATCTGATTTCCTAGAAATTGAAATTCAGGATCATTTCCTTCTTAATCAAATGGAAGAAATAAATGAAAGCAGGTAAACAGGATAGGGAATCTCATTTCTTTCAGTCTCAAAGAGATTGTCATGGATCACTCCTCCTAAGAGAGAACTCTTTCAGCCCTTCCTTTCTTTTTGCCACAAGCATCTGGGCAAATTTTGATCACCTACATCTAGCCATTAGAATTGGCAAAAGTAGAAAATATTTATGTGATGAATAAGGCAAATGACATCGTGGAAGTGAAGATAGGTAATTCCTTCTTTTTTAAATTGATTTTTTAAAAAAAATAAATGACAGTGGAATGCATTACAATTCTTATCACACATACAGAGCACAATTTTTCATATCTCTGGTTGTATATAAAGTATGTTGGCACCAATTCATGTCTTCATACATGTACTTTGGATAATGATGTCCATCACATTCCACCATCCTTACTAACCCCCCTGTCCTCTCCCTTTCCACCAATATAAGCGAAGACCACCTGCCCCAAAGTGTTTTGAGTCTTTGCCTCTGTGTGGCCGGTCTTGATAAGACTAGATATGACTTTAGTTGACATGCTTACACTGGACATAACAACCACTCATAGTTTCCCAGCTTCAGAATTGTTCAAGGCCACTCTGAGAAGCAGGCATGTCCTATTTGTACAACATTTACCCTTATTAATTCTGGGGATATAGTGCTATCTTAGGCAGCCTTTATTCCTGCACAGTGTAGAGATGCACAGAAGTTCGACTGCAGCCACAGAAATCCCCAAAATCTGATAGTCAGCTTCAGTCTCGGCCCTGGCCTGCAGAAGGCCAAAGGGCCAGAGGCATACTTCAACATCACTTCAGAAATTCATAAACTTTCAGTCTACCAATTTTTCCTATGAATGTTTGATCATCATCATAGCTATCCAGCCTAACAATATCTACTAATTTCTTGTTCACATTCTTGATAGTCTTCATTATATCTGGATCAGAGATGAGGTTCATAGATGTTGTACATAATTTTGAAGATGATCTTCCTTTTAAAATCTTGAGTTGGCAGAGTTCATGTTATGCTTTTAATTATTACTCACAAAGGTGAAATTCCCTAAACAGATTTTTCTTGAAAGATTTAAGCCATAAGAAAATAAATAAAATTTAAATAATTCCCAAAGTTTGTTTACCTTTGTGAGTGCTAATACCTGAAGCAATTCCACAAAATTTAAAACTATATCATCTACTTTCTATTGTTGTCATGTAAGATTTAAATATCTGAAAACCTATGTGTATTTGAAGTTTTTCCTTAACATTCACCTTCAACCTCCCTTTCTCAGAGCAGCGCCCTTCTAGACATCTGGGCTCGGCCTTCTCACCAAACCTCTTCCAGACTCCTTGCAACTTTTCTTTCCCTTGTAATAAAAACTTGTAACTTGAGATTTCTCTTTGTATTAGTGAGGCTTCTCAAGAGGGACAGAACCAACAGGAGGTATATATATTCATACACACACACACACAGAGATATATACATATGATTATTAAAAAGGATTTATTAAGTTGGCTTATACAACCGGAAGCTGTATAGTCCCACAATGGCTGTCTGCATGCTGGAGAGCTGGAGGAACCAGTAACTGCTCAGTCCTAGAAGCTGGAGCCTCAGAACAAGAGGGATCAATGATGCCACCCCAGTCTATGACCAAAGGCCTAGAAACTCCCTGGAGAATCACTGTGCAGAGTCCACTTTGGAAGAGTTAAGGAGCTGGAGTCTGATGTCCTCAGGCAATTGCAGCAGTTATCAAGAACCGGTTCAGGAAGAATCGAACTTGCTTCTGCTGTTTCCCCATTCTTCTTACTTTTGTTCCATCCAAGCCTGCAACCTATTGTTGGATGCTGCTACCCACACTGAGGGTGGCTCTCCTGTTCAGTATGCTACCCCACATGCCAGTCACTCCTAGAAACTCCCTCACTGAGACACACAGAAGCCTTTTAGTCTTAGGCAATAATCAAGTTGACAATTCAGATTAACCATCACATCCTTCTTAACAAACTTTTAAACGTACAATTCAGTAATTCCTACTATAGGCACAATTCTAGAACATAATTATCTTGCATAACTGACACTATGCCCATTGAACTGCAGTTTCTCATTTCCCTCACCTCAACCCTTGGCAACTATCACTCCATCGTTTCTATGTATTTGGCTATTTTAGATACTTCATGCAAGTATTTCATTTAGCCTAATGTCTTTACAGCTTATCCATGTTGTCAGATACGACAGGATTTCCTTCTTTGTTAAGGATGGATAATATTCTATTATATGTATAATTTTTTTCTCCTGTTCATTTCACCAAATCCCTGTTCTGTCAATCAGGCAACAAAAGAGAGAAGACAGAACAAGCATGTACTCTCTGAACATATTTGTATTTTATTGAGGCCTTCTAGAGAAGTCTTTCCTGAAGAAGTTATTATAACAATAGCAAGCTTAGTCATGGTAGCAGTATTTACTGAGAGGAACATATTTTTGCAACAAGAGACTTTTTCTGCACGCCTTAGATTATATCACAGGTCTGAATATTAACAACCAATCATTAAGGGATGACTTCTCCAATGTCTCCCAGCCTTCTTCATACTCGCATAGCAGCCTGAATGTGTCCAAATCAGAGCACATGCTAAATATTACATATTTCTATTTCTGTGTTGATTCCCCCAAGTTCCAAGTAACTTGGCCAAGAGTAACAACCAAGCAGATAATAGAGGTGAGATTTGAACCTTGGCATTTCAGACACAAAAGCTTATGATCTTTGATTTTTATATTGTAACTTCTTTCTGGAAATGTGTATGAAAAAAATGTATCAAATTATCTGGAATCATTACTTCTGGTATAACAAATCTTATTACTTTTCATGTTTGGGTCCCTTGTTTAGGTGAATTAGTATGAGCATTTGTTTCATTTTCCTAAGTCCAATATTTCTTAAAATTTAATCAATAACTATGAATGTGCTTTTTACTCTATATGTACTCCAAAGTCTGCAAAATCATAAAGATTAAGGAGAAATATTTCATTCCCTACCTAGTCATAGCATGCAGCAGGTGCTCAATAAATGTAGAAAGATTCCTAGAACAGAGCCAACACTATACCTAAAAGAACAGAGATCTATTTTTAACTTAGGTGTCACTTTTCCTCCGTGAGTGTCACTCTGTTAGAGGAAGGAATTACAGGAATTAGTCCCATATTTGAAATTCTAGTGTAGAATAATTCACTGCTCATCCTGGAGCACCAAATCAAGCACACTTATATGGCTTTGCCTGAGAAAGTAACGTATTTCTTTGGAAGAGCCCAACAGCAGATCTGTAAGAAGAGAGAAATATTCTGCTTACTCAACATATCAGTTTATATAAAAATAGAAGATCCTCAGAAAACGCTAAAACTTGATAAAAGTATTTTAAATAGCTCAGTGAAAATAATATGCGTATGTAAAAACCCTGAAAGCAAAGAATAAACTTCCTTTGATATCTGGCCGCCCCAGAAAGAGGTGATGGATTATTCATTTGCTTGTTTGGAATTCCATTTATATTCTATTCAGTGCTGGAAGATTTAGAACATCACGGAAATGCTGCAGCTCTTAGAGAAGAAAAAGGAGAGGAGAGATAATAAAGTTAATCCTTGGATTAAATGAAAAAAATATTAAAAGAAGATGAAACCCATCTCTGGATACAATAAAAACAGATACCTTTCAAGGAAAAAAAGAATGTTTTATACAAGTAAATGCAAGCTTAGTACAAAGAGAGATAAAATTATAGATTTGTCACATTGCTGAAGCATGCGATTAAACAAATACCAGAGCCTCATTCTGTAAATTGAAATATATAATTACTTAAGAGTCCTACTAACTAAATTCAAACATATAATTGCTTAAGTCTCTATTGTAAACAAAGTTTTGCAAACTCTCAAATATGTTCAGAAAAAAAACTTGCTACACTCAGCTGTGCCTAGGAAAACAATCAAAAGACATTCAATAGCATTTCTCCAGTTTTAAGAAAATATTCAAGGATGGTTTATTCTAATTTAGGCCAGCATCCAATTAAATTGAAATCGTGTGTAGTTCTTCATTTGAGTATTAAAACCTATTTTTTATTAAAAACTTAAAAAAACACATTCATTTTAATTTTCTTAAGTATCTCCAGCTGGGTGCATTATCTGTACTGAATTTATCACCCAGAGAAACGGTACCAGGTGGTCCCCTAGGCTTAATAAGGATTTGATTATTAAGTACAGTGGGGAAATGAGCATCTTCATTCTGGATACCTGTTTTTCTACTTTGTCTCCAAAAAAACATCTTTTAGCTAAAGCGGAATCTTTATCCCTTCAACCAGGCTGAAGTAACATCAATGGGATGGCACTGTGTTGGAATTTCACCTTTTTCCCACTTTCCCAGACTACAGTCTAATGGAAATAGAAAAGTTACACCCAAAGGTGACTGCTACTGATAAACAGGCTTCCAGATGGGTTGTGCCATGGAGTGGAGTTTTTAAGATTTTTTTTTATTAGCGCTTTATAGTTATACATAGCAGTTGAGTTCATCCCAACAAACTCATACATGCATGGAAACTGATTTCAGTTAATGATCTCTCCCATAATCCCTCCCTCTTTTCCTTTCTTTCCCCTTCCCGCTCCCATTCTCCACCTATTCAACTATTTGATTGGCTCTTTTTATCTATGTATAAAGATGACTTTCCCTGTGATATATTTATATATGCATATAACATGATTTTTAAAGAAGTATTGGGCATTCCTGCCCCTTGCCCTTCCCTGTACCTTTCCTTTATTTTATTCAACTTTCTGCATATGAGAAAAAAAATTGACTTTTCAGTTTCTGAGTTTGGTTTATTACTTAGCATGATATTCTCCAATTTCATCCATTTACCAGAAATGCCAAAATTGCATTAATTTTTATGGCCAAGTAAAACTCCATCATATATATAAAGATGTCTTAATCCACTCCTCTGTTGATGGGCACTTGGGTTGATTCTATAATTTAGCTATTGTGAATTGACAGTAAACAGTAAGTTAACTGTATCATTGTACTATTCTGATTTTAGATCTTTGGGGGAAATACCAAGGAGAGGGATAGCTGGGTCATGTGGTAGTTCAATCCCTAGTTTTTTGAGGATTCTCCATACTGCTTTCCAGAGTGATTGTACTAGTCTGCAGTCCTACCAACAATGTACAAGTGTACCTTTTCCCCCCACAGCCTCTCCAGCATTTATTATTGTTTGAATTCTTGATCATTGCCATTCTGACTAGAGTAAAATGAAATATTAGCATAGTTTCAATTTGGATTTCCCTGATTGCTAGAGATGTTGAACATTTTTAAATATATTTGTTGGCCATTTGTGTTTCTTCTTTTGAGAAGTTTTTGTTTAATTCTTTTGTCCATTTATTGATTGGGTTATTCGATTTTGTTATTAAGATTCTTGAGTTCTTTGGTAATTCTGACTATTAATCAGAATTACTATCAGAGGAGTAGCTGGCCAAGATTTTCTCCCATTCTATAGGCTCTCTCTTCAAGCTTTTAACTGTTTCCTTTGCTGTGCAGAAGCTTTTTAGTTTGATGGCATCTCACTTATTGATTCTTGGTTTTATTTCTTGCACTTTGGTGGGGTATTTAAGATAATTTTGATGGGAAAAGGGCTATAGAAGAAAAGAGAAAGCAGTTACATTGCAGTTATGTATGAGAAAGAAGAGCCAACACGGTCAAATATGAAATATTTAACAGTTTGCTGTGGGTTTAAAGTGATTGATCATTCTAGATGTTCATCTTCTCTGAATTAGACTAGAAAAACATTTGACCAGCTGTCATCACCTAAATAATTTTTTTATTTTAAAAATATACAAACAGAAACATTGGTAACCCAATGGCCATTCATTCTCCCCTATCTTCTCTATGTTTTTCTGCTTCATATCACTGCTATTTAAGGAGATAAAGCCTTCTTTTTTTTTCTGAGCAACTTTATGAGTTTAGGTATGCAAACTGGGAAGAGGGAGAACATTTCAGCCCTACTTTGGAAATAGCGCGAAAATAATTTTGAATTCTCTCATTGATATGGGATAAACAAGAAAGGGAGAGAGAAAAGTGGGGGACAAGAAGTAGAGAACTCTGTGAGCGAAAGCTTCATAAAATTAAATCATGGGTCAAGCTTTGGACTCTAAAAGCCATAAACTTGATAAAGGTCTTAGAAAACAATTGTTAGCTATCAGGACCCTGAAAGACTTCATAGCAAATCTATGTTACGTATGAAAGAGCCTGTGTAGGTATAAATATGGAGATTGAAATTGCTAATATCGAATGAGGTAAATTAGAATTATTTACCAACAAAAGCTTCTGAGTCTTTAGTCTTGCAGAAATCAGTGAAGTCATTTAGCCCATTCCCCAGACTGCAATCTGGACTTATTCAAACTATTATGAGAAAACAAATTTTTTTCACACCCTGTCCCATGTAAGAAGAACCCACTGCCTCCATTAGCAATATCCCCCAGCTGTTGGTTTGGGGGGCAATATTTGCTGACAAATGCCCTCGTGTTTAAGCTATAGCTGCCATCTAAAATCAATAGAATTTGCCAGATTTAATGAATTAATCCATTTTCCTAAGAAAGATTCTAATAATTTGGCTAATATGTTTCCAACAAGGAAGTATCAATTACACCAAGGCTTTTAAATAAATAAATAAATAAAAACTTTCCCTTTTATGATTTCAAAATTGTCTTCTCCTAGAGTGAAGAAATATTTTATGGCAGTGTGCTGGCTGAAAAATAAGTTGTCAAGAGTCATTTACAGCTAATTGGGGTAGAGTCACTGTCAAAAAAGGTCTGCCATGCTTTACTAAAACCAAAACAGCTACAAAGTTAACAAGCGATTCAACACATCATTAGAGCTCAGTGACTCTTAGGGTCCGAGGGGGCCTTAAATAATCAGGAGGAAAAAAACAGGATGAGTGCCTAAAATGTATTTCAAACAATATTATTTCATTTTGCCATCACAGTTAGTTCATTCTTTTTTAATCTCTCTATATATTTTCTCAGATAAAATGATTAAAATGTAGGCAGGCTTAAAAAAGAACAGAAAATTAAAAAAAAAAAAAACAGATAATCCATGATCTCAATGCATACCTACTGAGTAATGTAATATTTACCATAAAAGAAATAGCTTATTTCTTAAATCTCAGAGTTAGCAGTACTACATCAGAAACAGTACACCTTGCTTAGCTTCCAAACTTTTCTCTTTCATTCATCAAATATGAAAGAATTAGTTTGGGTTTTTTTTTTGTGTATAAATAACACTCATAAAAAATATATATTGTACTACTGTAAATAATGACCTATTTCAGTTAGTACTTGGAAGCAACATTTTTTATTCTTTTATTTGTTTATTCACACATTATTGCAAAGTGTCATATTCTGATTAAATGCTTATATGCATTTTTATATCAGTATTTTTCTTCCTATGGATTTGTGTAGACTATGTGCCACAAAATATATTTATCGCTTACAAAAGCCTTTACAGCAATTGTTCATTCAGATAACTCTATCTTTAAAGCACTGATTTAAAAAAAAAACAGCAATTTTGCAAATAAAGACTTTATCAGGGGCTGGGGATATAACTCAGGTGGTAGAGTGCTTGCCTCACATGTACAAGGCTCTGGGTTCAATCCCCAGCACCACACACACACACACACACACACACACACACACACAAAAGAGTTCATCAAGGTGAAAAATAGAAAAGAAATAATTATCCTATTTTTCAAATATCTCAGCTAAACATTGGTACAATTCTTACCTCTTTGTCTATATGGATTTAAATTCTAGCCTTTCACTCATTTTTCTGAGCTATTCGTGGAGGAGTTCTCCCACCTAAGCCCAAGAATGGAAAATCACTCATGTAACTATTTCTAATAGAATCAAGGGAGTTCAACAAACAAACAAACAAAAAAAGCCAGGATGCTATAATAGTCAGTTTTGCATTACCACAACAAAATACTCGAGAAAGGTCATTTATGAATGAAAGAAGGTTTATTCAGTTCACGGTTTTGTAAACACAAGTCCAATAGAGGGCAGCCCCGTGGCTCCAAGCATCTGATGACTATGATGAAGACAATGGTGAGAATGATCACACACTGAGACAGAAAACAGAGGTAAAGGATGAGACCTCAATCCCACGATCCCTTTTAAGGGCAGACTTCAATCACTGAAAGATCTCCCACTAGGCCCCAGGTCTTAAAGGTCTATAGCACCTACCAATATTTAGGGACTAAGCCTTTACATATGGGACTTTGGGGACAATCATCCAATAACAGAGGCCATAAGAACACTCAGCACTCTTAAATTTCAAAAATTAAGAAAATTGTCTTAAATTAAAATAATATAAATTAATAGAATTTGCTTATGCTAGGAAGGGTCAGTTCTCTCATATCCTAAACTACTTAATTATGGTGGATTTTGTTGATGTTTATTTAATTCTGAACTGCATGTATTAGCTTAATCCACTTCCAATCAACAGTGCTCTTCTCTTCTCAAGCCCTAGAATTTTTTGGAAGCGGGTATGTAAGTCTGTTTGCTTCTGTAAAAAAGTTTTGGTTTCTCTTTTTTTGTTGGTTTTTGTTGGGTTTCATTTTGGCTTTGTTTACATCGACCTTTAACTTATTTTACAAACTTCAGCTTTTCTGGTATATTAATGGCTTTGTGTCTTTAAAAGATAGTCTAACTTCTGAGAAATTCTATGAAATAGCCAGAAAAATGCAAAGAGAAGAATTTAGGAACCAGGAGAGGGTGTTTGCTTGCATATAAATAAATGCCCTCTCAGACTGATCCAGGCAGGAGATTAATTGCTTTGTCCAGAAGTCTATCACTGCCAGGGAAAGATTTAAACTCAAGATTTTTCAGCTTTTGAAAGTTCAGCAGATCACTTATAATCAGCAAACATTTTCTGAATCCCCAAATACTAAAGCCTAGGATACATAGAAGATATGTCCCTCACCTTATAAAGCATAACTTTTAGTTGACAGAACACCAAGGTAAACAATAGACACAGAATGCATAATATCATGAGAAGGCCTGGGGTTCGTGTCTGAGGACGTTGAGTATGATTGCTTTGCCTTTCTACCTCTGATTATATCTGTGAAGTTAAGGCATTTATATTTGCCCTTCCCAAGTCAAAAAAAAAAAATGTAAGGTTCTCAGACAAATTAAGTATTTTTACTTTTTAATTTAAAGATTAAGGATAATGAACCAATATTTTATTAGCTCTCCTACTTTAAATATGAAAAGCATTTTGTGTATGAGTTTAAAAATTAATAAAATAAATGTGACAAGTGCCAAAAATTCCAAATTAAACTTCTTTATACTAAAGAAATTAGGATTTTTTAAAAAATCACCCTAACAGGTTAGCAAGGAAGAGTTATTCCTTGGTATTTTCTCCTGAGCAATGTCAATAAGATACAACTCTCAGACAATTCTTTTTTACTGTTAACACCAGACCCTGAAGAAGTTCTTACATTTTTGAAGTCACTTATATGATCTTAGAAAATGCACCTCTCCTCTTGGAAAGGGACCCCCACTTTCAGATCCAGAGGTGCAGCTGGTGAGTCCAAGGGGAATCTCTCTTCCCATGTTGCTGACTGGTTCAGTCATGGCCTTGTGACTCAGACCAAAGGGAAGTAAGAAGATGAAAGTGTCCTTGCTGAAGAGAAAGCTGAAGATGGAATTGTGTCTCAGTCAGTCAGGGTCGCTGTAACAAAGTACCATGAATTTGGTGGCTTATCAACTGCAAAAATTTCTTTCTCCCAGTTCTGGAAACTGGGCGTCTGAGATGAGGGTATTAGTGAGCACACATTCTGATAAGGGCCTCCTCATCTGCTCCTCCAGGGCCTGTAATTTTTTTTAGCAAAACATAATCTTCCAGCATATTTAAATATCCTTTATTAGAACCATACAAAAAAATACCTTCCTTTAAAAATACACTTGTTGAATTAAACATATGAGTAAAATATTATACTGCTTTTCAATCTTCTGTCCTTTCTTGACTATGACTAACCTAAAATTTGTTTAGAGACCCTACTTCTCTCAAGCTTTCTTGAGCTTCCCTGAAAAATAAAGTAATAGGACTATTTTGCAAAGAAGCCAGAACAATGTGTAATTTTTAATGAATTAGCTATGGTTAATATTATTTCAAAATCTTAAAATGGAAGCATGAACACTGCTATCATAGCACCTACTGTCTACAGATCCTCACCAACAAAACAGGAATCTTTTACCAGTTTTGTGGTAAAGGACATAGAAAAGATCAAGCCATATATGAATTTTTCTCCTTGAAAGAAGTGCTGCCCCACTCAGCTGAGGTGCTGAGCAAAGTACCTGATGGGATCAGGACCGGATTGCAAAGTCAGAACAGGCAAACCACAAACCACTGGGGAGGGCTGGGATTGTGGCTCAGCGGTAGAGTGCTCCCCTAGCACAGGTGGAACCCAGGTTCGATCCTCAGCACCACATAAAAATAAAAGGCATTGTGTTGTGTCCATCTACACCTAAAAAATAAATATTAAAAAAAAACACTGGGGAAAAATGAAATTCAGAGTCTCCAGGGACAGAAGTTATGTGTCAAATTCAAGAGTATTGGCAGGAATTGACACAAGGAGCATAAAACCAGGTGATATTGAAGTCAAAATCCTAGCTGATCAGAACTAGCTCAGCTGGATATGGGCTCCCAAAAGAGATATCTCAAATTCTTCTGGGTATTCCCAATCCTCTGTAGGGGCCAGCAGCTGTTTGATAGCTGAGAAGATGACAATGGTTTCCAAAGACAGGCAGGCAGACTGCTAGTGATCTCAAAATAAAAACCAAGATTTAAACACTGAAATGTGAACAACTATCGTGGCATGTTGTAAAGCATTTGTTGCTGTGGTGAAAATCTTAAAGCAGAATCTTGGTGCAGCAAAAGATATCGAACAACATGAGATAACACAGATGTTATTGTAATTATAAAAGATGACAATTCTTAAGTACATTCAAGGATTTTAGCTCCACTAATGTTCAATTGTTGGGCAAGAGTAGGAAGCGAGCATCTTTCTCCTTCCAACAAAAGGCATCAAGATCAACTGGAATTCAAATCTAGACTGTAGAATAGTCATTGGGAAATGACACTGGGAATCTTCTACCCACAAGTAAGCTCATCTGCAAAGATAAAATGAACTGTAACCTGCTAAGGAGTACGTTGTAAACTGCACACCAACCTGTGTATGTCGATGACTGTCAATATCCAAATGTGAAATAATTTCAGTGATGGGAATAAATACTAAATATTTACCAGCTGGTGCGCCACTGGATCAATGGGTTCATCTCCCTCCCCTGAGCACACACAATAATAAATGAATAGATTTGGGCTTCCAGCAGCGAGAAAAGGTTGTCTGAAGATTGGAAATCGATGATACCGCTATGAGTACATCAATAGGTTAAGCAATAAATGGGGGAAGATGTCATTTAAAAAAAAATACTCTAATAACAAGGTAGGGGGAAGCTAGATGGAAATTTTTCTGATGTTTCCTTTATTTACTTTGAAATTTGCAAAATGAATTCCTACAGAAATCCTGGCCCAAGTGTACTTTTTAAAAGAACATCTTGTCCCAAACTAACAATGTCTCCTAATACTAAATCCAGTTCCTGTCAATCTGTCCCTAAAAATATTTTAGTTTCAGATTTTCAGCTCTTGTCTAGTGCTAAGAAAAAGAATGATGACTAAATTTCTCAAGGCGGAATGGGAGATGAAGTTACAATAAATAGTGTCATGGGAACCTGTAAAAGAAAAAAAAATTGTGTTTTTTTTTTTTCCATTTAATCTCTACTTTATTCTGTTAAATCTCATGACTTCTAAAATATGCTGGGCCCAAATCGTTCCCAAGTCATGACTTACTAAGGAAAATTCTAATGTTTAAGGTTGCCTCTTAGAAATAAAGATATTGGGCTCTCAGGGTAGATTTAATTTGTCTTGTAAGCTTATTTAAGGGAACAATTGATAGAAAAACGCCACTAAAATACTGTGTGGACCCATGATCCAGCCTTTCACAGAACAATGAGACCCTCCCTGCCATCCACAGCATGTGAATATCACCTTCATGGCTTGCATTTCCTTTATCCCAATGCAGGGGCTATATGACAAATTCTAATCTAAGAAATGCCTGAAAAAAATCCGAGAGCACATCAGCTGGAAGGAAGCTTTGCCCTGATTGGTGTCTTCTTTCTCACCTGAGTCAGAGACTTGATCCCAGTGAACTAAGGATGATACAACCACCACAGAGGATTCCATGGGATTGCTTTGGTACAATCGGAAAATTTGCATCTGAGAAGAGAATTGGTGCTAAATAAAGAAAAAATACAAGTTACAATTTGGTACATCTAAGAAGCTCTAGAAAGTAGAGGCCATTTCAGGGGCCTAAAAATACTTTGTTTCTTCAGTTGCTATTTTGAAAATTGCTGTTCCCTGTAGGATAATATTCAGTTGGATTCAGAATATTTGACAGAAACAGAAAGGCTTGTTAGCTCTTTCCTCTATCATAAAATCTATTCTTTGTTATTTTACATATTCCATCTCTGTATTTTCTTGTGTGAGATTTTAAAAGCCCTCTGAAAAGTGATATTATTTTTCTATAGAATCTTCTTATGAAAATTGGAATTCCTGTGCAGTATTGATTATAAAATGTGCTGAAGGCACATATAGGTCAATAGTAGGAATTAGTTAATTAGTTCATAATATCCACATCATAGGTTTTTAATCATAAATATCACACATTGTAATTCCTGCAACTAGAGAGGTTGAGGCAGGAGGATCTCAAGTTTGAGACCAGTCTGGGCAATTTAGTGAGACCCTTTCATAAAGTAAAAAATAAAAGGGACTAGGGATGTAGCTGAGTGGTAAAGCACCCCTGGGTTCAATTCCCAGTACCAAGAAAAGAAAGAAAAGAAAACTGTAAATAGATAAAATTCATTTGGTTTTTCCTTTCTTTATTCTTCTAATTTATAGTCTCTGTAACCCTCTGGGCAAAGCCCAGTCAGTGTAACTGACTGTAGCTTCTCGCATCAAGCCATATTTAAAATGTGTACACCAATATGCACCTCTTTTAGAAATGGTAATTTCTTTCCATAACATTCAAAATCCATTTAGTGAGCCTCTTCCACATGCCACTACTAACAGGCTAGGAGGCAAAGTGACACAATAATGACATGGCAGAAAACCATGTAGTCCCCACATGTTTGTAACCAAGTACAGTTCAAGTTTGAAAATACACATGCAAGAGGATAGAGTTAGAGAATATTTCAGTTCCCCAAATTCCTTTTGGTGTAGGTATTGCACAATTTCGGAAGACAAAATAGTTTGAAGATTCACGTTAGTGAGATCTGAAACATTTCCCAGGTTTGAAAACAAGCTCCAGGATTTAAAAAAAAAAAAAAAGCTTCATTAGTGTTTTCTGAAGAGCAGAGACCAGTTAAATGGTGCCTGTGTCTTTGTAGGTCTTCTGTGAGCTGAGCAAACACACTGGGGCAGGAGTCGTGAGAGAGCCGTATCACACTGCAGAGGGCAAAGGAGTCAGAAGACCTCTGGGGAAATTCAGAGGAAGAAAGAGGATCCAGAGAAGGAAGGGCAAGGAAGAGGAAGAAAAAGAAAAACAGAAGAAGAATGGGAGATGGGGAGTATGAGGAGGAGAAAGGAGGAGGAGAGGAGGAAAAAAAAGAGGTGCAGGGAAAGGAGAGGAGAAAGGGAATCATCTTGGTAAGAGTCAAGGTCAAGAAAGAAGTCCAGTGAACACAAATATGTACTATATTTCTCTTAATGTATGACTCCACTCCTACATAATTCCCATCCCATACTCCACCATTTCTTCCTAAAATGCTACCAAAATACCTGTATACACACTACACACATGCACACGCACATGCACGCACACACCTCCCCCCTGCTCTTTGGATTTCTTGACAAAACCATTGAATGTAAAATTTTCTCAATCTGGGTTGGTGTAGGCTGAGAGTCAGTGTGTGGATGGGGGAACAGCTGACATTGGTTAGTTACATATACAAAACCTGTAAGCAGGACAGATCCAGGTTTTGTAGGGCCTAATGATGACAGAACTTATGGGTTATCTATAAGAAAAAATTCCACAAAAATATATGAAGTTAGCTACAGGGGTTGGGAAGAGTGAGGGGTGCTTAAATTAAAGCTCCATCCATTTCAAAATAAATCCACCTCTATCAGTCAGTCAAATTGTGGGGACTTTTCCTAAATATTGTGCAAGATTATTCATTGCATAAGATAAGAACCTCAGAACTCTCAGAAAGTGGGAGAGGTGATGGGAGTGTATAAAAATAAAATTGTTTATGAAGTCAAAGTTTATCATTTATTATCCAAATCATTTCCTATGTGCCCATCATTGACACACTCTTTTAATTAAGTGCAGGTCTGATATGGAAACCATCTCATTATGTTACTATAATCAGATAGGAGCAATTTATGTCATTACATTTAAATACATGGTAATTCCCAGTGTTGAGGTAAATATATATAGAATACTGATTGCACTTGTTTCTAGTTACTCTTATAAAAATTTGCCAAAAGTCTGCATGAATTAGAGAACACATTACTATTATTATAATTAAGGGAGAAAATAGACAAAGTGAAAATTGGGTTCATTTGGTTGTTTAATCCTTCTGACAATGAGGGAATGTGTCTGAGTAAGAAGGAATACCATGGCTGTCAGTATGTTTTGTCCATAAGATCAAATTTTCCTTAATTTATACCTCTCTGCCAGCTCAATGCCTTTTCTTCCAGAACATTCCTATTAGAATCCATACAATTTTAAAAAATATGTCAGTGAAGTAGATTTGTAATTAGAATCTTATCTTTCTAACTGCATTCATGATGATTTTGTGTTTGGTGATGGCTCAAGGTGAATCAGGAAGAAAACTCTGATGGTTCTGCTTGGTTCCCTTTCCCTGTCTCCTGGTAACAGCCTCAGCTCTTCCTTTGGAGGACCTACCCCTTTTCTGTTCCTCTGGTTCCATGGGTGTCAAAGGCTCTGAAGGACACACATGTGACCCACACCAGACCAATTGTTCCTGGGAGATGGCATCCATCTTTCTAGCAGGATGAAACACATATGGAAACTATTGCATTTTCAAAGGCACTGCCCAGGGAAGACACTGTCCAGAAGCATGGTAGTTCAGCAATTCTTTGGAATCTGTTAGCTATCCAGACTCCCTCCTTCAAAGTCCTCATACACTTCAGTTAAGTCCTCACATGCTTAGACTAGAAAGAACTGGTCTCTCTTGGTAGCAACTAATAAAACCTAACATGGAAACAGAGAGAAGTCCACCACCAACTTAACAAGGTTTCACTTCTGATTTTCCAGTCACATTTATTTCTCATTTTGAAGAAAATCAGAATATAGTCTTAAAGTAAAAGTCCTCTCCCCTTCTCTTCCCCCAAAAAAATCTTACATGCAAAATTTTTAAAACATTAAGTTCCTTTTAAATGTCACCAAATTTGCTACATCATGTCTAAAAATAAAGCAAGATACAATATGAGGATAATAGTGTCCCAAATGGAAATTCCCAAAAAGGAAATTATTTTTTTTCAAATGCTTATAAGGTCAGATGAGTTTATCTCATGTTTTGATACCTCATTGAGAATTTTCTCTCTATAAGACCTAATTTGAAAGTTTACATTTATTTTTGGGAGACTTTGGTTAAAAATTAGTTAACTTTTAAATTAGTTAAAAAAATAGCTTTGGCAGATTTGTGTTTGTGTGTGTCCATATAATTCCAAAGAGCTTAATTTTGAAAAATTGAAACTGACAAGCCAGTTACCCCAACAGCAGTCTAATTGCTTTATCTACTTAAACAACAAAAACAAGTAGATACAGAGAATTTTAGGCATTTTCCAAGCTCAGCATTTCCCTGGTGTCTTTACTATCAGCCTAAGAGGTTACCACAGAACATTCATATATGCACAGGGAAAGCATCCTCTATGGTCTCATTTGGGAAAGGCCCTACTTGCCTTTCAGTATTGGATCATGCTGGAAGGCCTGGGCCTTCTCCCTTTCCTGCCCAAGGTGGAAATTACATGCTAGCAACTGCAAAGCTATCTGCTCTGTCCTCAGTATAGACTCTCCACAGCTAGGCCAAATTTCTACACTTACAGATAAAAGTACTTTCAAAACAGCGAAGTAAATCTATGTCCAGTGAGACATTATGTTAAATATTCATAAATTGCTAATAATAACATAATAACCTTTGACTTCTTCTGCCTGTTTTTCTTGATCATTCAAATTAGACAAGTTCTGTCAAGAAGTAGCCGATCTGATCTTTCAGGGTACTCACCAACCATACTTCAAGCTGAGTGTGGGAGGGAAAGTATATGCTTGTAGCCACACCTATATTTATTAATGTATTTCTAATTTTTTTAGTTTCAACTGGTACACAAAAAACTCAAAATCATACATATTAATGGAGTACCATGTACTGTTGTATACTTGTGTACACTGAGTAATGTTTAAATCAGGTTAAACGTATTTATCTCCTCTGATACGTATCATTCCTTTGCGGTGAAACTTTTAAAATCCTTTCTTGTCCTTCTAGTTTTTTTTAAATGTACAGTACATAATTGTTACCTATCATCACTATACCATGCAAAAGAACTTCTCTCTCTTACCTAACTGTAACTTAGTATTTGTAAATGCGCTTCTTCCCATCCCTCCCTGTCACTGTCCCTGGCCTCTGCTTACCATCATCTACTCTCAACTTCTATGAGAGCAATTGTTTTTTTTGATTGCACATAAGTGAAATCATGTAGTGCTTATTTTTTCTGTGCCTGACTTATTTCCCTTAACATGGGGATCTCCAGTTCCATCCACGTAGTTATAAATGACAGAGTGAAGAGTATTCCATTATATATAGGTACCTCATTTTTTTTATCCCATTATCCATTAATGGACACTTAGATTGTTTCCCTTTCTTAGCTATTGTGAAGTGTGTCAGCAACACCTATAAACCAGTAGATAACATTCACTAATGCTGAGATTATAGAGGTAATATAGACCATGATGTCAAAGAGAAATGCAAATGACAAAAGTTGTAGTGACTTCTATATTTGGGGTCCTGTCTAGAAATCAAAGTTGAAGTAGAATACTAATTGGGCTTAATTTGAAAGTGGCAATGGAGTTATGGAATATGGTGATGACTTCAGAAAATAACATTTTGGGCTCATATTACAGACAATACACATATTTGTGTTTCCACGTGTCTGAACACTGAGGAAAACATCTCAAATTGTTTCCTCTTTGAGTACACAAAGTAAAAGATAGGGGCTGGCTCTCCCAGGCCACATAGCCACCTGACTATCAAGGGTCTAAATTTCTGTTTGTCTATATTCTATAGGTGGGATTTGGAGTGACATTGGAGCTATAAGTATCTGGTTCCTTGAAAGGGAGTGAGACATACTAGGAATTCAGACAGATATCCACTAGGACAGCTGCTGAGGCTTCCCTGTATAAGTTACTGGTGCAGGTCATGTGGTGAGGGTGGGCAGGCATTGACCAGGTCTCCATTCCCCCAGATAACGTCAACATGACAGAAGCCAGGCAGATGCTCAAGGCTCTGCTGCTCTTCTCCATGGGCTCCCGTCAAGCCTGTTCCCCTTATCATGTGGCCACAGACTTCCTCACATGTCACAATTCATGCATACCCTGCAGTACCTCCCCATAATGGTGACATCCTAATCTTGTCTTCCAAGGTTCTTCATCTCTTTTCATCCCATAGTTGGGGTAGTTGGGAGGTGGGGGGAGGGGGAATGCATGTGAGGCTTTGCTTCACATCATCCCCAATAAAGCTTTGCATCCCTCAAATGACATTTGCTAATGTCTTAGAGTGCCTCGTACAACTGCTCTTTCCAGAAGGTGGGATCAAAGTCAACATCTGGAATTTATTTCTTCATAATATTAGGAGACCCAAGAGTGTGGAGGTGGGTCCTAAATTCCCAGTGAAGCGCTTTCAGCTGTCCAGTAGAGAATCACTACTGTTGTTCTCAGAACGCTCTCCCTTTCCCCAGCATCACTAACCTCACCCATGACCACCCAACCCAGATTGCTCAGCCTCAAATGTCAGCATGACTTCCTTGGAGAGTTGAAATGCTTCAGATGGTCCCTGCTCAAGACAGTAAGACAGAGAATGATTGGGTGAAACATCAACCCAGTCTCCTGCAATTCCTTCTCCTTCCCAGTCACTGAGTCTCTGCAGTGTGGTCTCCTAGTTTGCAGGATGGTATATGACTTGACTTTCTGGCCCCTCTCTGCTCTATGCAGATCTCCCAAATCTGCTTTAATGTACCAAATCCTAACTTTAAAAGGATATTGTCTTTGCCTAGTTATGTAGTCCAATCCCTGCCTCCAAAGCAAAGACTCCCCTCCTAGGCTCCAGGCCTCCTTCCATTCAGGAAAAGATTCACTGCTCTCGATACCAACACCTTCGTGTCTGAAGCTGGGATCTTTTTTATTGTTGTTGTTTTTCCAGTGAGTTATACATGCTGGCAGAATGCACTTTAACACATCATATATAAATGGAGTATAATTTCTCATTTCTCTGGTTGTATATGATGCAGAATCACACTGGTTGTATAGTCTCATGTGTACATACGATAATAGTGTCTGATTCATTCTACTATCCTTCCTTCCCTTCACTCCCCTCGACTGAATTCAAAGTAACTCTATTCTTACCACCCTATTGTGAATTAGCATCTGCATATCAAAGAAAACATTTGGTCTTTGGCTTTTGGGGATTGGCTTATTTCACTTAGCATGATATTCTCCAGCTCTACCCATTTACCCACAAATGCCATAATTTCATTCTTCTTTATGGCTGAGTAACATTCCATTGTGTATATATACCACATTTTCTTTATCCATTCATCTGTTGAAGGGCACCTAGATTGGTTCCATAGCTCAATTATTGTGAATTGAGCTGCTATAAACATTGATGTGACCATATCACTATAGTATCGTGCTGATTTTAACTCCATGCCTAGGAGCAGGATAACCGGGTCAAATGGTGGTTCCATTTCAAGTTTTTTGAGGAATCTCCATACTGTTTTCTAAAGTGATTTCACCAATTTGCAGTCCCACCAGCAATGTATGAGTGTACCTTTTCCCTGACATCCTTACCAACACTTATTGTTGCTTGTATTCTGATAATTGCCATTCTGACTGGAATGAGACGGAATTGTAGAGTAGTTTTGATCTGCACTTTTCTAATTGCTGGATATGTTGAACATTTTCTCATATATTTGTCGATCGATTGTATTTTGAAGCCGAGATCTTGCCATGTTCATCCCTCTCTATGATATGCTTTCAGCCACAGGCTTATAACAGTCTCTGTCAGAAGGGTTTCTGAAAATCACCTTTGTTGCACATAATTTTTCTCAGAGGGCCCCAAATCTGATTTCAAAGTGCCTCATTCCAGTTCTATCTGTGCCTTATACAAGTATTCTTCAAAATTCTAGACAAATGTGCATGTGTAAGGGGCAGGATTGTTAGCAACCATAAAAGATGAATGTGCAAAGGGGGAGCTTTGTTTACATCTTCATAACTCAACATATCTCTTACACTTTTTTTCTATTCATGGCAAAAACATAATCACTCCATGTGCCAGTATTAAAGGAAGCTAAAATAGATTGTTTCCATCCGAGTTGTGATGGAAACCTCAAAATAATAAATGCCAAATGCCCCAAATTCCACATTTCAGTTCCTACAATGGAAGTAGTTTTTAAAAAAAAACAAAAAACTTATGACCCTTGGTCCCTAACTCACTAGCAGATATAAAGGGTAGGATGTGAAATTTTTCTTGTCACCTCTAGTCAATTGAGAAAAACTTCAATAAGACTAGTCACAAAGCTTCTGTGCACAGATGGGATTAAAATGGCTCAACTAATTTGTGTTCTCTCAAAAATTGATTTGCATAATATATTTATTCCCATTACTTTAACTAACTTCTCGGGCAGTCTTCACAGTTTATCTGACTTTTCTCAGATAATAGGATGTCCTCCAGTTCTGTTAGTGCCTAAACAGGCTGTTTTGGGTAATTCATGCATGCTCCAATGTAATAACCAAAAACACTCATTTCACTCAGTTAAAACTTCTGCCTGCCCTAGCTCAAGCTCGTGTGGGTGGGAAGCCAGCTGTAGAAAAGCATAGAAAAGGAAGATTAGCTCTTCTTTATTCTGTCAGCATCTCCAAGAAAATGCTCTGCTCACTGGCTGCAGCTTCTGACCCTTCTGACCTTGGAAAATGGAAAGGGAGAGCAGTTAAAGGGGAGAAGGCTTTGCTCAACTGCTGGCAATCTGGAATGGCTTCCACAGATTGGCAGGTGATTAAATGGATTCAGTCTCTCGTGGGTGTTTCTTTATAGGCTCTGGCAGCACGCTCTCTGCCAGCCCTACATCTGTTCACTCTGAGATACATCCCTTCCTCTTTACCACTCTCTGTATTACAACAGACATGGCTTCTTCTGGGTTTGGCCAATTGATGACTGGATGGAATGGAAGGTGAGAGGGAAGAGAGAAGCAAAGGCACTTCTCCCATCTCATTTTGGCTCAGGTGCCCTCTCCAGTAACAATGGTGCTCCCTCAGAAGCTCAGTTCCTACTGAAAAGTCCACTCGGATTCCAGTGTCTTTCCAGTGATCCAGCCCACAGGCTCCAGAAGCATACCCTCTTACTTTTTCCTTCCAGACTAAAGATATAGTGGTTTCCTGTTCTTGACCATCTCTGGGTTACCTCTCCACATCTTGTTGGTTCTCATCCCCTGTCACCTTTTATGCAGGTGACAATTCCCTGCAGTAAACTTCTTCCATTACAATTTAGGAAGATGTTTCTGCTTTTTTCTTTTCTTTTCTTTTCTTTTCTTTTTGCAGCTCTTTCAGTATATTTGGATTCTCTTGCTACTTCTTTTTTTTTATTATTAGTTGTTCAAAACATTACAAAGTTCTTGACATATCATATTTCATACATTTGATTCAAGCAGATTATGAACTCCCATTTTTACCCCGTATACATATTGCAGATTCACATCGGTTCCACATCCACTTTTTTACATACTGCCATACTAGTGTCTGTTGTACCGATGTACCTCCCATACACACATTGCCTTCCCCATTACTTATGAGAACCTCACCTTCAATGGCTTAGGAGAATACTCTGGCTTACAACTTACAGTTTATAGCTTCTCCCTACATCCCTGGACTTAGGGACACTTGAGCATCTTTGAGTTAAGGTTTCCTTTCCCTGCCAACATCCATCTTAGATGGAATCTAAAATGAATGAAAGTCACATGTCCGAGATTTAGTGCACAGGATAAATGCAAACTAAAAGCCGGTACTAAAAGCCTTCTTACTTTCTGTCTTAGCCTGAGGATCCCCGAAAGTTGATTCTGTGGCAAAAGCTTTTGCATGAGCACCCAGTTTGGGAATGTGATCTCAAGGTACAAGAGTAAGGGGCAAGGAAATGAAATGTGGTTAGTTATGTTAGTTTCCTACTACTGCTGCAGCATATTACCAATGGCAAGCTTAAAACAGCACAAATTTATTATTATATACTTCTGAAAGTCAGAAGTCCAATTTGGTCTTAAGGGCTAAAATCAAGATGTTGACAGAGCCAGTTTTTACTGGTCCTTGCCCCAGCTTTTTCCAGATTCTAGAAACCAGTAGTTCCTAGCTCCTGATTCCTGACTCAAATCACTCCACTTCTTGTCTCTCCCATCTCAAAATCCTTAGATTACTCACACTTGAAAAGTCCCTCTTGTGGTATAGACAACACATTTATAGATTTCAAGGATTAGGACATGCTCACCCTTGTGGTTTCATCATCCAGCCTACTATAGATGCAACGGCTCCTGCTGTAGGCAATTCATACCTGCAGAACCTACAAACAGCTGAGTTCCATCTCAGAATACTCACTAGAGGAAGAAAGGGATAGAAAGTATCTGAGAGCACCAGCCCCATCAGTCCAGAAATCATTTGCATTTGGGCCATGTGGAGTCCTATGGCATCCTATAACTACAGCATCAGTAAAGCCCCAGAACGGGGGGAGCGGGGAGGGGAAGGTATTCAAGCTAAGGTACAATCAATTTTCACCTTCCCAAATTTGCTGAAGCCTGCAAGGAACCAGTGGCTGGAGCAGGAAGTGAGGCCCAAAGAATTTAAAGAAATTCATAATAGGTGTCCAATTCACTTCCTTATTCTCATCTGAAGTCACAGACACCTTCAGCCAGTTTACATCTCTAATGACTGCTCTAAGGAACACACACACACACACACACACACACACACACACACACCTCCCGATGGCTGAACAAAAGCACCAAGAAAGGCAGCTGAAGAGACTATTTTCCCTATAGCTTGAGACAATTATTACTGAGAAGCAAACTCTTCTCATTGAACCCTGTGGAAGAGGCACTAGGGACAGAACCTTTGAGCCCTGACCTGGCATATTTCTGGGATGCTACAAAGAGTGACAGAACCAGGATATAGAAAAGTTAGATAAGCTATTCAGGTCATTGATGTTATCAAGGACATCCGACCTCTAACGAACATGCATCTGGACTAGCTAAAAACTCCAGGGCTGAACAAGTCACTCTTCCACCGTGTATCAGAACTGGGAGGACAGTGCCATTGTCTGTGCGGGACAACAGGAGCACAGGGAGACTAATGCTGCCTCAGTGGCAATCAGCAGAATGCAAACCATGACCGTTTTCTCCTATCAGCTAAGCAAAGATGGAAAGGAGAAAATAAATCCAGTGTTGAAGAGGGAAGGAAAACACGGGCATTCTGACACTGAACTGGTGGGAAAGCATCAATTGATGGAAGTGTTTTGAAAAGCAATTTGACCTTATCTATCAAAACCTGAAGAGAGCAGACTCTTTGACCTAGAA
This sequence comes from Marmota flaviventris, assembly GCF_047511675.1. Taxonomy (NCBI): domain Eukaryota; kingdom Metazoa; phylum Chordata; class Mammalia; order Rodentia; family Sciuridae; genus Marmota; species Marmota flaviventris. The sequence continues at coordinate 99,014,480 of NC_092501.1, read as the reverse complement.
TTCTACTTCCAGGAAGAAAAATCTTATAGAAATATGTATACAAATGATCAAAAGTGTCCTTCAAGTCATGTATACTACAACACTGCTTTGAATAGTTAAAAAAAAAAAAGAAGAACAATTTGAAAACGATGCTTAAGGAAAAAGTAAAGGAATGAGTTAGTGCTGTATGTATTGACATGAAAAAGGCTCATAATATGTAAATAGAAAAGAACAAGCTATAAAATACTTTATCTTTTAAAAAAATAATATTTGCATGTGGGCGCTTACATGTGATGTGAATATCACATCCTACCCTTGATTCAATATCACATCCAGGATCAAGTTCACAGAAGAGAAAGGCAGCCCACAGCTGTTCTATCTGTATGACTTCCTGTTGCGCTTATCATACTTATGGTGAAAGGGAGTGAGTGATCACAATGACATGAAGATGAGCCAAGCTGTGTTAAGCTCTGTGTTGATAGTGATAAGAAAATAAAATCCATTCTCTTAACAAACACCATATATAATCAAACATTAGATTCCTCCCAGTGATGTTTTGGTTTTACTACTGTTCTTAAACCTATAAGAGCTATTGAGATCCCTATGGAGAAAAAATTTTTTTCTTTAAAAATCTAAACTCTCTAGCTCAACCTCTCTTTCTGCTGAGAGCCAAGGCCAAGTCTGTATGGCCCCTGGCATTTTGCCAACAGTATTGATTGACAGGCGAGGCATTACTATCCGCCTCTGCCGCAACTTTTGAGTTCTCGCACTATTTTGGAGTTCTCCTGGGGATTTCCGGGGATTCCCCGAGAGTTCCCATTGGTTGGGGAAGTGCAGGAGGAGGGATTTCCGGGAGAGATATTTCCGGCTGGGGGTTCCTGGACGAGCCGCTTGGCGTTCGGGAGGATTCCCCAGGAGCTGTGTGAAGTGTTTTCCTGCAGTTCAAAAATAAAGTTTGTTCCTGCTTCAGTGGCTCATGATTTGTGCCCAGCCAGACTGCGGCATCTTTCTATTAAAATAATGAGGTAATTTTTTAAAGCAAGATGAGATTCCCAAAGAATACAATTATTGAGATATAGTCTCACAGACACACACACACACACACACACAAAAACCCAGAACATCTGAAGAGCTCAGACCTTGTAGCAGATGAAACATGAATGCTCCTGTTTTACAAAACCCACTAAATTGGAAAAAAAGAAATAAAATTAAGACATAAATCTACAAGATCCAATGGAATGTTAAGTAGACAGGATGGGGAGGAAGAAGTGTGAACACATTGATACAAGAGTGGGAAGAAATTAAGCAAGCTGCACACCAAGTATGAGAACAAGGAAGCGAATGTGAAGCAAGTCACTCCTTCTCCTAACACCCAGAAAGACTCACGCACCAGCTACCTCAGCAAGCTGGACAGGGACTGCAAACAAGGGTGTCTGAAAACCTGTATTAGGGAGAGAGACCTCTAGATCCTCTTCCCCAACTGGCACATCCAGGCAACTACCCTTTCCCTGCCCCAACCAGAGACTAGACATTCATTCTATGAAGAAACTCGGTCAGAAGGATTCCAGAGCAGCCCTTCTCAACAAATGGTCAGGAGAAAATCAAGCCCTGATGCTGTAAGGCATAGGTTGAAATGTAATTCAACTTCTCCCACAGACTTCTAAAACAGTACTAGATGTGTGCCATTTTGGGGAAAACTGAGAAATTAGGAATTTGAATTATTTTCTACAGATCTGATTGTCTCATAAAACTCTGTTTTAAAAAGGCTGCTCAAGACACTGACCCAGGCACAGAGGAAGACTGGATAAAAGAGGAGAGGATGAGAGGCAGAGGCAGATGGCTGGGAGTAATGAAGAGAAAGGGAAAGGAATAACACTTAAAGTCTCCTACGAAACAGATGCTCCCTGTCCCTTTGTGCAGCTTTGGCCCCAGAATATTGTCAGCACATATAGTACCTTCCCTTCTACCCAATGATCTAGCAGGAACTTAAAGGATTCTTCCTTGAACACGCTAAAGAGCTCCAGAGAAAAGACCCGGACACAAAGACTTTTGGGGAGACCCAACCCAGCATCTGAGCCCCACCGAATTTCTCTCTATGGTCTATATACCCTTTCCCACATCCATAAACACAAGCCTTCCAATCATCTTTAGATGCTTTTAATTAAATACAGCCAAAATAAGATGCACCGATAGTTCAAGACTCCTACTTGAACATCAGAGGAAAAAACCCACAAACAGATAAAAAAATGATCTCTGAGAACTGGAACTTAGGGGTGGAGAGGAGTGCAGCAAAGGGAGGCTCTTTTTTTGTCCAAAGTCTTGCTGAATCTTCTGACCTTTGAATCTGCATACACATACTATTAAAACCGCAATATGTAAAAATTTTAAAGAAAAAATGTTTGGAGACTAGACATTCAACTATACAGAACATTTCCTCTGGAAAAGTGAACTATTTCTGGTATATATTTTATATGCTTCTACTATGTTTGAGTTTTTATAATGATTAAATGATTGAATGTCTTCTGAATTTTTAAAAACAAGATGCAACTATGGGGGTGGGGGAAGAAATGGAATAATAAATCCAGAAAAAAAATAGTCCTGATCTGCTTAAACACATAGGATGTCAGGGTTTAGGGACAACCCTAGCTCCCTCATCTCTTTCAGATGCTGAAAGGCACAAGTTAGTGAACATCTAACATAGAAAGAGCCACATGAAAGACCTGCAGATTCCAGAAACAAGTGCCAGAACTCTTGCATGCAAAGAGGCAAGTGTTAAGGATTTAGTCCAAGGAATCTAAAGAAACACACACACACACACACAGGAAATAAAAGCTTAATTTAATTAATGTGTTAATCTACGTCTGGTGGAGGCGGGGCACAGGTGCAAAGAGCTGTAGCTGAAAGGAGAGCCATCCCAATGTTCCCCTGGAAAAGACCGAGGATGATGAAAGGATCTTAGATGTGTACCATCCCTTGTCCTGCGGATAAAGCAGCCTAGGGGATATCATGACCTTTGTTCTTTTGAGATAAATAGGTATCAGGGAAGATGTGATAACAAGTAGAACAGAAATTTTTCCAAATTTAATGATGTCCCCTGTGTTTAAACTTCTCAAGAATTATAATTCAAGCCATCTCTGATTTTTAGAATTAAAAGGACTGGGATTATACCAGTTGAGTGCGTAGAGAGCAGACATGCAAAAGACAAGGGATGCAAAGGGCTGCCAGATGGACAGAAATCTATCAAAAGCGTTGGTTCTCTACTGGGCAAAATGCTGGAGCATTGTCTATGTTCCTCCCAGTCACATGTTAGGGTCAAGTGACAAGTCTTTGATGAAGTTATCAAATCAACTGACATTTGAGGTCTCAGCAACATACTTCCTTAAGTTTTGCTCTTAATAAATACGGATTCCATCAAATTCTTCATTAAAAATGAAAACATTGAGCTGGGTGCAGAGGTTTATGCCTATAATCCCAGCAATCTGGGAGACTGAAGCAGGAGGTTTGCAAGTTTGAGGCCAGCCTCAGCAACTTGGCAAGATCTCATCACAAAATAAAAAATAAATAAATAATAAGTCATATAGTTGTATAATTGCCCCCCTTACAACTGATTTTGCCCCCAATGCAGCATTCCACAGTTTTGAGAACACTTCTATAAAAGCAACATTGGCTACCCTGGGAAAGAAAAAAAAAAACAAACTTTTTTTTTCTTTTTAGCTCTAAGATGGTTGAAGACATCAAATTTAAATTCCAGACTTGTACCCTCCATAGTCAGCACAAAACCCTGCCAGTACAGACAGCCTATTTGGAAAATACCCACAACAGCAAAGTCCAAGAGCAAATAAACGTAAATTTCTTGTCCTTAGAATTAGAGAGTAAGACACCTGGGGGCACACTGTGGCAACCCACTGCTGCCATCCACGTGCACAAACCAGTCACACCAAGGGTTAGAAAAGTACCCAGGGCTGCCTGGTGGGAAAAATAATTTTCCATGGCATGGGTTTTCCATTCAAATCCATTCAGATAAAGAGATATGGCTCCTAAAGGAACTAGTCACTTAACTTTGGTTACAAAAGTCTAAGACCAGTCCCCAAATGACCCACAATCTTCAACAAATTTAAGTGAACTTGTTGGCAACAGTGCATCCTGAACCACCAGATGGCCAGGACCAGAATCTACCCTGGCCCAGCCTTATCAGTATCCATTCGGTACTGTCACATGAACACAATCACTAAACCTCCGTGCGTAGCAATAGTAAATATGTATTTTGCCCACAAGTTGACAGTCTACCTGGTAGATCTGCTGCTCTGGGATAGACTTAAGCATATCTACAGTCACCTGGAAGTTCAGCAAGGAGCTGGCTCTAGTTTGGCCTCAGTGTTCAGCTAGAATATTTCCTGTCTGATTTATATAGCACGTGGGTCAGCAGCCTACCTCAGCCTTGACCTTGTCAAGGAGGCTGGGATCTGAGAGAATGAACTGGGCTTCTTGAGACCCAGGTTCTTCCTATCTGCTGCATTTTATAGGACAAAGAAAATCACAGGGCAGCCCAGATTCCACACTAAGGACACAGATTTCACCTCATCACAGGAAACGCTAAAATTTCACATTGTATGGGCCATGTTTACAAGGCTGATAAATCCAAACCACTAGGACAATCAATCTACCACAGGGACCAGAGAATTAGTTCTGTGAATAAAGCAAAAGAACTTAGTTAAAGGCGATGTGGTATCCCAAGAGAAAAATAATAATAATAATAGCCAAAAATTGCTGACATCTGAATAAAGTCTGCTTTCAATAAATAGGAATATTAATTCCCAAGTTTGACACAGTCATCGTAGTTTTAGGTAAGACATCAAGATGAAGAGACGCTGAGAGAAGGATATGTGGGAAATGTGTACAGTTTTTGTGACTTTTCTCTGAAGTTAAAATTAATTCAAAATAAGAAGTTTATTTTTTAAAAGACAAGCCAAAAAAGAGAGAGAGAGAACAAACTTGGGATATAGACTCTTCTGGTGACAGCACCTTGACTGGGTATTTCACTACATCATGGCTAATCCTCTGTCCCAGATTGAGACACCCCTGTGGGCTGGGAAAACTTGGCAGTCTGTGAGACACTGAAAGGCTGAGCAGGTGGTTTGGCCTAGGCCACATCTCTGCAGACCTCCAAGGCAACAGCACGCTGAGCCTCAGCCTGCAGCAGGGGAGGTGCCAGGATGAACAGGGCAAGGGCTGTGCCAGCCTCCTGGCTCAGCGTGGTGGAAAGGGTGTTGACCCAGCTGGCCCTGGTGTTCAGAGCAAATGCCACATGGCCACGAGGCTGCGGCACCGCTTTTCTTCCATTTTTAAGGGAGTGAAATCTGGACTTAACCATCTTCTTCTGACTTTGTGAGAGTGACAAACTGTGATCTTCTTCACCACGCTGCAGCTCTGAGTCTGATGTGGAGGCCAAATCTGACACATTTTACAGGCCAAAGCACATCACAGTGCAGCCCAGATTCCACACTAAGGACATAGATTCCACCTCATCATAGGAAATGCTAAAAGTTGACACACAAACACACGATTATAGCACTTCACAATAACGTCTGTGTAGTGGACAAAGGTTTCTTGTCCGTTCTGTCCTCTTCCTTTGGGAAACCTCAGCCTCCTTCCAAGGTGGCTCACAAAAGATCTTTTCTCTCCTTTTACCCCTATGTGCTCAGGATGGACACCCAACAAATGTTCCAGACCTAGCTGCTCACAGCAATCCATCCTTCTGGTCACTGCAATTTGTCAAGGGATATTGATGGGGGCCCCAAGATAAGCCAATCAGACATTTTCCACCATACTTGATATAAGATCTCTGGGCAAAGAAAGATCCTTCTTTCTCTAGTTCCACTAGCACTTATAAAAGTACAGCCTGTATGAAGCTGAAGATCACCAGAGGAAAGAGTCACAATATGGAGAATGTCTTCATCAGGCAATGTACACCCTTGGGGTACAGGCAAGCCTATGGCCAAGGGGCAGCTGTTGTTAGATTCCCAGGCATCACTTAGATTTCCAAGTACTAACCATAATCTATGCTGAGTTGAATTTCTCTTGCTTTCAAACAAAATAACCCTGCTAATGCAGAGATCAGTACCCTATAAATGAAGTATTGGGACTACACAGATATTAAAATGTGGATTTGACTGAAAATAGATAGGGTGCTGGTCAGCCATTACTGCCTTCCCTTGTGAGGAAGGTCATGGTGCTTGTCTAAATGGTAACAGCTAGGCAGATTTTCCTTATTGTGTTCACTTCTGTGCGTCTGGGGAACCCTGGTAACAAAGTTCAAATGAGTTGACCACAATTCTCCAGTCTTCCTTATCATCCTAGAAGCTTTAGACCAAGCTGTCCTTCTGACAACCAAAAAAAACAGGGCCCACATGGGCTCACCACAGAGATTAGTTCTTTGTCCAGCAGTTCTTAGGTAGATTTAAGACTGAACTTTTTTTTCTTTTCTTTTTTTTTTTTTTTTTTTTGGTACTGGCAATTGAACTCACGGGCATTCAACCACTGAGCCTCATCCCCAGCCCTATTTTGCATTTTATTTAGAGACAGGGTCTCACTGAGTTGCTTAGAACCTTGCTTTTGTTGAGGCTGGCTTTGAACTCACAATCCTGCCTCAGCCTCCCAAGCTGCTGGGATTCTAGGCATGCACCACCGTGCCCAGATTGAACTTTTTGTTTTGAAAAGACTTAACATCAGGATGCAGAAAAAGCAGGAGCATTGAGGAAAACTTAATATCCTAGGTCCTTAGTAAAAACTTTTGGCTACCTCCTTCCCATCTTAAAAATCAATAAGTTCCCCGTTTTAAAGAGGTATCCCTAAGGATACATACAACTCACTTCCTCATCCCAGCCCACTATTTCATGTGCAGAAGCCAAGAGGCAAGCACGTAGAGTCATTAGCAAGAGAAAGGAAATCTAAATCCAAGTAGAACTCCAGGACCACATTATGGGGTGATCACTGGCCTGAATGACTAGCCCACTGGATTTCCAGAATCGAATGGGTTTGCCTCCCTTTGAGATTTAAAGATGTGTTATTTCTAGAGACAACTCAAATCTAGCTGACAGTATTGTGATTGATTATTCCATTCTCAAGCAATTCCCAGAACACCAAACCGGCACCAAAAGGAAATGGGGTACAGTTCCCCAGCAACTCTTTCTGAAGTTGTGGATTGCAGTAGCATAGTTAGCCTGCCTCTGCCCCAAGCCCCAAATTCAGCCTTGTCAGCACTGAACGGTGTACTGAGTTTTCATTCCCATCTGACTTATATGTCTAATTCATATTCAATTCTGAATCAAGAAAGGAAGAAGCGTGAATAATTAAGCTCTACTTTAAAACCCAACAGCAAGGAGTTGGTATGTTATCCTGTAGGCCTTAAAACACCAGTTTCAAACAGGTTTAAGGCAGATGACACTTGTGATATGTTCTATAAAGGTAATGGCGGTAGTGGAGTGGATCAGCAGGAAATGGGTAGGACTGAAAATGAGCCCCAAAATTATTAAGCAACAATAATAGGAAAACTCACAAATACTGGTGCTAACAGAGTTGTGGTGCTGATGAAGAAGCTCTGAGGACACCGAGATCACGCAGAAGATGGAAGAGCTTGCAAAATAGGAAATACAGCAACAGGAACACATCCTGTAAGATACCACAAAGATTAAACTCTGCAGACTGTAAACGGACGCAAAAGCTGGTCTTCTTTCCCTTGGAGGGAAGCAAGAAACAGACAGCTGGAATTCTGTCTGGAACAGAAGGAAAGATTTTTAAATCCTTGTTTATTTTTCACTTGAAAAGGATTTGTCCTGAAAATCGCCCAGATGTATAGATGTTCTTAAGGGATTTGGGCAAGGTAGACACAAAAGAATGCCTTGGTTAGCTACTAAATTGCAGCCTCCTGGGGCCTTAAACCATGGCAGGCTCTTAGGACCCTCTAGGCCACTTCACAAGGTTTTAGTTTAGAAAATTAGGCTAATGACTTTCTTCCCGAGTTCTCTTTAACCTGGGTGAGAGTATAAGTGCTAAGTGATTCTAAAAGACTTTAAAGACCTTAGAAGCATGCAGATCAAAAAAAAAAAAAAAAAAAAACTTAAATCAAAACACATTTTGTATTTATAAAAGCTACAAAGAGATGCCCAGGGAGTTGGGCATCTGTCTTAACATTCTTTCAATATCCCTTCTCTCCTGGGCTTCTAATACATACAGGATTCCCCTAAGAGCTGTACCTTTCCTCCTTTGTCACAGTCCCTAAATAGTGGTAAATAAGTGCCCTTTGGTCTCTTATGAAAATGTAGATCCAGTGTAGCAGTTATAGTCCATCCATCATATGGGACCTATGAAAGAAATGAATGAAATTTTGCAGGTTAAGTACTTAGCTTAGTTCCTGACATATAAGAATAAGCACTCAAGTATGACAGCTATCCCCAATTACATATAGCATTGAAAATGCTAGCTTTAGCTACAATAGAGTTTGCCAAAAAAAAAGTACTTTTTCTTTGTATAAGAGTCTGGTAATCTACCTCTATTTTCATTCTGCTCTGTACTTTTACTTCCTTTGATCCTTGGGCAACATTTTAATATAAAAGAATATGGGTACTTAAAAGCTTAAACTTAAAAAATACTTTTTAATGGCAATCAAAGTAAACTTTCTTTAGCCAAGTTCAAGGTTATTATTTGCAAAACATATTTTTGCTTCTAACTCTCTGCAAAAGAGCAAAACTTCTTCTCATAATCAGTGGGAAGACTTAAAGTTCTTTCCCAGAACTGGCTTGAAGTTCTTTCCCCAACTTGGCCAGCTACACTTGGATTCAGGGTTTCCGCCCTAGAAAGAATGTGGTTGTGTCCAAGTGGAATGAGTCACTGAATTCTAAGCAGAAAGTTTTCATCTCTTTAAGAGGAGCAGTGGAGAGTTCCATTTTTATAGCGCAATAGTGCTTGAATCAGGCCAGGATGAGCACGCAGTCCCGTCTCATTTCCTCTTTTCCCTGCCTTGCAACAATGAGAGGGAGAGAGGAATTGAGAAGAGAGAAAGACTATTTGAACTCTGGCAACAGGCCACTTGGCTTTGTAGATTTAACCAAGTAATTTTGGCCAAGAAAAAAAAGGTTCTTGAGTAACGGTATGGAACATTACACCCCTCTGGGATGCTCATTAAATGCTCGTTGGCTCTCTGTAGAGAGTCTTAAGACTCATCAAGCAATGCTGTCCTATTTGTTGCTGGAAGTTCTATAGTCTACATCTTGCCTCCATCTTTCTTGGACTATGAAGTCATATCACAGTTTTTGAGGCTTGCAGTAATTTATCATTTCTCCAACATTAACCATGTGAACACGAGTTTTTATTGAATTGTTTGTTAAGAAAATTATATTTTCAGATGTATTTATGAACATATAAATCACCCAGGCTTTCAAATAAAATAGCATTGCTAAGGATGGACCCTTCTAACCTTGTCAACACTTTTCTATGTATTACTTGGTCATAATATTCACCTTGAGACAGACAAAGTGCATGATATTGGTTCCATTTCATAGAATCTCATCATAGGCATTTAGTGAACATTTTAGTATGCAAGCCACTCTGCTGCATGTTTTGAGAAATACAAAACTAAGAAACACATACTCCCTGCTCTTTAGTCGCCTTTATTCAAAGAGAAAAGACAAAATAAGAGCACGTAAACTATAATACAAAGAGGGCTGTGAAAGGATTTGGGTTGTTGGCCATAAACTAATGGAAAAGCATTGAAGGACTGTATGTAGAAAATGATGAGATTGTAACTGCATTTCAGAAAGATCACCGTAATGGGAGGATGGAGGACAGATTGAAAGGGAGCCAATGGGGGTTGGGGTTGTGGCTCAGCAGTAGAGCGCTCACCTCGCACGTGCAAGGCCCTGGGTTCGATCCTCAGCACCACATAAAAATAAATAAGTAAATAAAGTTTTTTTTTTTTTAAAGAAAGGGAGAAAATGAAGCCCAAAGCATTAGGAGTTATATTAGTCAGTGTTCTCCAAGAAATAAAACCAAGGACCAGTAGAAGATAGATATATAGATAGATAAGATAAAGACAGACATGATATTTATCATAATTAATTGGTTCATGTGGTTATAGAGACTGATGAGCCTCATGATCTTCTATCTTCCAGCTGAGAAATTGAAGTCCAAGGATGGGAAAAGTTCAATTTCTCAGTTTAGGTCATCAGGTAGAGAGAGAGAATTCACCCTTCTGCTTTTTTGTTCTATTCAGACCTCAGTGGGTTAGATGATGCCCACCTGTACTGGAGAGGGCCTCTGCTTTACCTAGTCTATCAATTCAAATGTTAATTTCTTTTGGAAACATCATGACAGACACACCCAGAAATGATGTTTAACGAGCATCATGTGCAGCCAAGCTGACACAAAGTTAACCATCACAAGTGCAGTAATTTAGGCAAGATCTGAAAAAGCCACACCAAAAGAGGAAAATTCCAAGAGAACTCAGAGTGTTTTAAAAAATTTTGACCTGCAAAAATGAGTAGGCCTGGGTGATAAATGAGGGACTCTGAAGGAACGTGAAAGGGAAACAAGCCCTCTGTGTGTGGCAGTTGGGTGGGAAGCAGTGCTGTTCACTGTAGGCACATGGCAGAGATGGAGGAGGGCATTTGGGCCAGGCAGAGACAGAAGAGCATGGGAGCCCCTTGGGGAACAAGAACACCACTCTGCCAGAGTATGAGGTAACATGCAGCAGCAGCATGGTGGATGAGGCTGGGAAAGCAGGCTGAGCACTCGGGGATGGTTAATTTCCTGTGTCAACTTGAATCCCTAGAGCAGTCCAGCGTTATTTGTGGGTGTGTCTCCATGTGAGCAGCACCATCCATCTGGGAGCCCCTAGGGAAAAAAAGGGTGGAGAAGGGGCAAATTCTTGCTCTGGTTCTCCTGGGACCCAGACATCATTCTTCCCCGGCCCTTAGACATCAGAACCCCAGGTTCTCCAGCTTTTGTACTCCAGGGCTTGCACCAGTTGCTCCTCTGCTTCTTGTGCCATCAGCCTTAAACTGAAAGGTACATCATCACCGTCCCTGGTTCTGAGGCTTTTGGACTTGGACTGAGCCACACTACACAAGCCTTTCAGATGATCTATTATGGGACTTCTTAGCCTCCATAATGGTGTGAGCCAATTTCTCTAATCAATCCCTCTCATATGTCTCTCCCTGTATACAAACATAGATACAGTAGATATAGATCCTGTTTACCTCTCTGGAGCACTGTGAATAACATGCATTTAGTTTGGACATTAATTTGGTGAGCAAAGGAGAGATTTTAAGCAATAAATTAATGTTATTAAAGCACTTCTCTGGGAAAATTACCCTTCAATAAGGAGATCTATATTCCAGAAAGTTAAATGGTAGGATATCTAATTGGTGTTAGAGATGGGATTCGTGGTCCATTTTATGTGATGAGGAAGAACCAAGAATGCTTCTTGGAATTCTAGAAATATGCTCCTCTCCCCAAAAAGTCTTCCTCCCTTACTGAATTCCACACCTTCATATTTAGCTGGGGCAGACATTTAGCACATTAAGGGAATAGATGGGTGCTTCTAGTAGTTTTTTCTAACACAGGAAGAGCCCAATCCTATGTTGTTCCATTTACAACATTAAAAAAAAAAATTGTGATTGCTGAATTTAAATAATGGCAATCGCTGGTGAGAGTCCTCCAGAGGTAGAAATCTAATGATAATAAAAATAAATTAAGCTGAGCGCCTGTAATCCCAGTGGCTCAGGAGGCTGAGGCAGGAGGATCGCAAGTTCAAAGCCAGCCTCAGCAAAAGCAAGGCACTAAGCAACTCAGTAAGACCCTATACAGAATAAAATACAAAATAGGGCTGGGGATGTGGCTCAGTGTTCAAATGCCCCTGAGTTCAATCACTAGTATCCCCTGCAAAAAAAAAAATTAAAATAAGAAATAGGCTTAAAAAGATTAAATATTTTAAAGATAATAAATTAGCTTACAAATACAGATGACTATTATCAAGAGAGCAAGAATTACACTTTACCAAAGCTTGTTTTTTTCCATGTATTATTTCATTTTGCCTTCACAGATGACTAGTTAATACATGAGAAAACAGACTTAGAAAGATAAAAATATGTGATGCCTCTACAGTAAACCGTAGAGTCAGGTTTTAAGCCAGATCTCACTCCTGAATCCCAACCCATAAGTGGTCTGCTATTCTGTCCTTCAGCAAAGTTTTCAAGAGAAAATTCAAAATAAGCTAGAGAGAGAACAGCAGAGTTTACTTTAAAAAAAAAAAAAGGTGATAAACAACAATTTTCTTGTGGTTGTACAAGCCAGTGTAGCAGACAGTTGTCTTTTACCCAGAGCCACAAGAAGAACTTACTAACTTGATTTGCAACTTCCAGTTGCAACTGTTACTGTTTGGGAAGAAGAAGAATTTCCTATTACACTGGAAAAAAAAAAAAAAAGACTGGGGAAGAGGACAATAAAAGGGACTTGACATTAGCCTCACTCATTTTAACTGAGCACCTTGATTAACAAAAACAATCAGGAAGTTAAAATAAACCAGATTCTAATCGGCGTGTATGCTCTGTGCTCTGTGTACTCATGGGCCTGTGGGCACTCACCGGAACAGGAGGGGCCGCACTGAAAACCAAAGGAGTACATCCTACACAAAGCAGGAGTCATTCCCCAAACTTCTGAGCTATTGTGTTCCCCAGCAAAAAAAAAAAAAAAAAAAAAAAAAATGCTGTGTTGGCTCTTCATTTTTGTAAAAGTACTTAGATAGATGTTTTTGTTGTTGTTGTTGTTGTTCTTAATGAATGTCCCTATTTGCTAAAGCCACTCTAATAGAGAAAATCCCACAGGAGCAAAAATGATGAAGTTTTTTTTTTAATGTTTTTAACATAACTTTACATTAACATCTTTCTTTGTCATGTTAATTCATGACAAGACAATGAATTATAAATTGCTCCTTTTATAATCCTTCTCAGGAGGAATAAAGATTGAGTTTGATGAGAAAAGCTCACAGGAGAGGAACTCCTAGGCTGAGCTAAACATTCGTGCTATTTGAGAAGAAATTAAAAGACAGAGAAAGCATTAAAAAGAAAAAAAATCCCATATGATCAAAGCAATGTGTAGAGAAAAGAAAGAGAAAAAGGCAAAGTGACTGTTCTGGTTGAAATCGGGAATATCCTCCAAAGTTTCATTGTTGAAAGCGTGATCTCCGCTGGAGCAGCAGTGTTCAGAACAGGGCTTCAGGAAAGTGATTGGATAATGAGGCTCAGTGAATTAATGAGTGAATTAATCCATTGGTGGGTTCCATAACCCAACATAAGATTGGAAGGTGGTATAAACTACAGCAAGTGGGACCTAGTTAGAGGAAATAGATCACTGGGAATGTGCTCTTGAAGGGCATACCTTGTCCCTGAAACCTCTCTCTCTCTCTCTTCCCCACCCCTACTTCCCAACTGCCAAGAGCTGAGAAGTTTCCCTCTGAAATACCCTTCCATCATGATGCTGTGCCTCACTTCAGGCCCAAACCAATGGAAATGGCCAACCATGGTCTGAACCCTCTGAAACCATAAGCCAAACCAAATCTTTCCTCCTTAAAGTAGATCTTATCAGGCATTTTGTCATAGCCACAGAAAGTTGGACAACACCGTGACAACAGAAAATAAAAACAACATGATTAGAACAGGCAAAAAAAAAAGGAAAGAAATTTCCTGGTATAATTTTTTTAATTTTTGCCAACATTTTTTACTTCTATGCTCAGTTTCAGGGTATGTCTGGAATATATAAAAATGTTGGCCTATTGTAATATCTATTTAGATAGCAATAGGGTTTATTCAGTTGGTTGCAAAGCAATCAATTATATATGATTTCTCCAAAAAGAAGTATCATCGATTCAGAAAGAAGGTAGACAGAGGTAAAATATGGGAATTCAGAAGGGAAAAAAACTGGGAAAGGGAGAAAGAACCACTCGTAAATACAAAAAAAATGGTTCCCCATGAGGACACATGTTTAAATTTTTTATTCACGTTGATAAAAGTACAGAAAACAACTCCAGTAATATCAGAAAGGAGAAACGAGTAGTAAATCTCAAAGATGGTGGTACTATGGGTATTTCTAACTAAGTTAGAAAGGTATAGTACACGATGAAAGGAATAGTACACAGTGAAACTAAATCAGTTTTTATAAACACACACCATGAAAAATATAGCAAAGCCACATGATAAAGTGCTGTCTGTCCCTTAAATTTTTGTGAGTCTAGATGAAGACTTAAGAACAGCTTTCTCCAGAATACCCAAACCTAAAGGAAAATTTACTTATTGGTGTAACAGAATTCTCTGAGACCATCTGAACATCATTATCATATGCTTTATAACTAAAAGAATTTTCATATTCAGTATGTTAAATGAGTTGTTACAGAAGGATTAGATTCAGGATCACTAAATACATGAGAAGAAATTATTTACAATGGTTCTTCCTTCCCATTTTTTCTATAAATAGTAGTTTTTCATTAGAAAACTTGGATGGGCTAACTTCAAGAAATTGCCTAAAAGTTCACATTCTGACTCCAAACCATGCAAAACTTATTCCCATTTAACTTTCTTACAAGGCTCAGGAAAGGGATCGCCACAATCAAACTTGTAATGCCATTACATTACAACCATTTTAAACTCCAACATGGGACCAAATAAAGCAAAATTATCAACTTTCAGAATTATCAACTATTATCAGACCTTATTCCTGAATATTCATGTCATTTGAGATGACATTAATTTGTTGCATCCATCTTTTGATTAAAATATATATATATATATATATATATATATATATATATATATATATATATATATATAAACAAAATTCTTTGTAACCTATTAGCTAAATAAAAAAAAAATATTACTATTAAGAAAAGAGACCAGCTGTTCTGAGGCAAAGATTGTGAGAGACCCAGACAAGCACCAGTGTGGCTTGAGCTGTAAACAAACTAGAAAATGACTTATTTGCTTAGTGAATCACCACAGCTAATCTATGTCCAGAAATAGCAGGGCAAGAAAAATGTGAGAGTAACCCCTGTGATTATCTATAGTTGGATCTCCAGCCCTAGACTGGTAAAGGCCCTCCAGAGCCCAGGTTCTCTGTTGGAGATCAAAAGCTAAGAGACGTCTCCCTCTCTTTTTAATGGATGCCCCTAAAGATTTCAGCTTCAAGGTTTAGAAAATGCAAGAGCTGGTACCCTATGGAAGTCACAGCCTTGACAGCCTCAGTGCCCCTGCTGAATCCCCCACCTTTCCTTTCCCTCTCAGCCTCCTTTAAAGTTCCACCCCAGACCTTCACATCCATAATTAATGCATAATTACTGTGCATCTACAATGTTCCTGATAAGGTGCTGTCACTAAATCTAGTATAACAGCATTCTTGCTTAGCTTACCATCCTAAAAACCCACACTTTTTTTTAAAAAAAATCTAAAACTTCAGCAGAAAATCTCCCACTTCAGGGAAAGATGGAAATTTCCACAACTACAAACCCCACACCTTGAGGCCAGCCTGGCAGGTGCTATGCAAATCTGGACTGAGTCCCCGGTAATGTATCTTGGAGGACGGCTCCTCAGATCCAGGCAAGATGAAGACATCTCCTGTAAAAAGTTGGAGGTGTGGCCAGAACCTTGGAACTGCAATCTTAAGTTCTTAGTATAGGACAGACCATGTGAGACGCATGGAATATCCTGAACTCATCTGAACAGAGCAAGGGGAGCTGCAGGAGAAAGCATGACACCTTGTTTTTCTTGTGAGATGACCCAGCCTCTTACCTAAGGGAAAGAGTAGAAGAATTGGAGGGAAAAAACCTGATGGGCAGAGATCAGCAAATCTGTGGTCCACATGGCTTGCTCTTAGTTATGCTGTCTTCCGAATTCTGAAGAGCAAAATGAATTATACCTCTAGCAAAAGAAGAAGAAATCTGTGGGGGACAGAAGGTTCTCAAGATAAGAAGCCACCAGTGAACAAGGGATGGCCACCACTTCTAGCATCCCTTCTTTTCTCTCTCTCTCTCTCTCTCTCTCTCTCTCTCTCTCTCTCTCTCTCAATTATTTGCCAATAAATGGTCAGTCCCCTTCCAAAAAGGAGGAATCACTATGGGAAAGCAAACAGATGAAGAGATAAGAAGCCAATAGCTTTCTTTGGCCTCATAGTAAAGAAAGGCAAATTTATTTAAGGGCAAAAAAAAAACTCCTCAATGGACTTCTGACCCCCCTCTCAGGGGGGGAAAAAAAAAAAGCTTATTGGACTACAGAAGAATATTGTATTAAATTGGGCAAAGCTCAGAAAAGAAACAGAAGAGAAAAACAAAAACATTTCCGAGAGGAAAGCTATATTAGAAGACAGGAGAAGAAAAGAGTAAGCACAATGGAAAATACAAATAAGTCTGAGAAAATTGAAATACAATGAAAAATAACAGTATGTTAAAAAAAGAAAAGGTAATGGATAGTGAAGGTAAACAAGACAAATTTAGCATATGCACAATGGTTCTTGAAGAAGGAACAGAACAAATTGAACAGAAGAAAAAATACACAAAGGTTATCTCTGAAAGTTTCCCACCTCTGGAGAGGGGATGCAGAAGGCTAAGCAGGTCAGGAGAGGAGAAGCTTCAGGAATGGGATAAATTCCATGATCAGATAAGGATCAAAGACAGGTATGACAGAGAGGTGGAGCTAGGTATTTACCACATACACTAAATCGTGGCTTCTTCCTTTAAAATGATAACTCCTTTTAAGGTAATGAAGTAAAGAGTGAATGAAAAATTGCTTACAGGAGTAAAACCGTTATATTGAGACATCTGCTACTCACTAATGAGAAGGGGATAAAACTCATGAGCAGATAAGGATCAAAGAGAAGGTATGACAGAGAGAGGAGGCGGGCACTTACTGCACACATTTTAACTAGTGATCCCAGTGAAAGGACCATGCCTCAACCTTTCAGTTCCACAGAATGGTTTTAATTGTCCAGTGTATTGGTTTACCAGGGCTGCCATGCCCAGAGTACAGGGTGGGTTCTCTCTGAAGGAAGGATCGGCTCCAGAGCTCTCTCCTTAGTTTGTGGATGGTCATCTTTTCTCTGTGTACCTTGTCTTCCTTCTCTCTCAACCTTTCCCCTTCTATAAACATCGGCTCTCTCAAACTTTCCCTTCTATAAAGACCTCAAATTGAATTAGGATACACCCTAATGACCTCACTTTGACTTAATTACCTCTTTAAGTATCTCATCTCCAATTATACTGTACAGTACTGGTACTTAAGATGTCAACATATGAATCGGAAGGGACACAGTTCAGCCCATAACACCTGGCATGTGTCACATGCCTTTTGCCAAAGTCTATCAAACCAACTGTTGGTCTTGGACCAAACTCTGGAGGGTTGGAATCAACCCCACTCAAACCTCACAGACTAAGACTTTTGGAGGTGGATTCTCTAAAGACATATTAGGGAGAAAAATGATAACCTTGTTTGTGTCATAAATCTAGTCAATTATTTGTTGTTAATGTGCAAGAAATATTCCTTCAAGTATTAACTGCTACATAATAAGTAATAAATACCTTCTACGATTTTCAGGTTTAGGGAGGACAGTAATTGAGATTAATAGCTGAAGTTACTTCCAGACATTTAACTGTCAGCAACTACCTTTTACTGAGCAGCTACTATGTGCAATACAGTATGCTATGCACATTCAGTTGTACTACTTCAGTTAATTGTACTACTGTAGTATTCATTTCAGTTGTACTACTTCAGTTAATCTTAATTGAAATACGATGAGATAGGCATTGTTTTTTCTATTTTAAAGAGAAAATTGAGGTTTTTACAAGGTTATTTAATTGGACAAAGTTTGCACACTAACAAGTGTCAGCACTGTAATTTGAATTCAGTTCACTTATGTTCTTAGGGATTCAGAGTAGGGTTTGAGGCCCACATCCTGTTTCTCTTTTAGAGAGTAAGAAGAGGACTACTTCTTTAAAAATGAACAAAGAGTCAACATCTAAATTGGGATTGGTCCTGCCCTTATTATTGGGTTGGGAGGGGAGCCAGTGTGAAATCTCTTAAGAAAAATGTGGGAGAACTAAATTTAAAGTCTGAAGACTCCTGGGGCCTCCTTTTGCTCTCTGAACCAAGACTTTGAGGTCCACTCTGAAGGCTGAGGACCTTGACCAGCTGCTGTGTGGACAATCATGGGCCAGCTTCACACAGTGAGATGCTGGTGGAGTGGCAAAAGGAAGAGAAAAATGGCTTTGACTTCTGTCACTGCAACCGCAGCCCTACGTCTGTGCTGACCTTAATGGAAAAGAGAAGTTAAAAAAAAAAAAAAAAAAAACCTGGTCCTCATACCAGTGATTGAGGCAGAGAGGGAAAGGGCCTTGCAACCAAACACAAGGCCTTACCCCGTGGACCAGCCTCCTGTAGAGATACCAAGCTGAGCCTCTATCCAACTGTTCCTTCCCTTCTCTTGGGGCAGCCTTAGTGAGGAATAGAAAGAAGCAAGATGTCCTCTTCCTGAGCCTTCCCCAGAGGGAATGAGTGTAGAAGGCAGAAGTAGGAGCCCACTTCTGTTCCCCTTCTGTGAGTCAGCTTAGGAGTGTGGGCTGGGTTAGAGACGTGGGTGGATTCAGAGCCCCTGGGTTGGGGGCCGGGCAAACCCTGTTGGTGCCGCACCACATCCTCTCCATCCATCCAGGGGGTAACCATGGACCATTTGTGTTTAAATCTCTTTCTGCCTCTCTCTGCCTGTGCAGGCAGCCTCTGGCAGTGGGAGACTAATGGCCCCAGTTAGAGCCCTCAGTTAATGAGGGGTAGAGTCTGTGAATAAATACACCGCTGTAGGAGGACTCTGAGATGTGTTCCACAGTCTTTCAGAAGGTTCCTCCCAGGATGGAACTCCAAGTCCTCACCACAGCAGCCCACTCCTTACCACACTACATACACATTGTTTATCCGCATTCCCCTCCATCTCCCCTCCCCATTGTCTCATGGTGCTTCGTGGGGTTGCAACTCAAAAGAAATCACTTGCACTTAAACCCTGGACTCAGGTTCAGTTTTTCTGGGAAGCCACCCTAAGACAGGACCTTGCAGGAAGGAGTCTCAATGCCACTCTCCTCCCCCAAGCACTACCCATTACATGTGTCAGGGTTGCTTTAGTCAACAGGTTGAGGGAGTTGCCCCCCAGTCTGACTACAGGACTTACCCAGGGTTCAACAGTGTCCTCATCAAGAGCTGCAGGTGAGGTTCAGGATGGCAGGAACTATGGCTTAGAAGTCTCCAGCCCTTCTTCTCATCTTACCAAGAGGAGCAGTGTCCAGGTCATAGCAGGGCCAAGGCTGTGTTGTGAGAAGTGGCAATTTCTGAAAAAAAAAAAAAAAACCTCATGGGCTTGCAAGGTGAGCCAGAGAAACACTATGTTTGAATATGAGCCCCAGATAACCAATGAATGGAGAACATGGTTTTTAAAGTTATGACCCATAAGTTACAGTTAGATTGAAGCAAGAAGTTCTGGGGTGCCTTTGCACAGTAGGGTGACTACAGATAGCACTAGTGTACTGTGTTTTACAAAACCTATAATAAAAGATTTTGAAAGTTTTTGCCCTGAGGAAAGGACAAAGGTTTGAGAAGTAGATTTGCTTAACCTAATTTAAATATTACACGTGTATATATGTACCAAAATATCACACGTTCTCCCATTAATAGGTACAATTTTTGTGTTATTAATATGTCAGTTAAACTTTGAAAATATGGCCCATATTTTCCATAAAAGAGCACCTTTCCCCTTCTCAGGAAACAGACTTATGCTGGACTTTAGCTCAGTCTGAGTATATCATTCACAGGTACAAGATCATTGTCACAGCAAGTTTTTACTAACTAAGTAGTTGTGTTTCAAATCAAATTTCTTCTCAAATGAAACAAACAAACAAAAAAAACCTATTCTTTTTCATGGACTTTCTAAGCTTTCCAATTTCTACCAATATGAAATTTTAGGCACAAAGCTATCTTTAACTGATTTTTAAGATCAGTCTACTTTGGGTATCTATCATAGTGACTAAATCATCTAGCTCCTAGATTGAAACAAGGGATTTCAGAAGTGCCCCCATCTAGAACTTGGAGGTTGGAGATAGGCCAGATAAGGTACAACACAGCCAGAAGAGGTACAGGCTCTATTTTCCATGAGACAGAATTATTTCCATTGCTTCTCCTCTTATTTAGTCAATAGGGACTTCTATTTCTATGAGTCAATTTCATTTTCTAGTCTGATTTCTTTGCTCTGTTCACACACAAAGAATATCTTTTCCTATTTCCATGTTTTGAATCCCCATCCTACAAAGATTTCTCTCCTCTCAACACATCCATGTATTTCTCATACCATGTCTCTCTTTCCCAGGCCCACCCTTGCCTTTTCCTGTCTTCCTGTTAGCTTGATACACCAAAGTCAGTACAGGAATAGACCATCTCTATCAGCATTAAAAACTGCAGTTAAAACTGCCACCACAGCTATGCCCCTGGATAAGATGCAAGGTCCCAACTGATGTTTTGTATTCAACTAACCCCATGCTCGGGACCTCCCCAAGGATCTGTGGCTTTTATAGCACATCCTATAACACTTTACCTTGCACACTCCCAACTTCTCTAAAATAAACAAGAAGATAACTCTTGTGATACTAGTGGAAGAACAGCATAGGCCTGGTTGCTGAGCCCAGCCTGGGTGCTCCTCCAAGCTCCCTGAGGCCCACTCTTCCTGTGCAGTCTTGCAGACTTCCCTAACAACCGCAGGGACCACAACCTCCCAACACACAGCAAACAGGAAGCAGGGGTGCGGCCAGGTGAAACCAGGTCAAAGCCACAAGAAAAGCTCAATGCCAGATTTCCATCATCAGCCCTAATGATGTCCTGCACCTTGGTTAGGTATGCAAGGCAGATTCGTCACACTGTATAGTGGACACAATGTGGTTATCATCTGCTCCACACCCTCATCCAGCTGAAGCATTCTGCTTGCAACATTCGGGAAGTTCAGTCATCCAGCTTCTGCTAGATTCTTTCTAGAAGGCCTTGAGAAACAACGTGGACAGTGTTGGCTCCCTCTTTCATGTCTCATTTTTTCTCCTCTCTGCAAGTTCAACCATTCTGGCTGCTTCCCTGGCTCCCAGTTGAACATGCCTTGGAAGGTCTTTATTTTCTCAGTGGTAGTGATAAGCTACTCTTTTCACATTTGAGTTTCAAAGCTAGTTTCAAAACCAGTGATGTTTAATATTCCAGCTACCGTTACTAATTCAATGCCATGGTATATTATTCTTTATCAGGGTCTCTTATGGTAGGAAATGCCAGTGGCTTTTAGAGAGACTACTTACTATTCCTCCTTACATACTGTAGTGTATACTATCCACTATCTAGTTTCCTCTTCCTGATTTTCCTCAAATAGTTGGACAGGGGAATGAAAGAGCCGGGTGGGGGGAGTATATAAATTTTCTTTCAAAATCAAAACAGACTTTAAAAATGTCAAACTATTTTCCAGATTGCTTTTTGTTTCATCTCATGCCATTTTTGAAAAAGAATCTTCCACAAAGACTGGAGAGCAGTGAAAATTAATTCAAGGAGGACTGGAGAAAAATACATATTAAAATACATGGAAAATCTAAGTGACACAATAAGCCAGACATTAAAGAGAATCACGCTGAGTGTAACTAGAATGGGAAGCAAACTGTTTTAAAAATTCTGATGATGTGTCCATAGGGAAAATGTAGCTGGATAAGTAGATATTAAGGAAAGCAGCAAGACTGAGCCAGACACTGCTTCCTGTATTGACTGGCCAAATACGAGACACTGGAGGGTCATTACACTTTAGAATGGATGGCAGACTGAGAAAAGGGAAGGAGGAATAGGAGAGAAGAAAGGAAAAGAGGAAGGCTGAAATCAGTAACAGAACCAACCAAGCCTATCTTCCTAACTACTACTTCTGCCAAGAGAATCACAAATAATGATAGACTTTCATTTTCAATAATCCACGCAGCCGTATCTTTTATTGTGTAGCCAATGTGATGATTTACGCAATATTTATCAGAAACCTCCAGATTATATGATGAAGATGTGCAAAACGAAAGGAACATGGTCTAGGTAACTCTAAAAACAAGAAAACTTAAGAGACATAGACAGTCAAATCTTATCATTGGACATGCAGAAATACAAAGAGAGAATAATTGTTCTCCCTGATTTCAGAGCATGCCTCGTCTGCTCTGAGCTGGGAGAGTTATCTGTGGGCTTATGCTGTTCTGTTTGGTTTTGTTTTCCAGGAGATAGCATCTGTTGAGAGTGCAGGTTTAGCAGAGACAACAGAAAGAGCTGTCTTTCCTGAATCACAAACAGAAGCAGAGAAAAAGGAGAAGCCAGCTAAAAGGTCATTTAACACTCGGGACATTCTGGGTTTGGGGTTTTCCTTTGGCCACTACATTGCATTCCATTGACATGTTATTTTCTTTGTTGAGTCAAGAAAAACAGGCAAATAGAAAGGGATTCGTTGCCAGAGTTCTCCTTGCTTGGCATCCTGAGCATTGGAGGCTGTTATCCAGTGCATGTGCTATCAACAAAATCTCTATGAGAGTTTATTTTTGAGTTTGGTGTTTCTACCACCTTTCTACTTCCAGATGGATTTCAGTTGGACGGAAAGGTCCCTGCTGTATGTAAAATTAGATCTGATGTGCACTCTGAGACCACTCTTCATTAACACAAGAATAAACAAAGCAGAAACATTTTAAAACATAAGAAACCTAGATGCCAGACATGTTTTGAAAGCATTACAAAAAAGTAAAAGACTTGTCAAATTTTTCTTGTTTTCTGATCAAGTCAAAGGAAGATTTTTTTCAAACAGAATGTATTCAATTTATACCTACTGTGTGCTCAATATGCCCAGAACTATAACCAAACTCTGCAAGGGGTATGGCATTTTTAAAGTATAAGGCATAGATTTTGCTCCTACACAAGTTTAAACTGAATCAATGTAGAGAACATTGAAGGTGCTCGCAGGAGGAAGGAAAGTCTCAGGAGTATGAAATAGTTGGGCAAGCTCATGAACAATTAGGGATCCTGGAGAGGTGGAGAGAGAGGACTCCAGTCTGGGAACAGCACCATTCATAGTGTGAGAAAGGGAATCTTTGGAAATTTTCAAGAACACCATGTAGACCTAAAAGGAAGCAAGCAGAGAAAGCCAATTAACGTGTTAGAAGAGCTTTCATTATTCAAATTCAATGAAGAGTTCATTTGTCTCCTCTTTAGGACGTCAAATGTTTTGAATAGACTTTTTTTATTTCTCATTTATCTCAGGCTCTATTTTCTTTTCTTTTTTCTTAGACTTCATTTTTAAAGAGCAAAAAAATTGAGAGCAAAGTACAGAGATTTCCCATATAAGCAGGCTCTCAGACATGTGCAACCTCCCCCCTTATTAATATCCTTCACCAGAACCACACACAGGTTACTACTGAGGAACCTGCACGGATAGATGGAAACACATGTCACCCCCAAGTTCACTCTTGGTGTTATACCTTGTACAGATTTAGACACATGTATAAATAATGACTTGTGTCTACCAGCATAGTATCAAATCAAGTAATCTTATTTCCCTAAGAATCCTTTCTGCTCCATCTATCCTATTCTGATTTCCTTAATATAAAAAAAAAAAAATGGTAGTCATGCATGACCTAAGTCGTGTTTCCTAATAACCAAGTCATGACCTCTCTACTGCAAAAACTACAAGATAGCAGCACCTCTTTCTCACACAGCCCGTTCTTATTGCCCAGCCTAATGATGGAGATGTGGGTGGTCAGGAGGACCTAGGACTGCCTGAAGGTCAAATGATTAGCCAAAGTTGAACTGAACTTGAATATTTCTGTCTTGGGAGTTTTGTAGGGGTTGATTTATTTTAACATTTTATATATAAATCATTTCATTTAGATTCAGAAAATTACATTTTCTACTTAAATAAGTGATTGAAATTTTTGCTATTCCCTCATTAAAATTTGAACTTTCTCTGAATTTCAGAAGATTGAAATTTCAACTGAAATTATGAAAAGACTTTCTATTTTGAAATCATAAAAAGATCTTAATTTTCAATGTTTACATTTATTTTAATTGATACTGTTTAAGGATTCATTCAATCTTTTATACACTCCAAATAGAACCACCTCTTTTTGTCTTTCATTCTTTAGGTTGATATTGAGAACAAACTAAAATTATGATAGGAAATATAAAATGAAGTTTAGAAAAGTAAAAAGACTAAAATTTAAAAAATAGAAATTTTGTTGTTAGGAGTGGATATTTATCAAAGGAGAATAAAAAATGTTCTATATAACATTGTATGTTCACTTAATTTATGCACTCAAGTATTTAGAATTTTTCCCTGGGCTTCAAAAATGTTTTGGGCAGGACTATCTATGAACCTTAAGAAAGAGAGAAGTATTCACAGAAACATCTTTAAATGTGAAAAGCTCTAAATCTAAGACTGAAAGTCACTCTGCCATATGAAATTTGCCACTTTACCACTGGAGAGCTGGTAATATAACTGAAATAGCCATACATCTTGGGAGTGTGTCTTATAAGACACCTCCCACCCCGTCACATCCCCTCTAACAGAGAACTGGGTTCTTGAATGAGAGGCATTTTCCTACTTATTAAAGAATTGAGTACCATAGACTAGAAGGCAGAACTCCAGGCCACGGCATCTCAGGGGATAATGACCCCAGGTCACAAAGGTCAAGGGCAAGTTGGACATGGCCAAGCAGAGCAGCACTGGCCACTGTACAGCACCAGAAACACCTAGGCAACCACCCTCCATGAGGGTACCAGTATCAGCCAGAGCATAGGGACAGTGGCTCCCTAGGCAATAACTACTACTGTGTATGTAGGCCCCTCACTTCTTCTGTCTTCTGGAGGATTCTCTGGGTAATGCGGCCATCATGTCAAATCAGGCCTGCCCCTCACCAGAGAAAGTTGTTGAGGCTGGACACAATGGCTCACTCTGGTAATTCAGCTCCTCAGGAGGCTGACACAGAAGGTTTGCAAGATCAGGGCCAGCCTGGGCAACTTAGTGAGAGCTTGTATCAAAAATATGAAGGGCTGGAGATGTGGCTAAATGGTAGAGTGCTTACCTAGCATGTGTGAGGCCCTGAGTTTAATCCCCAGCACAGCAAAAAAAAAAAAAAAAAATTTGAATACCATTAACAAGCAGCCAACATTCCAAGTATAGCCCTCAAGAATATAATGATTAAAGTTAAAAAAAATAAATAAATAAAATTAAGTCATTTAAAAATTTTTAGTGCTTGCCTAGCATGTAAGAGGCACCGGGTTTGATTCTCAGCACCACATACAAATAAATGAATAAAAATAAAGGTCCATCAACATACAAAAGAAATTTAAAAAAAAAAATTCCTTGGATAGAATATAAAACTATTTTAGGATGACTAAAACTCTGGGGTCTCAACATTTTTTTTACCTCAAATGTAAACCATTTAACATATGAGCTAGTTTAAAAAGCCAAAAATTTCTTGAGAGAGAATTTGTTGAGCTTCATGTGGTTGATTTCTTCAAGACATAATAGATGTGTTTTATTCTCCTGGGCCATAAATGTCAGAGGCACCACTTAACCAAAAGGAATAAACACACTTGAGATAGACTCTGCCTGCTCTAAATCAAACCCAGCAAAGGGAGAAAATGTGCTGGGAAAGGGTGCTTTTGCAAAGAGTCATAAAGTCTCTTACAATTCGCTCTCTCTAGGGGTGGGAAGGATGATTGCATCCTTTGCAATAGTCAAGATTTCCTCAAAAATAAGTAGGAGTTTGCCTCCCTCAGTGAGGTTTTTGCTGCCGAGAGGCAATCCTATGAGGAAATTTATCTGTCCAGTCCTTGGTGAAAATGTGAGAAATTTGCAGAAGGACACATTCTGGAAGTCTACCAGGAGGAACTTCTAGCTCCCTTCAGCCACACTCGGGTTTTTGCAATGATACAGGAGTTCAGCTAAGCCCAGAGCTGTGGGCATCAGGTGGGCTTCCTGGCTGGGTCCACCTTCGGCAGGCAAGGGGACTGAGACGGACTTAATGCATTGGAATTGTTTGAATGGTTAATAATTCTCCTCTGATTCTCAGGGGGATTTGCTTCAGACCAGTTAAATGGACATAATATTTATCACACATGTTTGCTCTCCTAGAACTATATTAAAAGGGACTTTTCCACTCCTTTCCCTATTTTGTTGCCTCTCTTGTGTTACAGTGTCACCTGTTAGAGGGGAAGCCATTTCGAAGGCAGGAACCCTTACTTAAAACCATGAGAACTTAACATTTCATGAGCACTTACTGCATTTATAACTTTGGGCTAGCGCTTCATGTGAATTAGCTTATTTAATCCTTTCACACTCTGATACCAGGAGAACTAGTATCCTCTTTTTGCAAATGAGAACACTAAGGCTAAGAGAGATAAAAGACATCCCAAAAATCTGCACTCTAAAATATTTAATTATATTAATTCAGATACACACACACACACACACACACATATATATATATATATATAATTTTTAACATTTAAACATCTTTGAAATTGTTAGCATATCTAAACCAAAATATTTATTACAATTAAAACTGGCAGTGGTTTTCTTCCTTAATAAAATAACTAGATCCCACCACTGTGGCATCTTCATCTCTATGACCTTATATAATTCTTCTGTCCACGTCATATGTAATTCTCCTGTGGGACCTGAGCCCCTCCTGACACACAGCAGATAGTCAATATTTATTACACACACACACACACACACACACACACACACATACACACACATATGTGTGTGTATGTGAATGTGTGTGTGTGTATATATATATATATATATATATATAGAGAGAGAGAGAGAGAGAGAGAGAGAGAGAGAGAGAGAGAAATAATTCAATGCTACCAAGCAGCACTTGATAAAAAGAATCACTGGCTGTCTAAAATATCCATTCTCCCCTACTGTCTCAGTCACTGAGCACTAGTGTTCAGCTAAGCCCAGAGCTGTGGGCATCAGGGCCTTAATTTACCCCCTCTCCTGAAGCTCAGCATGCTCAACTACTTAAGTTTCTGGCCAGTTAGGGGTAAGCACAGGTATTAGTGCAACATCTGTGAGTGTCCTTAGAGGGCAGAAGCATGTTTCTTCCCTCTTCCTCCATCCTCCTGCCCAGAACATAGTAGTGATGCCTGGCAGTTTTTGTGGATCATGAGAATAAAGACATTTTTGGGAGTTGTGGAGCTGAAATTATGAAGGGGCCCATGACCCTGAGGACTTGGGGATTCTCTCTACTAGCCAAAAACTGGTTAAGAACTCCTTTTTAACTTTTTAAATGAGAGAAAATATTCTGTTTGTTTAAACAGATTTAGTTTCTCTGTCACAGGCAGCCAGATGTAATACTATCTGATACAGAATTTAGTACTTAAAATTGGAGAGCTACATGACAATTTAAAAATATCGCAATGGCTTCACAGATGTGATCAAACAGTGAGCACAGAGGGCATGAGTACTGAAGACTGAAAAAACGGGTGGCTTTTATTTTGCAGTAGCAAAACATTTGGTTCAAAGTAAAACACTTCTGATCTTAAAAGGCGGATGACCTGCTAACTGAAGCTGCAGTGTAGGGAAAAGTAGTGTTTGATAGCTCCTTCTTGCCACCTTTAGCAAAATTATTCAAGGTTAGCATTAATGAATCTGCAAGCAGAGATGGAAAGAAACATCACTTGGCTAAAGGTAACACTCTCTGCTTGTGGCCTCACTTACAAGTTGACCAAAATCACAATCCGAAATTTGGCAGGGTTGAAAAAGCAAACATATGTACCCTGAACTGAAGAGGGATTTAGCAGTGGCAGTAAAGCAGTAGCTTTCTCAGGAGATGAGGACAATATCCAGTCCAACAAACTTTATGAGCCTACTAGCCAAAAATAAAAGTAAAGGTGTTGTTTTACCAAATAAATCCACTGTTAAAGCAACTGCTTAGTTAGGTAGAAGGGGGATAGGATGGGCATAGCAAAGAGATTAAAAATTAAAGACCAGAGACTCCAGGCTTAAATGTTACCTTTTAGCATGAGGGCAAAGGTAGGACACAAGAGAAGGTGAGCACAAAACTTAAGAAGGCCTCTGTATTAGTTAACTTTCCACTGCTATAACAAAATGTCTGAGACTAAAGGATGTATATAAAAAAAGGGAGTAATATGTAGCTCCCATTTGTGGAGGTACTAGCATCCACTTGTCTCTAGATCAAACCTGAAACTGGATTTGTGTTCCATAATGGCGCTCCTCTATACGCCTGCCCCTTTGGGGTGATACTAGGTGTCCATTTCCACTAGCCAAACTGCCCTGTGATTCAGACATCAAAACTAGGATAGTCCCGGTAGTGAACCATACTAACTTGTTATCTGGCACAAGGATGTACAGTATGTCACATTTATAATTCAGATTCTGTAAATTGTAATATATATTGTGCAACTCAGGCAAAAAGGTCAAAAAAAATTGGATGAAATATTGTCTGATAGAAATGGGCTTGTCATCTGTGCCCAACCTGTCTGCCTCTGTTCCCTTCCTGAAGCAGTGGAGAAGACAGCAGCCACAGCTCTTTCCATCACCAGTTTCTCATTCATCACTCACCCTGCACCTCCCAAGCAGGCAAAGATCCCTCACCAGTCTATGTCGCTTCCTAGCAGCATCCCTTCAAATAGATCTGAAAAGACAGACTTATCTACTCTAGTGTCTTCTCTAACCCCCATAACTTCCTAGATGCCCCAACTTCTCTTCCTCTCTATGACACTGATGATCACTTTGGTATCATCCACGTAACTTTGTTTAGATACATTTAAAGTATAAATATAAGAAAGACCTGGTGCCTCTTATTTACATATCATAAACCAGGATGGAGGGACAAACAAGAATCATTCTAACAAATCTTTAACACGAGACTGCAATTTCTGTATGGAGTACAGTAGCAATGACATGCAATTGAGTTGAAGCCAGACATAAATATCCCGGGATGTCCTGATGTAAATCTGTCATGATTCTGGGGAGTTTGCATTTTCAGTTCAGGGTTATGAGGTTTTAAAAGCATGGAATGCTTTTAAATATGCTCCAGAATCTCAAAATGATCTGGCTACATTCACATATAGGAAGACTTGTTGCCGGGCGAAACTGCTGCCAAAAACATAAAGACAAGCAAACAAGTTGACCCAACAAAAAGTTGTAAAAAGTAAAGAGGAAAACAATCGCTGAAAGGAAAATGAAAAGCATTTGGTCTCAGGTATGTAAACTCCAGACCCCTGTTGTGCTCAGACTGACCCATGGGGTAAGTGATGGACGCCCGAGGCTGTGAACTATGGTGCCTGACATCACACTCCTGTCTGGTTCATGGAAGCTTTTCTCTTGCTTCCTTTCTGGCTTAGTCCTTGAGACTTGCAACTTTCATCCCTCTTCTTGCACCTTCTCTTTTAACTGATAACTTTTTAACTTACAATTTCCAATAGCACTCCATCTCTCAAAAGGGAAGCCTTTGGATCTTGATATGTGCTATTTTTCCTGCCACACCTTTCCTGATACCTACTAGACAGTCTCTTGTGTTGAGAGAGCCACGAATCCTTGAGACAGAAAGCAAAGATACCAGGACATTGTGACATGTTCAGAGTAGGTCAACTAAAATTCAAGGCAACATGGTTTTACCAAAGGACCATTAAACCGTCTAGCATCTAAATGCAAATATGAGCAGCCAACCTGTCACCTGTGAGTACTGGAATCCAAAGATGAATGAGCTACCACAACCCACTGACCTATATGTCCAAACCACAGGACAATCTGAGCAAACTGGGGACTTGAGGCCATCCTGAAAGAAGCAGCCACACTTAGAATCCACATAGCTGCCCATGGTTCCAGGCAAAGTTCCCTCCAGTGACCCCAAGAACACATGCTAAAGTCCCAACAGAGTCCAGAAGAGTCCTGTTTTAGTTAGGCCTTCCCAAAGAGACCAAAGCAATAGAATGTGTATAGATAGAAGTTTTGTTTTATTTTGTTTTGTTTTTAAGTAATTAACTCATGTAATTGTGGGAGCTTCTAGGTCCAAATTTTACAGTCTGGTAGGTTGGAAATTGTAGCAGTAGTCAATGTTGCGATCTTGAGTCTGTGAAAAAAAATGTGAAAATTGTCAGAATCAGAATGGAGTCATTGTGTCGACACTAGCAAAAAATAAATTAAACCAGGAGGTTATAAAGGAAGGGATCTTATACACGACTGCTTGAGAGTAGCTGTCACAAAAGACTCTGCCAGAAGCTCAACCTTGCACAGAGGCCACTATGACCTTTTACAGAAAGTCCTTATATAGGACAGTTGTCTGTTCAACCTTGAACTAATGCCACTCTTGTTATTCATTATTTTGGTCCAGATAATTGTTGCCAAACAGCAGATGTAAAACTCTTCATTTTTGTCTTTCATATTTCCTCTTTTGTCTTTCATATTTCCTCTTTCCTCAACTTCCTTGAATATTCCCAGAGTTTACTACGGGCAGATATATATATATATATATATATATATATATATATATATATATATATATATATATATATATCTCTGCTATTCCATTGGAATACTCTGCTAGTCCCAAATAAATACCATTATTTTTTAGAAAATCTCCCTCTGGTTTTTTTTTTTTTTTTTTTTTTTTTTTGAGGTTGAAAAGTCAGAAGTAGTCTAAAGGCAAAATACCTTTCTCTTTGGGGGGACCTGAGTCTTTTCTCTGACAGCCTTCAATAAATTGGATGAGGCCCATCCGTATTATGGAGGACAATCTGCTTTACTCTAATTCTGCTGATGTAAATGTTGCTATAATTTAGATTTATAATGTCCTCAAAAGCCCATATATTAAAGGCTTGGTCCCCATCCAGTAACTATTAGGAAGTGGTGGAACCTTTAAAAGGTGGAACCTAGCAGAAGGCCTTAGATTATTGCCCTCAAAAGTGATCATGGGAATCCAGCCCCTCCCTATATTCTTTGCATGTACCAAGGTGAGTGCTTTGCTCCAAAACGTGCTCCTTCCATGATGTGCTGCCTCACCACAGGCTCCAAAAGCAACAGGCCTGATGGATCACAGACTGAAATGTCTAAAACTGTGAGCCAAAATAAACTTTCCTCTTTTTAAGCTGATTTATCTCAGGTATTTGTTACAGTAACAGAAAACCAATACAAATGTCAATCTCATCTAAAAAATACCTTCATTGTAACATTTAAATTTATGTTTGACCAAACTACTGGGCCCCGTAGTCTACCCAAATGAACATGAAATTATCAATCACAGGTTACAAGAATCCTGGATCCTCACCTCCACCCACTCACCTAGAATGCTCCACATGTTATCTGTCATTCTCTAGGTCACCATGCCTGTCACTTCCCATGGCTTCAACCCAAATATCTGTGGAGGACACCAATGCCCAAAAGACCACCTAACTACCCCTAAACCCAGGGACAGGCCTCTGTCTCTAGAGCATAATTCCTCATAGGAACATGGAAAGTAGGGTGCTCCTTATCTGAACTCTTGCATGGATTATAAAAGAAGCCTCTCACCTCAGCCTGGCCCTGAGGAAGAGAGTTGAACTCAATGATACATGTGATCGCAAACTCTATCTTCTCACTTATTTTTAGGCTGTGCCTCTTAAACATTCAAAGAGCATACTCTGAAATATTTAGAGATCAGCCAGACAGTCCTAGATTGGTATCATTTTATTTTAAAACTGAGCATTTTAAATATTGTGTATTTACACTTACCAAGAAATGTGTTCACTTCATCTCTAAGCTTACCCTTCGTTTCAGAAGTAAAGCCTTTCCTGCTGCTTTTGATAACAGAAACTATAGCAGGGAGAAAATCCAGATATCAGAAGATTTATCCCAGGCTCAGAAACCATGTGAAATGGGGTCCCTTCAACCCCAAGTTAAGTGAAAAGTCAGAGAACACCTGAAACAAAACAAGACGAAGGGCAGAGAAGATACTCACTTCCTTAGAGTCTGCACCACTTTTATCCAGAGCTGGGAGGCCCAGGAAGAGGAATTTCACTCCGAAGAGTTAAAAACAAAATAGGAACAACAGATTCAGGGCAGGGAATCACAGTTGCCAAATTGTTCTTCATTTTCTAGCAAGACAATTGCAGGTAACTGTATCATCCTAAAGTGAGTTACTGTAGCTCCTAGGAGCCCTGTAGAAATTCAATTAGTTCCTCTATTCTTAGTACAATGGATTATTCAAATTGTAATGGACAGCTACAGACAGCACCCAAGGAGCCCTGCATTAAACAGGGAAGTGGCCACCCTGTCTGCTTCATGCTGCTCTGGCCCCTCCCCTAAGAGGGAAGCTGAACAGCATGAAACATGAACAGCTGGTTTTATATGCCTTGTTATCATCACCAGTAATTAGCATTTACCCAGCATCCAGGGTACACTAAGTGCCAAGCAGAACCCAAAGCTTCCCAGTGGGCTCTCAGCCTAATCTCATCTCTAGAACATCAACAAAGACCAGCCATAGAAAGAGGGTTCAGACTTGTCTCATCAGACCAAGAGTTGGGTTGATTGCACAACAGGAAAAAGAAGTGGCCAGAAAGAACTTGAAAGAGGAAAGCAGATCTTTGGAAATGTGTCATTTCTTTTACCCATTGACCTCTTTGGCAGGACTTTTGCAAAGAGAGGATAATGATTTACAGAAATGGCTCATAATATGGTAGAAAAAAAAATACAAAGGAAATTTCCTCACCCACAAATAGGACATCTGATTCCTGCTTTGTAGTGGGTCACTTAGCCAGAGTCCAAGTCCTGGGACAGCCCTAAATAGCATGACCTAAAAATTCGAGTAATTTTTGTGTCTCAGTCTCCTCATCTGTAAAACAGAGATGAGGCAAGAGATGAATTATCTATAGGCAGATAAAAATGAGAACCTTAGAGAATGGGATCCCACCGTCCCAGATTAAAACCGTTTGTTTTTTGTTTGTGTATTTTTGGCTGCCTGACTGGAAGGCCCCACTCACTCTTGGGAACCTATACATTCTGTTATTGCCCCAGAAAGGCAAGGCCACGTGAGAAATTATGTTTTCTTGACTACTCTAACATTAGTCAACCCCAGTTAGTTTATTTTGAATGCAAGCTTTTGTTTTAAGGAACAAGTACAGGATGAACTTGGGTTGACAAGGGCATTAAACCATCCCTTTATTGGAATGAAAAATCAAAATCGTGTGCTTTAAACTTAGTCCAAAAAAGAGAACAATCAAGAGTGATTCTCTAATGAAAGTTTAGTTCCTCATCAAAATTTATACAAGGTCCCTAGACAGAGAGCCTCCAAAGATAGGTACCCTCTCGGGGACACCTCCCATGCTGTGGGGTTTTCCTTGCTTGCTTCTAATAAATCTCACACTGAATTTTCACCCTCTCTTTCTGTGTACTTCATTCTTCAGGTGTGCGAAACAAGAACACCCCAGTGCTATAATACAGGGTTCTGTGTTATAGAGATAACAATGAGGCCAGTCTCAAAAGGTGGTTGTTAAGTATGCAGTGAAATAACATGAAAAGTTAGTACTTAGCACATAGTAGGTGGTCAATAAAACAGCATACTACTTGGCACACAGTAGGTGGTCAATATAAGTTAAGGTAATGTCATCATAATCTGAGAGCACTTTGCATACTTCCAGGTATGACACAGAGGCACTTCATTACATTGGCCGTCTATGACAAATGGCTACCTGTTCTCCTTATAATTGCTTCCAAGTAGCATGTTTATGTCATGGTGAGTTATCCACCTGCCGAGGGGACAAGAAAGTATCAAGGAGATGCCCTCCAGAGCTGGGAGGAAGGTGAGGGAGGAGATGCAGTTTTCAAACTCCTTCCATACCAACCAAGTGAAGGTTCTTGCAATGTCACTGTGTTTGCTTACAGTCAAAATTTTCATCTTGCAATGCATCATAACCCTTCAAATTTTTTGAGAGTTAACTGACAGGAAGGAAGATGTCAGCAGCATGAGGTATTTAATCTTACAGTAAAACTGCAAGAATGATGTGCTCCCAACCTTCAGCCTTCTTCACCCAGCTTCTCTTCCCTTCTACCTGTCACCTTTGCCCTCACCATTTTTCTCCCTGAAAACCGCACATCACCTGCTCTTCCCTTACTCGCCCTGTAAATCTCAAGTCCAGACTTCCTAGCTGAGCATCTTTCTGAGCCACGCCCACCTCCCTTTAGAGTGGGCACTTACCACACATCTTGCATTTTTCTCCCTCACCTTCTAGAGTTCATCCCTGACATATGGTGGCCGGCCCAGTACTAGAGTCTCAATAAATACTGTTTGGATGAATATAACACAAATATCCAAACTATTCCATTTAACTTAAACTATCATTATTTGCATGCTGATGACTTGAAACCCTTTCGAAGTTCTTTAAATGATGAAACAAACGACTGTTCTGCTTCTGCTCTGCTTCTGATTTCCACACCTCTTCTCATTAGATGTCCCTTCCCTCACCTTTTGCCTCCCCACACTCACAATTTCTAAATAACCTCTCAATTCAGGGGGTTAAAAGAGACTCAAGGTCACAGCAGTTGCCTGCATTGCCTAGCTATTGGCTCAACAGGAAAGCACAATTCTTGCAATGACAGCTGTGGCGATCTGAGGGTAGAGAGGTCCCATTGCTTCAACACACTGCATACGAAGGAAGGTGCCCTGGAAAACCACACATCCGCTCTCCCCATCACCCACTCCACTGGGCGCTTTCTACTGCCCTCAGACCATACCGAAACACGTATCCTCCTTTCTCCTGGAGCTAGCTCCCAGCTGCACCTACCCATTCTCACCCTCAACCACTGAGACCTTGCTTTCTCTTTCACTGGAGAGACAGAATGCAGCCAGAGAGAACTGGAAAGATAGAATCTGCTCATACAGAGCTCCACAAGCTTGCACCTCCCTGCCCAGCCCCACGCACCCACATCACACCCTTATACGTCTTCTGAAAGACACCTGTGCTTCACCCATATCCTGGGTCCCATCCCTTCTTTCCTCATCCAGGACACCACTGCAGTTATTCTCTCCTCTCTCCTGCAGCACCAAATCTTCCTTCCATACTGGAGCCTTTCCATCAGAACAAAATGTGATCTTTCCCTTTCATCATAAAAAAGCAAAAACTAACATCTACAGGTTTCTGCACGGGTCCTCCTCCTTCCCTTTATAATAAAGTGGTGCCAAGAGCCACCAGGAGCAGTGTTTTCTGTTTCGTTCTTGCAGTTGTCTCAGATTCCACTCCAGTCACTTTCACCTTCAAAACTCTACCCAGGTCTCCAGTGCCCTCCAATACTGCCACGGCCATGGTCAGATCTCCATCTTCATCTTGTTGACATTTCAGCATTTCAGGCGGATCGTATCTATCTTCCTGTCATGGCCCCCTCACTTGGTTTTCCTTCCATCAGTCTGAACAATTCATCTTGTTTTCTTTTCTGGTTTTCCCTTTATCTCCCTAATCTCTAAATGTTGGAGTGTCCCAATCTTAGTCACAGATTCTCTTCTCTATCTTTACTCACTCCCTGAGAATCTCATCCAGGTGTAAAGCTCAGAATACCATTTTCAACCAATGACTTCCAAAGGTGTCAAAGAGGCTTCAGGATTTATCACAGCTAAGACTGAATTCTGATAGATTTCCCCAACCACGCCTTTGGTGGTAATTACAACTCCATTCTTTCAGAAGCTCAGGCTGAAACTCTTGGAGCCATCTTTAGATCTTTCTCCCACATCAGCGCTGTCAGCGAATTCGGTTGGCTCCATGTAGTTTTTGCCCTCATCAGCATCTTCTGTTATCATTAAAGAACTGTAAGATTCACACAGCTACAGGAATTCAAAAGGAGACACAATTACAATCACAAATGCCAAAGAACACAAAAGACCCCAAGAATAGCCAGGACTCTGTCTGCCTCTCAGAACCCTCCCCATCCCCTGCATCCTCCTGCCCCCACCCCCCACCCCAGCTAGTTGTGCTTTTCATTTTGAAAGAATTACAAATTCACAGGAAGTTGCACAGATAGCACAGAGGGGTCCCACATCCTTTACCCAGATTCCTCTTGTGGTTATATCTCACATAAAGATAGTACAATGTCAAAACCAGGAAACTGACCCTGGTGTGCCAGTGACCGTTAGTTACATGTCACCTACATGTGGGTTGGGGTAACCTTCTCTGCAGTCCAGACACAGAACTTCCCCCACCATTCCCTTGGGCCATGCCACTCCCTTAGAGCCGGACCTTCCTCCTCTGCCTTCCTTACCCTGCCAACACATTTTCCATCTCTCTAATTTCACCATTTCAATCGTGTCATTGAAGGGCACACAATGTATATATAAAGGGAAACAGACAATACGTGACTTTGAGATTGGCTTTTTTTCCCACTCAGCATAATACCTTTGAGACCCATAAAAGTTATTGGAAGGGGATTTAATTTTGTTTCGTTTCAGTTTAGTACTATCACAAATAACACTGGGATGAATAATTCCACACAAGATTTTGTGTGACGTGAAGTTTTCATTCCCTCTGAGGTAAGTGCCTGGGAGTGAAGTTGAAGAATGGTACGGTGAATGGAAGTTTAGTTCAGTTTTGTTTTATCCATTTGCATGTTTTTAGAAAGTGCCTTACTGCTGTCCTAAGGGGCTGTACTGTTTGACACTCCAGAATGTTTCCAGAATCCTACCATTTGTCACCACCAGGACAGCACCCTGTTTCCAGTCCTGGTTCTCCTCCCTGGGATCACCATGATAGCCATGGAACAAGGGTCTTTTCTTCATCCCTTGTTCTCTCCCCACTCCTTCCGTCTAGTTTCTACTCAGCTGCCAGACTGATCCTGGCAAAATGGAAGTCAGATCGTATTCCTCCTCTCTCTGAGACTGCACAATAGTTTCCCTTCTGCCAGGAATAAAGCAGAACTTCCACCCTGGCCGACAAGGCTTCTATAATTTCTCTCTGTCCTGTTCTGTGACTCTCTTTCCCATTATTCTCTCCAACACTCACTCCTCTCCAGCTGACACTGTGGCCTCCTTGCTCTGCCCTACACACAGTAGGCATCCTCTTGTTCTGAGCCTTGGCAAACACCTTGAAGGCAGAGATTGGTGTCTGGTTTATTCACTGCCAAATTTCCCCAGTGACTGAATAATTTCTGGCACATATTATTCATTGAGTAAGTTTTAGGTGGCTAATAGGTGAATAGATAAATATAATGTAACTGCTTGGAAAAATATGATTGCCAGCATTTCACATTTTTTCACAATGTCCTTGGGTTGAAATAATGTTCAGAACACATGAGACAGAGGCCAGACGAAGCACTGACAGCATTTAAACAGGTTCCCAGAAAATAATAAAAAAATATGTATTGGAAAATGAGCACGTCAGCAGTTTACTAGGCCATGTGGCTAGAGTCCTGGTCTTTTGTATCACCAGAACAAAGCTCTGGAGCAGCCCCAGTTCCAAAGCTTTACAACACAACACACAGTTTAGGAAGCTAAACAGGAAGCCACCGGTCTATTTGCAGATAATCTGGAGAACAAGGCCACATACAATTTACATTCCCCGCTAGGGTGTCACTCACTCTAAACAAAAAGATGGACTTCTCACCTACAATGACAGCTTTTCTTTGTCTAAAAGAATAAAATCTTACCTCATTACTTAACTGCATTACACTGTTGAACCAACCTCATGCTTGGCAAGAGAATTTAACAACAACAACAAAAAAAAAATAGCTAGACAGTTTACTATGGATATAAGAAAACTCAAAAACAACAACAAAAATCTTATTTAAAAGCTGGGAGTTACCAGTGTATGACCTGGATATGCTGGAAAACAAAAAAAGGTTAAGTAGGTTAATATTTATTTTACTTACAAATATCAGTTCTATTTTTTCAGTGTTTGGTATGAAAAAAAAAAAGTAGCAATTATACTGCACATACTGTATACTAGAGTCTGTTTTAAGCACTGGATGCCAATGCTATTTGTCTGAATGTGTCCCCCAGAGTTCTTGTGTTAAAAACAATCCCCAGTGTAGCAGTGTCAGGAAGTGGGAACTTTAACAGGTGCTAAGGACACGAAGCCAGAGAAGATTAATGCCATTACCATATAAGGCACTTAGTTATCATGGCAGTGAGTTCCTAATAAAAAGAATTGAGCCCCCTTCCTTTGTTTCTCTCTCATACATGTTCTATTGGCCTTCCACCTTCTACCATGAGATTATGCAATAGGAAGACCCCTGCCAGACACAGCCCCTCCACTTTGGATTTCCCAACCTCCAGAGCTCGAAGAAACAAATCCCTGTTATTATAAATTATAAATTAACCAGTCTCAGTTATTCTGCTACAACAATGAAAAATGAACTAGGAGAGCATATTAGCTCAGTCAACACCCTGCAGACCACATTGTGCATTTGGTACTACAAGGGTCCCAAATTATAAAGAATATTAGAAAAACATATGCAAAAACACACAGCTAATGAGAAAGGCCCCTGGACTTGCACCAGGTAGTCTGGAGTTGGCTCTTCACTTTGCTTCTCCATTAATGTGCTAATATCTATGCTAAAATACCTTTCCCCCATAGTTGCACGAAATGTTTAGAACTACCCCAGGAAGCAACAGAGGTAAGAAGTGAGGCTTACAGAAGTGAAGAAACTAGCCTGGGAAATGGTAGAGGAGGTTTCAAACCTACAACTACCTGATGGGAAACCCTGTTTCCTGGGGCTTCTTTCCTCCCTCTTCACTCGGCCATGCCCTTGGTGGGAGGGTATGTTACTGTCCCTAAACTGCCCACCCTCACTGTTCTCCTCCCCAACCCAGAGGCTCCAGATACAATAATCAACTATTATTGAAGCTTTCCTTTGAATGTAGTATGTTGCTTAACTCAAATGAAGTTTTTATTGATTGGACTCCAGACCCTAAGATAAGAACTCAGAGGGTGTTATGGAAAAATGTATTTTATTAAGGGGTCTCCTGAAAAACTACAAATCACACCCCCTCGCTCTTGTCTTTTTCTATAAACAAAGCCACATACTACTTGTGTGATCTCTAGTTAGTCCTATAATCTCTCTGTACTTCAGTTTTCCATCTGCAAAAAAGGAAAAAAAAATCTTCCTATCTGGTGGGATAAGGAAGGAGTCACAGAACTATCCTTAAACAGTGGTGCTTAGAAAGTTTCTGGAGCAATTTAAGGTCAATGTAAATGTGTTTGCTCTTATTATCACAATTATTACATCCCCTGGTCCCTGCCCTGGCATGGAATGAGGAAACAGGTTCCCCCTCCTCCATTCTCAAACTCCTTTAGATCTAGCAACATTTTCCACCACCAGTTTTCAAAAAACCTTGTTTTCTGCCTCGTAGAATGGAGAATTGGGTTGACTTAATAATACTTGCTATTTATATAGCGTTTTTCTTCCTTAAAAGCCCTCTGTGCAACCAATATTTCTTTCCGTGAGACTAAACACAGGAAGACTCTTTAAAGGGAAATTTTTTAAAGAATTGTCGTGGGCCTCATTTTCAGAAATGACCATGCTGGTTTAAGTCTGCCTACCCTGAGAAATGTTACACAAACTACCACAAAATGTACTCCACTCAAATGCAAAAAAAAAAAAAAACAGTTATATCTGTTTTACATTATCAGCATGCAAGGGTAAATTTACATTATTCTGGAAGCTTTGTATGCTGCTTCCTAGTTTTCTCTTAAGAGAAATTTAAGAGAAGGAAAAGAAAAGAGAACAGTGCAATAAAAAAGCATCCTTTGCTGATGTAACCCCTACCATGGAGATTTAGGGAAAATAGCTAAGCAATGTGATCCCATCTCATCGCACAACCCACTGTCAATTTTCAAGACACTTGATGGAAACTTCTTTGCTTCCTCCTACATTTTCAGGGGACTATTGTTAATCTTCCTCATTCAGAATCTATTTCCCAAGCTATGTGAATTTTCAATTGTTCACATTCACCTCTTCTCTCACTTCAGACAATAAGATAATTTCTTGAAATGTAGAGGCAGGAACCATTTGCTGCTTCCTACAACTTCAGAAATACCTAAATGCATGATCCATAATAATTCCCTGAAGTGTCTCGCAACACTGCAGCATATCCCTCAGTTTTGAATGAGAGGATAGTTACTCAGAGATTTATGCAAGAAATCAGATAAATCGCAAAGGAGCTGCATAGCCAGAGGTGCAGGGCTTTTCTTAGATTGGATGTCATGATTCACTCTACTTCCTGTGAGCCCAAGGACAAGTGTTCTTGTCCTATGGGTCAAGAGATCTATATCCAGCCAACAGGGACTCTCCTCCACTTAGCAGTTTGATTAATAGAGGGGTTTTTGTTTCAACTTGCTTTTCCTTTCCAGTGTCTGGTCTGTATTTGACAGAAAATATATTGGGCTACTTATTGTTGAGGGCCCCAGGATTCTGCCTCACAAGTAAGATACAGTTAGTTGAAGTCCTTATCTCAGATGACAAGCCAGCTGATCCAACTGGAGCCACAGCACCCTGACGTCAGGGGCTCCCACACACGCCTTGACTATTCCTTCTGTCTGCCCTGAGCATGCTGCCCTCTTTCAGCTGACAGTGCAGCAACTGTTTTGACGTCTTACTGTCACGCATTCTGTTCACAGGCATGGATAAGGAGAGCGGTGTCCAAATAAGCCCAAAGCATTTTCTCCATTGCAGCGATGATGAAGTTATCCAATTATGAGTGTCCTTAAGCCTGTGGTGGAGTATACAACTGAGCAAGATTTGTGGTCCTGGTTGAATCCAGAGAAAACACATACAAGTTTTGCATGTTATTTCTCCAGTTCTCCTTGCTTCTAAGCTTTCTCCTTGAAACCAGTTCTCTGGAGTTTATATGATAAGCACATTATTTTAATAATGTCAGCGTCATGGTTTTAATCTATTTATTTGTCAGTTAATGTCACACAGTTCCATGACCACAGACTGGACTTGTCCTGGTCAATTTTCTCAGGACAACAGGTACCAAGAACACCTACTTCAGAAAATAAACAAACAAACAAATAAATAAATAAAAATATCTCTTTCATTATCTTCACTTCTATAATAATATTTTAGAAGAAAAATGTGCATATTTTTATATGACATTTTAAATGTTTTTATCCTGAAAGATACTGCTCCAGGTAAGAGACTCATATTGTACCTGCATTGTTAGTTTTACTGAGTTAATTGCCATAAAAAGAGAAAAAACATCATTACCTTACAATAGACAATTGACATATTACTCTTCCAGTAAATCACACAAATAGATGTTTTGGTGCTATAACAAGCAATTAAAATATATTTGAGACTGTAAAAAAGAAGAAAGAAAGAAATTGTGGCTAAATCAGAATGAATCCACGCTCTCCCAGAATATAAAATAATTCACAGGCACTCACCCTTAAAAGATAGGTCATTTTCTTGTGGAAACAATACACTGAATGTAGACGAGTTCCC
The DNA here is from genome assembly GCF_047511675.1 of Marmota flaviventris. Classification (NCBI taxonomy): domain Eukaryota; kingdom Metazoa; phylum Chordata; class Mammalia; order Rodentia; family Sciuridae; genus Marmota; species Marmota flaviventris. The sequence goes on along the minus strand of NC_092501.1, from coordinate 98,972,957 downwards.
TTAAGAGTACTATTCATCCAGGGTTTATGTAAACTCCAGACCAGCATCTGCTTAATACTTAATGTCTATAATTAATACATACAGTGTCAAAAGTTCAAAATCTAATGTCCACACAAGCAAAATCACTGCAATCAAACTTTTGTGGATTTTTTCCCTATGGTCTTAAAACATAAAATGCAATTAAATTGGCTCTACCCCTAGAGTAATCGTGACAAAGTTTGGCATGCCATCAGAACATATTATACAAATAAACTGGGCATTAAGGTTGTTCATCAGTATCGATCATTTTTAACATGAAAATATGTGAAAAGAGTTTAAAGTCAGTATTTCCCACATCAAAACATCTAGAAGAATGGATGTCTTAGCCCAAGGACATGCCCTATCTGGTCTCAGAGGTAGATGCAGCCCTATAACTAAGATGAATTAATCAAGTTCCACTTGCCAAATGCCATGGATTACTCAAATCACATAACTAATTCTTCTTGTTCCAAGTAGAATCTTTGGGCTTGTCTATAGGGATAAAATGCACTCATCTGTTGATGCTAGCTCTCATTTATTAACTGAGTTCAACAAATAGGCACTAACCACCTAATTCAGGCTAAGAAATATACTATCCTCAAAGAGCTTGAACTTTAGACAGACATTAATCAAAGAATTACATAAATCCCAGTTGTGATAAATGCTATTAATGAAAAGTGTATAGTTGTAAAAGAACCTAAAATAATCTGAAAATGGCAGTATTGTAGTACTGATAAAGTAGAAATAAACATGTCACTTTCAGAGTTCTTATGGAAATAAAATTTCAAATATATGCAAACATATTTGTAAGCTATACATACCTATATAAAAGTAGGGATCATTTTACTATAATGAATTGATTCATTATGCTGTAGTAATGAGTAGTAAATTAAATGTAAGTGACCCCATATATCAAAGATTTCCCACTTGGGCAATATCATCTGCACATCTGACAACTCTCTAGGGCAAGCTCTCTTAGGTACACTTGCATCTTGTGGCACCAGCATTTCAAACTGTTTTCAGGTCACTGTGGCAATAGACACCAAGAAAGTAAGCAAATGGACATTCATGTCCTGGCTCTTAATGCATGCTCCATCTAGCCACAAGGGCTCAGATAAATGTGGGGCAGAATATGGATGTTCAATAAGTATCTTTCCCATGAGGAACAAGAGCAGGTTTTTGAGCAAGTCGTCTAAATTTTCTGTGACCATTTTCTCCTTAATCAAGTGGAAAGGGTCATTCGATATGTCATTGGGGTCAGAGGATTCATGTGATAACTTTATGCACTGAATAGTGTAGAGAAAGTAATTACCATTATTTCTACCACAACTATCAATGACACCATCACCTAAGAGAAGAATAAAAATTGAGTGAGAAGGATTACAGGGACAGGCTAGTTTCTTTCAATAGAATAGTACAGCGGTCTCATCAGACACCTAGGATGTGGCAGCATCCAGCACCATGGCCCTTGGGGGAAGATAGACATGGGTGGAAACCCCAAATCAGTACAGACCCTGGCCCTCGCCTAATCTACTGAAAAGTCCAAGTCGACTTATGGGTCACTACATCTTTACCCCAATTTCCTACTGGGCTGGTCTAAAATTGTCTAACTGGGTTAACAGACCCAATTTTTTAAAAAGGCTAAATATATCTAGTTATATAAGAACGTTCTCATTATCCTGGGTCAGAGATGAGGTATATTACTTATTTAACTGGCATTATTAATCCTTGTTTTCTCATTATGGAGCCAATGGACCTGATCTAAATTACATACCCTTCTTTACCTAACCAAAAACCGAGAAAGCAATAAAGAAGCAATTCCCGGTTATTGTTATGACTCCCAATTGTCTTTGGTAAGATGAAAACTCAGGTGGTGCTTATGTATTTGAGAAATATTTATTTATTCTCTTTGAAGCAAACATACTGAGCACCAATGCATCTGCTTAATGTGCTCCCTTTATTGCTTTAGTGTTGGATACAACCATTAGGTGCGCAGCATGACAAATGTATATTTGGAACCTTGTACAAATTAGGCTGGACCCTTTATCATGTGTTTTAGTTTCCTACCCACTCATACAGGCTATTCACAGGCACAGCAAAAATGACCGTGTACAACAGTGTCAAAGGCAATATTAAAATAAAGACAGTCTCCTACAAAAAAAGAGAAACGAAAGAAAATGAGAGTAATCGATTGTAAGGAAAACACATCACAGATTTTAACATCAAGAATAAAAATCCAAAGACTTGGGAAATTAATTTAGCCACCACAAAAAGATGATTCTAAGAAAAACAACAAGGCCAATTGAAAAATAATGGCTGTTCCAGAAAATAGAATAAAATTGAAAATGCTGAGAAGATTGAAATAATATATTCAATAAAATTGCACTCATTTATTTTAAGATTTGTAGCTATGCCATTAATGCCATTATTAAAGTGCTGATGAAAACCCAAAGCAAATAAAAAGACATCCCACTATGGTTTTCAATTAAAAGTAGTCATAAACTCTTGAAGCTGTTTCTCACAAAAATAAAGCTTGAAATCATACACACACACACACACACACACACACACACACACACACACACATATTTCAGTTGTTATTTTGGATCTGGAACTTGGTTTTGTTTCTTAATAATGGCAAGAATGGTGCAACATCAGGAAAATTCCAGAAGATGCTGTTGATTTGACTTTAAAACGAGAATCTGATGTTTCTGTGTTTTATTGTTTTTAATAAAATTTCTAAAATGTATTGAAAGAAAATGGTCATTCTCTATTGTCATTGGTAGAGATCATTAAATAAACAGCAGAATATATGACTACTTTTAATGTGTAGAAGTGTCTGCATGTTGATAGTATGTCATATCGTCATGAAAATATGTTAGGATATTTCAAAAGATGTTCATGCCTATATTTCTGCAGATCTGTACAGTTGAAGGATATGAGAGTATGTGTGTAACTGCTTGTGGGGGGTAAGGTATGCAGGCATGAGGTGGCTGTGAAATGTATGATTGTATATGTGAATGTAATATTTTTGGTGTTTTTAAAATTTTTCTATTTTATTTATTCTAATTTGGAATATATGATAATAGAATTCAATTCATATTACACAAATAGAGCACAATTTTTCATGTATCTGAACACAAAGTAAAGTCACACCAGTTGTGTTTTCATACATGTACATGGAGTAATGATATACATCTCATTCCACCGTATTTCCCAACCCCGTGTTCCTCCTTTCTCCTCCTTCCCCTTTGCCCTATCTAAAGTTCGTCTATTCTTCCTATGATCCCCCCAAATCCCCATTAGGAATCAGAATCCTCATATCAGAGAAGACATTCTGCATTTGGTTTTTTGGGATCGGCTAACTTTGCTTAGCATGATATTCTCCAACTCCATCCATTTACCACAAATGCCATGATTTTATCCTCTTTTAATGCTGAGTAATATTCCATTGTGTATATATACCACATTTTCTTTATCCATTCATCTAATGTAGTGTATTTGTGTGGTGTGCATGGTAGCATATGTGTGAGTGCATATGTGAGTATGTATGCATATGAAAATGTGTAAAAATGCACAAGTATATAAGTGCAGGTGTGATTCTGAGTGTGCATGTGGGGCACAGGTGAGCATAAGCAGGAGCCGTTGCTGACAGTAGAATACTTCAAATAAACCCAAAGGGTAGAGCATTTGTGTGGCTTAGAAGGAGACAAAGAGTTGAGCTCTCTATGGGGTAATTAGCATAACTACTTGTTTCTTATGAATTCACTTATACCAGAGCCACTTTCAATGCCAATGTCATTTCCTAAATGGTCCCCTAGAGCCTGGGCCTGGCTTTTTTGTGTGTCCTTCTGCTGTTCTTTCTATTCTGTTAGCCAGAAAATAAGAAATGAACTCTAGTAAGGTCCCTTATCAGCTTCTGAACATGTCTCTTTCAAATTCTAGACTCCCCGTCCCTCTTCAAGATGGTGCCAACCTCTGTCTGTCCATCCTGACCCCTGACTTCTCCCAAGCCCTGATTAACGACACTTTTGTCAAGAAACCACCCCTACCCAGCCATCCCCCACAGTGATCTCTCTCAGCTCTTAAGACCATCACTTATCCTTTGGCCTCATATATTCTGGCTGTGTGCTATCTGTGTAGCTACAAAGTATTTTCCAGTTCTACAATTCCATGATTCAGTGCTATCGTCTTCTCATTTAGAGTAAAAGTTTGTAAAAGGGAGGAGGCCTGTCTTCCCTTTCTTTAACACATCTCATAAAACACTATAATGCCATGCTCAGTTGCTTAAAACGTCTTTGGTTAGGGGGAATTTTTTTAAGTATTTATTTTATTTGTTCTTGGCAATTTTTTGTATGGTTAAATTTTTTAATAACAAGTTGGGGGAAAGAGCATTTCATAAAGACACTTTTGGAACTGTTGGGCATTTTATAACCTTGATTGTGATAATGACGTGACAGCTATTGGCATACTCCAAACTCATCAAACTGTACACACTGAATACATACAATTCTTAGTATAGCAACTACAAGACTGTTAAGAGTCTTTAATAAAAGTTAAAACATTGAAACTAGTATTTTCTCCCTCTGTTATATACTAGATATCTACTTAATTCTTCTAGATGGATGGTTTTGTCTCCATTTTATAGATGAGCATTAGGAGTCTCAAATTATGTCTAAGGCCCCCCATTGGTAAGTGGCAGATTCTGGAGATGAATCTGGTCCTTGTGAGTTCAAAGTGTATGCCCTTTCCACCAGACTGTGCAGGCTAAATGCTATTTCTCACTGGTATACAGTTAGTGAGGGCATATTGAATTGGTTTGCATTACATTGAATTAACTGTACAAGAGGTACAATCACATGGCTATCTATCCAAGGTGAATACAATAGTTAACTTGTATTGAGAAATTATGTGTCTGGCACTGTGCCAAATAATCCCTTTTATACATCTCAATTGATTGTCACAACATTCCTTGAGTATAGCTACAATCATAATCCTCATTTTAAAGATGAATAAGGTGTAATACAAAAGGTTTTAGTAACTTATCCAAGGTCTCTTTAATGCAGTCTGTTTTATCTTTGTTTTTCATGTTAAACAAATTCTATCGGTCTATCTTCAAATTCACTGATTCTATTCTATACCATCTCCACTTTCCTTCTAAACCCACCTGTTTTTCTGTGACCCAAAGATCTAAAAAGAACAATTTTAGAGAAGAAAAACTTTATTTTGGGGCTTGCAGTTTCAGAGGTTTCAGTCCATCGATGGCCAGCTCCATTCCTCAGGGCTCAAGGTAAGGCAGGACATCACAGCAGAAGAGAGTGGTGGCAGAAAGCAGGTCAGGACATCACACCAGGAGCCAGAGAGAGAGAGAGAGAGAGAGGGAGGGAGAGAGATACAGCTGTGCTCACCAAGAACAAAATATACACCCCAAGGCACAACCCAATGACCCACTCCTCCAGCCACATCCTACCTGCCTCACAGTTAATACCTATCAGTGAATTAATATGCTAATTAGGTTAAGGCCATCATAACTCAGTCATTTCACTTCTAAACTTTCTTGCATTCTCTTACACATGAGCTTTTGGGGGACATATTGCATCCAAACTATAACACCGTCATATCTTTCTTACTGAGTAAGGTTTTATTTTGGTAATTGAATGTTTCAGTTGTATAATTTCAACATGAATTCTATAAGATAGATAGATAGATAGATAGATAGATAGATAGATAGATAGATAGATAGACGGAATGAACGAACTTCTATTTCTTTGCTGAGATTTCTTAAGTTTTCATTTGTTTCAAAAATATGTGTAGTGGTTCCTGGAGCATTATCATAATGACTATTTTAATATTCTTGTCAGATCATTGCAAAATCTGATTCATCTTGGGGCTGGCATCTGTTGATTGTCCTTTCTCATTCATGTTGTGATTTTCCTGGATCTTTGTATAATAAGTGACTTTCTACCATATCCTGGGAAATTGAGGTATTGTTTTATGAGATTCTGGCAGTCCCTGTGGTGAAATGCCATGCAAGGACTTGGGGGGTATGTATCTTCAAGATCCCACTGGGCCCTGGAGATACCACCTTGGCAAAAGTAAGGCACCAGCTCACCCTGCCTCACTGCAGACAGTGGACTCCTGATTCCATTTCCCCTCATGTTCTATTGACATCTCACTAGTGAAAGTGGGACACCAACTCCCTCCCCACTGGGCTCTGCTGCCAGCAGGGAGGGGGGGAGAGAGAGAAGCAGAGAGCCAAGTGGCCCTGCCTCCATCCACCTAATTCTGTCCTGTTGCTCCTGGATGGGAGCAGAGGCTTAGTACCTGCTGAGTCCTGCTGTCACAGGGAGATGTGTCATGCTGACTGCCTCAGCCTGCACCTCCCATGAAGTCTCCTTGCTGCTGGGTAAGGATATAGACTCATGTCAACACTGGATCCCACTGATACCCAGCCTGGGCAGAACGGGGATGATCAGCTGCCCACTTGGTCCTGTCAACACCACCCAGTGGGAGAAATGAAGCACTGCCTGTTTCTGCCATTCTCAGGATGGGGATAAGCTTCCCACATGACCCTGCTGATACATCCCTGTGAGGCAATGGCAGCATTCTTCACGCTTCCCCCCAGCAAGTAGGGGAGAGAGGAAAGGATGCATTTCTCCCTTTACTTTTGGCATTTGACTAGAGTAGGATAAGTATTGCCAAAATATTTCTGGGGCCTTTGCCTAGGGAAAAGAGTCTTTTCTCAGAGCTTTTCATGTCTATACCTATTGATGACTGGTTTGAAGGCTTCTGTAGCATCTTTACAATATATGTAGACAGCAAGGAGGTCACCCAGGAATTCACCACCTGCCATTCCTCAAGTCCCAAGTCCTAGGCACCCCATTTTTCTCTCACTTTTCTGACTTCCTGTGCTTATTTGCTGTTCTATGCCAGAGATTTTTTTAGTGGTGAGGAGAAAGACCTAGGAGCAAAGGGCTACTCTCTTGGCGGAACCAGAACGATCCAAGGTCTTATAAACACACAAATGGTAAGGACCGAATTGGAACCCAGGAAGTTTAGTCACATAAACTACTTTAATTGTCACATCAGCTCTGGTCATAAAAACAATTACACGCATATCATTTGCTAGGGCTGCCCTAACAAATTATCATAGATGGGGTGGCTGACACAACATACATTCATTTTCCCACAGCTCTGGGTGCTGGAAGTGATCAAGGTGACAGCAGAGTTGGTTTCTTCTCTCAGTGGCTTACAGATGACTGGTTTCTCACTATGTGTTCTCACAACCTTTCCTGTTTCTGTGTCCAAATTTTCTCTTCTTATAGAGAAGAAATTTAGATAAGCCATATTAGATAAGGGCCCAAATCAATTATTCCATTTTAAACTAATTACCTCTTAAAGACCCTGTCTCCAAATACAGTGACCTTCGGAGGTACTGGGACTTAGGATTGAAATATTTGAATTATGTGGGGGACACAATGCATCCCATAGCAATGTTATATAGCAATATAATATATAAAGTGCTACATTACATGAGGGTATTATAGATGGGAATTGCATATCATGTGAGAAGATTGGCCTGAATGTTAAGTTGGCTCTTGTCATCAAGGTGAATTCACCAATTTGCACATTACCCATAATCAATACTCACTTCCATGGTCATTCTCTTTAATAATAGGCAGGCATAGATTATAGCTGATTCAAGTATGGAAAGGAAAGAAGTAATTGACCCCTCTGAGCTTCTGTGATTGAGGAACAGGAAATCCTTTCACTAGGCCTCCTCTTTTCTTGAAAATAAAACCCTGGTGTAGCTTGTCTCCTCCTGCCCTGGAAAGGAAAGGCGGCTGGAGACAGTCAGTCCCTCTTAGAGCTTGCTGGAGTAATTATTGAGCTCAATTCAGCTCCTAGTGCCCTATAACACAGTTACTCCTAAAGTTTGGTGGACTGAACTATAGTAGCACTCAACAATATAGTAGCAATGTGGTGTTAAAAAAGTTCAAAAACACCACCAACGGCGTACTGCTCTTATTACAAAGTCAAAAACAACTTCATCAAAAATGCATATGCTGAGTTAGGTGTGGTGGAGCATGCCTGTAATCACAGTGGCTGGGGAAGCTAGGCAGGAGGATCGCAAGTTCAAAGCCTGCCTCAGCAACTTAGCCAGGCCCTAAGCAACTCAGTGAGACCCTGTCTCTAAATAAAACATAAAACAGGCTGGGGATGTGGTTCGGTGGTAAAGCACCTCTGGGTTCGATCCTCAGTACCAAAAAAAATAAATAAAAATAAAAAAGCATATGCCTTTTGGAAACACTATATAGGTACAATAACCTACACCAAAAGAAAAGCAAGAGAACAAGGAGATGGGATTCAGAATGATAGTTCTGAACGACGGTAGCTAAACACCCAGACAATGAGGTGAGGGATGGAGGCCAGGAACAGGTAGGGCTAAGTAACTGTCAGGATCCCAGGTTTGGTTTTTAGTGTGGATTCAAAGATGATCCTTAATATTATATAAAATAACTAATTAAATAAACGAAAACAGAGGGAAACTAGATCATTAAGAGTTGCCCTTAATTTTGAATTAGTTAAGATTTAGGTTTATTTATTATTCTCTTCTGTTCTTTCATTTTTCTAATTAATGAAGAATCGACTGTACTTAAAAGGACAATATAGTTTTTCTATTCATAAGTTTTAGTTTGGAACTGCTCAAGCTGAAAAATAATAGATCAGCAGTCAGGCATATCCTCAGCACTTTTTTACCTGCGGAATTTTCCATAGACACTCCCAGTCCTCACCTCGGAGATTCTGTCTTAATACTTGGGTGAAACCCAGGAATTTGTAATTTGTTTTGTTTTGTTTTTTTATAATGGGGATTGACCTCAGGGACACTTTATCACTGAGCCACATCCCCAGCCCTTTTTATTTTTTAATTTTGTGACAGGGTCTCACTAAGTTGCTTAGGGCCTCGCTTGCTCAGTTGCTGAGGCTGGCCTCAAATTTGCAATCTTCCTGCCTCAGCTTACCTAGTCTCTGGGATTACAGGAGTGCACCAGTATGCCTGACTGGGAATCTCTATTTTATGCTGAACTCCAGGGCAGTATCCTAGCAAGCTGTGCTGCCTCAATGACTTGGTAATTTAGTACGTCTTACACATTGTGACTACGCCCACCCTCTAAAACTTCACTTTTCTCATATTACTTTTTTCTTTCAAAACTGTTACCTGTTTCCCTCTTACCAAATCTACACCCTCTGCCCATCTTTCAAAGTCCTCTACGATCTGGAATCACCCTAACTATCCAAATTTATCTTGCACATCTCCTGAAAGCAGATCTCCACCCAATCAGGCCAAATCCCCTTGCCACCAAGTGGGAAGTTCATCAGCCTGTCTGGCCTATTTTTCATACAGCTCTTGTCTGGGAAACTTTCTCTCTCCTGTATCTCTCCAGATCCAGCAATTCCCCTCAGGACAGATTCAAGTCTTTCCCTCCTGCATAAGCCATTTCTAACTTCACCAGCATCTTATAGCCCCTAATGACCTCCAGTGACCTCCAGTGATATGTTTCCTTACATCTCTAAAAGTACTAGGCCTACCTGTGACTAAAACATTTTTTTTCCTTCCTCCTCATCCCTTCATAATTAGGGTTACATTGAAATCAGTGGACATTTTAGGTATCATGAGCTTCGTGGCACTTTCAAGGAGCCATACCTCTCACTGTTCCAAGGGCCTGAGCCCACGCTTCGTAGCACAATACTCAACAAACTGATCCTATTCAACTGCCCAGGGTGCTTCTCTAATCCAAATGAGGCCAACAAGGTCATCCCTCAGGAATTTCAAACTCAGAGCCCAGAGATATGAGGCAGGTAAAAAAAAAAAAAAAGTTGGCCAGGCATGGTGGCGTATGCCTGTACTCCCAGCTGGAGAGGCTGAGACAGGAGGATCGCAGGTTCAAAGCCATCCTCAGCAACAGTGAGGCGCTAAGCAACTCAGTGAGACCCTGTCTCTAAATTAAATACAAAATAGGACTGAGGATGTGGCTCAGTGGTTGAATGTCTCTGAGTTCAATCCCCAGTACCAAAAAAAAAAAAAAAAATTGTCAAAAAGACAGAGAAGGGTAATGTTCAAATAGAGAAAAAAAAAATACAAATAAACAAAAACAAGCAGAATCAAGGACTAGAAAGAAAGTTCTGGTGGGGGTTGAGTCCCCTCTAGTTCCTTGGTTCTGACTCAATTCTTATCCTTAAACTTAATAAGGTCCCCCTCAATATTGATGAATAAAATTTACCCTTTCAGTTTAAGTATTTTAAATAGGATTTCTATTACTCACACACACACACACAAAAAAAAAAAAAAAAAAAAAAAAAAACTTCTATGGGGCTGACTCACTACCTGCCTGTCATTCTGTCATTCTCCACCTTGCTGAGCTCTTCCAATCTGCCAGTCACAGAAGCAATTCTATGAAGGTGATGAGCACCATGAACTAACTCAAGTAAGCTTTCATTGAGAACCGTGTGATGACACCAGAGATACCAGACTCCAATACCCAGGAAAGGAGACAATAGGGCACAGAGTTCTCCACAGACTCTCAAGGAGAAGTGAATACTCAACCCTCTGCTCAGTGACCCAGATTCTCCCTGTGCTTCTGGAATGGACATTCCCAGCATCTATGGGACCCCTTTTCTTGGTCTCAGGAATCACAGTTATTAACTTTAAAAAATAAGCACACAGTCATACGTTAACACATTCTCTCATGTTTAGCAAAATGGAGGAAGCTCTCAACCCGATCCTTATCACAGGGAATTCACACTTCCAAACTTCAGAGAATGAACTATCTCAACATGGACTTTCAAAGAACAAAGCATTCATCCACATACCGCATCTCTCACTGCTTTGGCTCTTTTTTACTTGGAATCTACACAGTTCTATACCATACCTCCTTCTTCAAGGGTGGATTTCACAAAGCAGTGAGAATTCTGAGCACATTTCAAATGCCTAAAATAAGTTAGTTAATGATTAGTTCTGTAACCAGGGCAAGGATTTTGCATTGCTACCAACCTGGCTTTCACAGATAACATTGTGGCTGGTGTCCCCAGCCACACTGTGACCATAAAGAAATGTTTCTAGTTACTTTGCGCTGGATCTACAAAGTGCACATATTTTTGCCTGCCAAGCATGTAAACCTTTGAAAGACTCCCTCTCTGTCAGTGCTATGAATTCTGTGGTACCAGTGGTATTTTACCACGCAAGATAAACAGTTAGTTGTGGTAAATGGTTAGCAAGGGGATATTGCAGGTCCCATGGAAAAAACTAGAACATCAGAAGGTCAAAAACCGGTCTCTTGGACACTCCCAGGGTCTCTCCCTGTGGGCCAATTAAACAAAGCATTCAGATGCTGGCAGTCCTTATTTTCAGAACTGCAGGCCCAATTACTGGACCCGAACAGCTACATTTTATAGCTAAAATGATTTACAGCCAATGTTTTCATTGCACAGTACGTGTTCCTCTTTGTTAAACAAAAGTTCACAGAGAAGAACTGCAACCAAGGAGGAGGAAAAAGGGAAATGCGCATGCAAAAAGGATCTAACTCACAAAGCCAAATGCAAATTAAAGAAAAAACAGCAGTCTTTGGACTTCAGCTGCTATTCTTTTGGATTCAATGCCAAAAGTGTATTTAGAGACACCGTGAAATATCACCAATCTAGAATTTATTTTTTGCCTGTTGGAAGAGCTGTTCCGCCATAGGGTTTGTTGAATAATAAACCTAATTCAGTTACTAAAGAACAAAAAAAAACTACCAGTCAGTGTATTGTGCTTTATTAATGACCAGTGAACATTGACTAGCAGAGACCCTTTTTGCCGTTGAAAGCTCACCCATTAAAAATATTCAGAATAAAAGGTGGGAAATAGACCTCAAAATTTTAATATGGCTGTAGATGAAGCCTTAAGCTTTTCTCAAGTCAGGCGCTCAAGGGAGATTTTATTTGCTCCAACAGAAGCTATCTATTTGGTAAATAAGGGAGTTATCTTCCTGGCTGATATGATTGCCTTGAGCACAAAAATATTCTTCCTTGACCTATATTTTATAAATGACTTTTTTTGTAAAGAGTTCTGTCTTTGGTAATTAAGCAACTACAGATGATAAAAAGGGAAAACTAACTCAGACTCAGGGAATGATGCAGATTCAACTGCTGTAAAAACTTCAGGTTGTTCTAAAGGGGAAGGGCCTTCAGGGATTATCTGGTAATATCTGGAGATGTTGAGTGTCACCAAGGATGCTGTTGACATCCAGTGGGGCAAGGTCAGAGATTGGTTTAAATATCCTTTGATGCACACAGAACAGGTTCCCACCACAAAGAATTATCAGGCCAAATGTCAATAGAGTAGAGGTTGAACAATCCAGTTTCACATGTTTATGTGAATTAGTTATCAGATCCTTTAAAAAATTCAGCCAACTAAAAAGCAGGTTTCAATAAGGTTTTATCTCATCTAAGCAAGGGTGAGGAGGAATTCAGAAAAGGACAAGGAGTCCCTCAGGGGAGAGAAGAAAACTGATAGAGCAGTTACTGGAGTTGATCATAAACATTTCCCACACTTCACTTGGGCTTAAAAACCAATTACTACCAGAGCCTTGTCACTAATCAGCCTTATTACTTTGTCTTTGTCCTAAAAGATGAATTGGCTCCAATTCCCTGGCAATATGTGCTAAAATTTCTCCATGGATTTCCCCTTTCCATAAGGGAACGAATTTATCTTCCTCTTCACTAACCTTCTTGGAGCTTCTTTCTGGACATTTACATCACAGAATTTAATTTTTCATATTCAAGACAGAAAATATGCCGGGCTCTAACAACTTTTGTGCATTATATTTCAAAGTCAATTTCATATTATTTATCAAATATTGATTAAGAGGTGGGGCCTTGAGGAGGTGATTAAGACCTAGGGCGGAGTTCTGGGCCTAGGATTAGTGACCTTTCAGAGTGGCACAGGGAGCCCTTCACCCCTTCTGCCCTTCTGTCTCTTTTACCTTCCACTTTTTTTGCCATGAAAAGATGCCTTAAGAAAAGGCCACCTATCTGTGGATTCTCAATCTCTAGAACTGTGAGAAATAAAATTTCTATTGGTTATAAATTACCCAATCTGAAGTCTTTTATTGTAACAGCAGGAATAGACTAAGACAAAAGTCTAAGAAACTCTGGCATAAAGAATTCCTAATTAATTCTGCTTATACCAGAAGTAGAGCACAACATTTAAGAGCACCAGGTTTGAACATAAGACAGACTTGGACTCAAATATCAGGCTTAGTATTAGCTATGAAACAGGAACGAGTTACTTCCCTGTACAATGTAGATTCTCTGTGTATCATTTATGCAAAGGAAATAATGAGAACATCCTTATAGTCTTACAATGGAAAGCAAATACTATAATATACAAAAAGCAATTGGCCGAGTGCCAAGATCATAGTCCATGATGTTGCTCATTTTTAGTACAATATTATTATCTTATTTGACCATATGACTTTTGGGGGCAATATTCAAGAGAATACTAAGAAAATAAAATGAAAAATGCTAGTCTGAAAGACAGATTCATATTATTACTTTGAAAGAACTGAGAGGGACAGGACTGAATATGTCATGTGAATTCTCCATTAGGTTACCTGATACTTTTCTCACAATGCTGTTCCACGGACCAAAAGCAAACAACAAAACAAAACAAAAGCAATATTTGATAAATAATATGAAATTGACTTTGGAATACAATGCACAAAGGTTGTTAGAGCCTGGCCTATTTTCTGTCTTGAATATGAAAAACTAAATTCTGAGATGCCAATGTCCAGAAATAAGCCCTAAGAAGGTTAGGGAGGGAGAAGATAAATTTGTTCTCTTATGGAAAGAAGAAATCCGTGGAGAAATTTTAGCACATATTGCCAGGGAATTGGAGCCAAGTCATCTTTTAGGACAAAGACAAAGTAATAAGGCTGATTAGTGACAAGGCTCTGGTAGTAATTGGTTTTTAAGCCCAAGTGAAGTGTGGGAAAGGTTTATGATCACCACCTTGGTGATTAAATGTCAGTGTGAATTTGGGGGGACACATTCAGACCTCAGTACCTCGGCTATCTCTAACTCTAAGCTCTTAAACTCATTTTCCAAACTTATTGGGAAAGGAGTTCCATGCACTCATTTTGCCTTGATCATCCTTCACGATCTGCTCAGGACAGACCTGATGAGAAAGAGAACCAGAGAGTGCCTGACACCTGCTAGCTACTCACTAATAACCTGAAATGGTGAGCAAAGCATCACCCCGAAGAGTCCTGTGAAGCAGTGCATGTGGCATTGGGCCACTGAGAGAAGAAACAGGTCCTCAGAGTGGAGGTGAAGAGCTTCAGGCCTTTTGTAGAGTCCCTTTTACAATTTAAACCCAGCACATTTCTCTCCATAAGCCTCATGTTGAAGCCTTCATCAATGAACAGCTGGAGAGTATTAAAAGCTGTTCGAATATTTTCTTTCCTGCTAGAACAAACGCCATTAAAATAAATTGCCAAGTGGGGGTTGGTGACTTACAGAGTGACCTGCCTTATGAGCTTTTTGGTCTGCTGCAAGATTTGCTCCTAAAGACCAAAGATGAAGTGTTACTGGTGAATGAATTTCCACATTTCCATAACATCATTAGCTTATTATGCTTTTCAAAACTTTCTTGTGTGTTCCTGCTTTTATAGTCAATATTTAAGTGGGACCATAACTCTGGAAAGAATCAGAGTCTGGGAAACAAGGCAGAGCCAAGTTAAGAGCATTGCATCCCACAGGTCACATATACTTGAGGGAAGCCAAGTGGAGAAACAGGAAAATACAACCAGATGTGAATTTGATTTGATTATACCGTCCCTTCCAAAATGAAGAGCACATTCAAATTCAAGTATTTCCCCCTTTGGAATCAGTTGCACCACTAAATTCTTTCAAATAAATGAAACACTGAGCAGCACTTGCCCAAAAGAATTACATGAAACTCACACACAACTCTGAAAATTCATTTGCATTTGAATGATGCAAATTGTAATTTAGTAGAATAAAATCCACGTTAAGGAGAAGAAATTATGTGAACAACCCAACTTTCAGTCAAGTCTACTCCTAGTTCTAATCCTGACATTTGAATCCCCATGTCCCACATCAGAAATGGGTTGGGTTTTTTGTTTTTTTTTTTTTTTCCCTATAAAAAAGCGATAGACTTCCTGGTCCTAACACACTTGGCTGGCTGTGAAAGAATCAAATGTGACCAGCACAATTGATTATTTCCCTTTCATGAATTCTCAAGGATTCCCCACGAGTAATGGATGTCTCTTGTCCAAGTCTTCTTTGGTATATCAGATATGGCATTTTAGTGCCACAATAAGAGTGACCCTATCTAGTCTATGTTCAGGTTCTAATTGTGAATTAGCATATTAACCAATCTGCATTATGATAAGTCATTTATTTGCTGGAAAAATATTTATAATTTGACTGACTGCAAACAGTTACAAACTTGTTCCCCCGTTTTCAAATATGGATAGGGTAACAGTACAAGCAAAGTTGCCCAGTCCTTCCCTAGAATGCTTAATTCACGTTATAAGCCTGAATATCACAATGCAGGGAGAGGGGGACTGAGGTGTCACAATTTGGAGAGAATGTGGAAGGAAAACTCAATCTCCTCACTGTGCTCCATCACTATAGCTTGGTTTTCACTGTCTCCTTGACGATGAGCTTAATTTTTTCCAAGCACTTTCACAAAATCATAGGCTTTTAGGCTTCAAAGACTCTTGGAAGTCAGCAAGCACCCCACCAGCTCTTTCCAATCAGGAAGTACTTCTTAAGTGATGGGCAATAAGCTCTCTCTAATAGGAAGGCAGCTGAAGACACATTGAGGTAGTTGCATCGTCCTTGTGTGCTTCTACTCTTAGAAAGTGGCTCTATCAACAAAAGCAGAATCAGCTTTCACAAAGTTGCTCAGCACCCTCAGGAGCAAAACCAAAACTAAATCTTGTGCTCCTTAGAAAAGACTGCAAAGTGCCCTATACCACTCCTGAAAGGATTTGCTTCCCTAAAACAAAACAAAGCATCCTTCATGCCCACAACCATTTCCCGTATGAGGGGGAGTGGAGGATCAAGTATCCCTCCAACTCTTCTACACAACCACTTTTCCTCTACCCACCCTTCTCTTTGTGTTTTCTTATTTTCCTTCTTCACCTCTTTCCTCTTCTCACTACACACTTTTCTCTGTCAAACAGATGGAGGACTGTCAATTCCTAATGTCCAATGCAGATTCCCCTTTTGACCGCAACACCTACCTGCACCAACCCTGTGCATGTCTCAGGGGCATCTTCTCTGCACTTCTTACCTCGAGTAATGAAATTTACCATCCTCCAAGGAAGATACTCTGAAGTCATAATATCTAATAAATTCGCTTTTCTCCCTTGACATACCCTTCCAAAACATCTACTTCCTAGAACATTCTTGAACTCTGTTCCCTCCTCCCCATCTCGCTCCAACTGCCTCATTCTGAGCCACTATTATTTCTCCCAGGGATTGATGTAGCACTCAACTTAGGCTCCCTGGCTCCAGTCTCATCCTATCTCCCTCGCTGCAAGCCAGAGTGATTTTCCCAAAACACAAGCCTGTTCATGTCACACCCGTCTTAATCACACTCAAAGAAACCAATTTCTTTTTCCTATTCTATAAAAGGCATCCATACCAGCCATGTTTTGAGTACAAAAATATACAAATAAATTGTCTTCCCCTTAGAAGCTTGAGTTAAATAAAAGAAGCAGCAGTCAGAAAGGAAAAACTGCAGCTTCACAGAACATTTCTACCCAGCTCATCAGTTCTAAGCTGTTAGTTGACAATAAACACATGGAGGAAACTACAGTAAAATACAAAGATTTAAAAGGCCCCACAAAGAACTTGTCTGAATAAAACATTTTCCAGACCCTCATACCCGGGTAAAATCAAAGGACATGTTCTGAGATGACTTTCAGTTTCTAAGAAAGAAGTTAATCTTCCATTCCACCATCATTAATAACTCCATAGTATTTTTATGGCTATCTACCCACTCAGATAATTGGGGTTTTTGATAGAGCCCTCTTGTAAGGATAAATGCACTGAAGAGAGAAGTTTGAAAGGGATAGTGATTCAGGAACAGAAACAAAAGCCTTTGTAACCTTTTTTTTTCTTTTCAAGAGATTGAGTAATTTCTATATCCCATGAATTATCTCTATCATGAACTGCATCACACTGGAGATAGAAATGAATTCCAGTAGTCTTCAGTCACTTTTATGGAATAAAGCAGGCTGACTCAATAATATATTCTTATGTTTCTAAAGTAAACTCTCTCTCTCGCCCCCCCCCCCTCCCCGCCCTCTCTCTCAGCTCTTGTGGTTTTCAATAAATACAACTTTGGAGTGTCTTAGCAAATTCCCAAACTACTTCAGATTTGTTAATTTGCCCGAAATTAATTTTTTTTTTTACATTTAATTGAGGGATGTACTGGTGACAGTGCAAGTGAGCAGGGTATCTTAAACAAATTTTCAAATACTATCTGAATTGTTTTTGATAAAATCCATAATATAGTCTCGTTTGCAGTGGGGTAAATTTAAAGGAAAAGCTCTGCTTTAAAATTTTTATTTTTATTTAGCTTTGAAGAATAATGAACTCTGGAAAAATAGAAACACTTAATCATGAATAACCAATGAATCCAACTGGGTTCCAGGCCAGAAGTCTGAATTTTCTCACCCTCAAAGAACTGACACATAATTCTCAAGGCACAAACTGCTATTCTTGCATGTTTATAAGTGTGAATGCACATGTGAAATAGCAAGTTTTCTCCTTCTATTCCTTCAAAACTAGAAACAGTCCAGTTCAGATTTGCCTTTTTCATTATCTTTTCTTGCTTCCAAACCTTATCAAGACATGATGCAAATCTGCAAAGCCATAGTTCAGTGTTGCTAACAGTCCCTGAATAAATTTATTTTTACTTAATGTAGGTCAAGAAAAATGTTTTCGAGTGGGTGTATTGAACACTGTCTGACTCGAATTTTTATGTTTGAGTTAAAAATCAAATAGAACACACATTTTTCAGGTTCTATTATAAGCCCAGAGTCTTGAGAGAACGGGCATGTTCATAGCCTGACCACTGTCCTGTTTGTCTATACACACACGATGATTTGGGTAAAAATTCTGTAGAGAATATGAGACTTAATTCTGTATTTTAAATTACAAAAAATAATTACACTATTTTTTTTTTTAAATTCTAACCTCTGCCATAAAATGAGCTTTCTTATCCTCTCTAGGAACTTAGAGGTTATTTCAGATGCAAAAGAAAACTTGAAAAGAATGGAAAGGGAAGAACATTCACAAACATGACATTTGCACAACACCTATCACCAACCTAAATGCAGCAAATGAGGATAATATCTCTCTGTGGTGGATAAAGAAAAAAATAAGACTTCTGAGTGAAAAACAAGAGCACCCTGAGAAGATATGTTAACAAAAGATTAACCTTTGAAATGTTAATAAGATAAGGGAGGAAATGATAGGAAAATCAGACCAGTTCTTCAAACTGAACCAAAGAGATAATAGTGCATCATAAAACAAGAATTTTATGTGTTGCCTTTATAAAAATCTGTGTACATTTTGTTCTATTTTTTTAATGTGTGTAGAACACAAACATTTTTTTAAAGACCTCAAAAACACCACTAATTGCAGATATTTTATTAAACTTTACCCTTTTAACAGGACTTGCACCTCACTGATTAAGAATTCATCTTCCTATTTTAGCTCTTGGTTTAAGGGCCCTAAACCATATATGTCAACCCAGGGGTTATCTGGAGTATTAACTGAAAATGTCAAAAGTGTAATTCTTCATTACAGCAGAATAGAATTATAAAAATTAGATCCTTCAATTACAAATGACATTTACTGTTCCAATCAAGGTTAGTTTTACATGTGGTTGGGGTCAGAGGTTGAATGAGAACAATATCCTTCAAAATAACTCTTGCATAGGTCCAACATTGAGGTTTTGTTTGTGCTTTTTTGGAAATGTTTCAAATATCTTGGTTCTGAGTTATGGTAGCCATGATAATATGTATTTTATATGTAATATATTTTACTGAGGGTTTTCTGTGTACAGGATACTGGGTTCAGCTCTTGAAAGTTAACGTAGTGAAACACTTAAACATGAACACTAAAGTCAGACACCATGTATTGGAACTGGGCTTTTGGAAAAATTACCTAACATTGTTAAACCTCAGTTTTTACAAGAATAAAAATGACTATAATAATACCTATAGTATAGGTTGTTGTTTAAAAGATGATAACCAAGAAAAGTGGAGTCATTTTTCCAAGATCTCAGGCAGCTAAGTCATGAAAGAACCAAGTTCTCTTATTCCTAATTCTTTTTTTTTTTTGAATAGTTACTTTATTTATTTATTTTTTTAATATTTATTTTTTTAGTTTTCGGCAGACACAACATCTTTGTTTGTATGTGGTGCTGAGGATCGAACCTGGGCCACACGCATGCCAGGCGAGCGCGCTACCGCTTGAGCCACATCCCCAGCCCCCCTAATTCTTAATTCCTATAACTACCCACTATTCTGAAACATGATTGATTGATACTAGGAATTAAACCCAGGGACACTTTACCACTGAGTTACACCCTTAATTCTTTTATTTTTTATTTTGTGATAGGGTCTTAGTAATTTGCTGAGGCTGACCTTGAACTTGCAATCCTCTTGCTCAGCCTTTCAGTTTCTAGGATTATAGACTTGTGCCACCATACCTGGTAAAACATGAGTTTTGAGGGCATTTATGATATTGTTATGGTTTGGCTCTTTAATGTCAACCAAAAAGCTCCTCTGTTAGCAGTGCAGCAATATTCAGATGTGAAGTGATTAGATTATGAGGGCTGTGATCTAATTGGTGGAGTAATTCATTTGTTGGCTTAATAAACCTTAATGGATCATTGAGTGGTAACTCTACGCAAGTAGGTTGTGGCTGAAGGAAGTAGGTCACTAGGAGCATACCCTTGGACTCTATCTTGTTCCTAGCATCTCTCTCTCTCTCTATCTCTCCTTCTCAGGTGCCATGAGCTGAGCTTTCCTTCACCACATCTTTCCACCATGATGATTTTTGATTTTTTGCCTTCCCTCAGGCCTAGAGCAATGAAGTCTGCTGACGATGGTTGAACCTCTGAAACCATGATCCCAAATAAGCTTTTCCTCATCGGGTATTTGAAATATTTGGAAATATTTCAAATATCTTGGTTCTGAGTTATGATAGCCACGATGATATGTATTTTATATGTAATATATTTTACTGAGGGTTTTCTGTGTACAAGAGACTGGGTTCAGCTCTTGAAAGTTAACGTGGTGAAACACTTAAACGTGAACACTAAAGTCAGACACCATGTATTGGAACTGGGCTTTTGGAAAAATTACCTATCATTCAGAGACCAAACCTGACAAGCACATAGCATATAGGTAGAGATGGACTTTGGGGTTCATTGCTTCTATTCCTGGGAATATACATAGACCATTAGGGCTTAGGGTAAATTAAAGAAGATAGATTCTGTTTGACTCTCAGAATCTTAGGAAATTGTGTTGGTGACAGGTTGTTCAACTGGACAACATGGGAGGTAATAAAGAATTTCAACCAACAGTGCCTGGCACACTGTAGAACTCAGAGTGTTAAGTGAACCCAATGAAGCAATTAATGAATTCTAAGAAATTCAAAATTCATAACCCTATCATTTTGTGACAGAAGATGAAGGTACTTGGCAGAAAAGTAGGAATGAGTTATCCTGCCCTTTGGTTGTCAGCTCCACAAGGGCAGGAAGCCCATTCATTTTAGTGACCACTCTATTTGTACCACTAGACCCGCTGAATTAACACTTAGTAAGTGTTTCTTGAATTGAATTAAATCAAAATGCCACTGTGACCTTTATCCATAACTCAGAGATATTTGACTCTTGCCTATTTTCTCCCAAAAGCTCAGTATGAAACATACTTGAATCTTCCCCACATAAAGTATCCACAAGGCAAAAGGCCAAGGCTATGCAGATCAGACATATCAATTCGTGAAAAGAGGAAATATTCCACATTTTTAAAATACGTGGATTATTCTAAATGTCTCTGTGAATACATAAGATAATGCAGACTGAGAGAGAGATGTAATACTACACGATACTGACCCACATATAATGCAGACTTGAGACTTCCATTGTGGAATCTAGGAAGAGTCTCACGGTGATTTTCATTGTAAGAAGTTTCCTTGAATCAATAGCACTACGATCACATCATTTTCTCTGGGGTTCTTGTTTATTTGCCTCAAACATGCTGATGACCTAAAGGAGGTACTCTCCCACTCAGAATTCTTACACACACACACACACACACACACACACACACACACACCCTGTGGTCCACTCTGCCAGAGTGGGGACTTTCACTGTAAAAGTCAAATGGTTAGAGGTCTGAGCCTAGGCAAGCAATTTCTCTGGAGGTCTGTCCTCCCTCTCTGCCCCTGAAGGTGCAGGTGATGAGACGGCCCTGAGGCTACTCCAAGGCTACTCTGCTTTAAAGCTGCCTCCAGTCCACAGAAGCCTGGAGTCAAGAGGTTAAGCTTATTTTTCCTTACAGAGAAATGCTTTACTTTATTTAATGGGCATTTCCATATGATTTTCTTTCTCTCCAACTATCTTATTTAAAGGCTACCTCTGTCTGTAATTGCTTCTCCACCTCATCAGAAACTCTATCCCTTCACTTTATTTCCTACTCTTTATTTCCTTCCTTACTTCACCTCTCAACATAGACTTTGTGGCCCATTGCTCTAACCACTCCTCTGGTTTTTTAATTTTATTTATTTAATTATTAATTGTAGTAGAAGTGATGGTGATTAAATCTAGGGGCACTTTATCACTGAGCCACCTCCCCCAGTCCTTTTTGCTTATTATTTTTTTTATTTTTGAGACAGGATCTCACTAAGTTGCTGAGGCTGGTCTTCAATTTGCAATCCTCCTACCTCAGCCTCCTGAGTTGCTGTGATTACAGGTGTGTGCCACTACACCCAATTTGCTCTAACTACCTCTTACCAATTCTTTGCCCTGATGCTCTTCTGTTATACCTGTCTATAAAGACCCAGCCCTGCAATAATCTGCTTTCTCCATCTTTTTCCATCCCTAGATTCAGTCCATCAAGTATGGTCTATAAAACAGCCAACAGTAGATTTGTGCCTCTATAAATCATCATATTATTTAGTCTCAACTGGGTGACTCTGCTCAGCATCCTCTTTTTTTCTAACTCAACAGTATCATTTCAAATCTTCTCCTTTGTCCTTAAATCTCCAATCTTCTTTGCTTTCAAAAGTAGCCTGACGGTAGAAGCCACCAATGGGTATATTCCTTCCACAAAATCATTCATTTACTTTTCCCCCTCCTATTGTAACAGCTAATATATTTTAATGCCTTCTGTCTTTCAGGTGAAATGATAAATACCTATGGAACAAATATTTACATGACACTATATTCCAGGCATGGTCGTGTGGCTTATAAAACCACAACATGCATTTTAAGTATAATAACTCATATCCTCCTCATAAACAGTGTTATGAGACTCACACTGTCCTCATTCCTATTTTATAGATGAGTACACTGAGGCACAAAAGGGTTAAGTAAATTACCAAAGGTCATCCTACAAGTCACCTTCTCAAAAATAAGTGCTCTTAACCATGTTACTCTGTGGTCTTTCATCATGGTTTATATATAATTAGGAATTACATACAATGCCTTAGTTTTTGAGTAAAAGAACACAAAATAGGAATTCTTATTTCTCACAGTTTGCATATGAGGAAATTGAGACATGGTGGGCTTCAGTAGCTTGCCCAAGGTCTTACATCTGAAAAGAAGCAAAACTGGGACTTGATGGAATACCAGTGTCAGGACCTGTGCTTTTACCACTACATCACCTTGTGACCTCCTCACCTAAGGTTAGATTGCATCCCAATCCATCCTGTTTCCTCAGGAAGTTTTCTTCTACAGCTTCAGCATGTTCAACAGGCACATGTTTTCCACATCTTAAAAAAGCCCCGCTGCTGCTTGAATTTTCATAATGTCTTATGGGCCACGTGTGGACAGAGCTCATGTCTGGCTTATTGATCACTTTCCAATGCTTACTGCAGTGCCTGGCATGTAATAGGTGCTCAATAATTTCTGCAGAATGAATGAATGTGTAGGTGTGGGCTTACAAGAAAGGGGGGAAATGAAGGCTAGACATATGATCCAGCCCTAGGGAACAGAGAATGCAATGACTAGGATAGACTCACAATGTCACTGTATAGCTCTTAAATTTTGATCTCCGTAAGCCATATTACCTATTCAAACTCAGCAAAAAATAAATTAAATATAAATAAACAATATATACTTACTGGTGCTGTAATTTGGATCTGGAAGGTCCCCCAAAGCCTCATCTGTTCAGTGCAGCAATGTCCAGAGGTAGAGTTTCTGAGAAGGGATTGGATCATGAGGGCTCTGACCTTAACAGTGGATTAATCCATCTTATGGGATTCATGGCTGGATGGACTACCACCATAGGTAACCTGATTAGAGGGAATGCCCTTGGGGACTTTATCTTTTTCCTGGCCCCTTTCTTTTTTTTCTCTCTCAACCATGAAGTGAGGAGCTTAATCAATTTTTCCTCATTTAAGTTGTTTTTCTCAGGTATTTTGTCTCAGTGATGAAAGCACCTGGGATATGGTCTGTGTCATTTTATAAGATTTTCTTTTACAGGTTTGAACCCAGGGTTGCTTAACCACTGAGCCATATCATCAGCCCTTTTCTATATTTTATTTAGAGACAGGGTCTCACTAAGTTGCTTAGAGACTCACTAAGTTGCTGAGGCTGGCTTTGAACTCATGATCCTCCTGCCTCAACCTCCTGAGTCCCTGTGATTATAGGCATGTGCCACTATGCCAGGTTTATAAGATTTTCTTTTAAATTTAAAATATGCCTACAAAGGCCAGGTGTGATGGAACACACCTGCAACCCCAGTGAATCAGGGGACTGAGGCAAGAGGATTTGCAAATTCTAGGCCAACCTCAACAATTTAGCAAGACCCTCAGCAATTAAGCAAGACTCTATCTCAAAATTTTAAAAAAGAAAAAGAAAGAAAGAAAGCAAAGGATTGAGACTATAGCTCAGTGATAAAGTGGCCCTGGCTCCAATTCTTAGTACAAAAAGTCATAATAATAAAATAAATAAAATATGTCTATGGAGAAATTGGAGCAGTATTTTTACCCCTTTTCAGAGACAAGAACATTTAGTTCATGGATTGGAAACATTGATACTGTAAAATGTCCATACTACACAGATTCAATGCAATCCCTGTCAAAATTCCAATGGCATTTTTGACAGAAATAGAAAAGAAATTATTCTAAAATCCACGGACAACTATAAAAGACCCTGAGTATACCAAGCTAGTACAAGAAAATTCCTGGTTCAAAATCTACTCTAAAGCTGTAATAATCAAAACAGCATGGTATTAGCATAAAAATAGACACCTACACTAATGGAACAAAATAGAAAACACAGAAATACATTCACGCATTTCTGGTTGACTTATGTTTGACAAAGATGCAAAGGACACACAGTGGGAAAAGAAAATCTCTTTAATAAATGATGCCAGGCCAACTAAGGGTCTGCATGCAAAAAACTAAAACTGGAGCTTTGTCTTAAGCCATTCAAAAAAAAAAAAACTCAAAATGGGTTAAAGATTAAAATGTAAAGTCTCACACTATAAAACTACTAGAAAAAAAATGGGAAAAAAACTCCTTGACATTGATCTTGGTAATGCTTTTTTGAACATGGCCCCCAAAATCAAGACAATGAAAGCAGAAGTGAATAGGACTATATGAAACTAAAATGCTTTTGCACAACAAAGGAAACCACAAAATGAAAAGACAACTTACAGAAAGGGAGAAAATATTTGCAAATCATATAAGAGGTTAATATCCAAAACACATAAGGAATTCACATAAGACAATAGGAAAAAACTGATTAAAAATAAAAGGACATAAATAGAACATGTTTCCAAAGATGATCACAGATGACCAACTGGCATACTCAGTATCACAAATCATCAGGGAAATGCAAATCTAAACCACAATCAGATATCACCTCATCCCTGGCAGAGTGGCCATTATGGAAAAACAAAACAAAGCAAGACATAGCCAGTGTTGGCAAAGGGTGTAGAGAAAATGAAACTTTTGTACACCATTGGTGGGAATGTAAATGAGCACAGCCATTATGGAAAACAGGATGGAAATTCCTTAAAAATTTAAAAATGGGACTAACATATGATCTCACCATCTCATACCTGGGTATATAGCCAAGAAGATGAAATCAGTATCCCAAGGAAATTATCTACCCCTCTGTATTTATTGCAGTATTATCACAATAGTCATGATTTGGAATCAACTTAAGTATCCATCAGTGGATGACTGGATAAACAGTATTATTATTAACTATGATTCACACACACACACACACACACACACACACACACACACACAATGATTTAGCCTTTAAAAAGAAGGAAATCCTTTTATTTGCAATAGCATAAGTGAAAATGGAAGTCATTGTGCTAAGTAAGGTAAAAAGTACTATACTATCTCTCTTACATGGGGAATCTAAAAAAACTGAACTCAAAGAAATAAAGAACAGAATGGTGATTTCCAGGAACTGGGAGCTGGGAGAAATGGACAGATGCTGATCAAGGTTGACAAACATTCACTTATAAGATGAACAGGTCCTGGAGATCTAACCCACATCAGGGTGGTGAGAGATGTGTTCATTTGACTGTGGTAGTCATTGCACAATGTATACATATGTCAAATTAGCAAATCATACACTTTGAAGATGTTCAATCTTAGATTAAAATTTTGAAACAAAATAAAATGCCTTTAAGAGTAACACAGTGGTTCAACATGGAGATGAAAAGTGCACACAAAAAGGGTGGTAAACAGAGAAGCAGTAGGTAAACTGTCCATTAGTGAAGCAAATGTTCATCCTAAGAGGAAGGAGAGCTGTGCCAAATCACATGTTTTATGGCCTAAATAGATGATACTGTGTTACTTTTTGTTTTCTGAGGAATATGCAAACAAACAAACACAAAATCTCCTACATGCTAAGAATACAACCAAAGCTGTCAAACCCCTGTACTAGAAGGAAGAAATATCAAAACCAAAAGGCCAGTGTGGCCAACACATGTGTCACACAAGGCCATCATTAAGGCTTTGTGTCATAGTTTAATTGGAAATATTTTTTTCTTTCCTAGCAGTATATAAAATAATCAATGTTGTAATATTGGTGGCATCATAAAATCATATTTCAATTAGTTTGTGGAGACTTGGAGAAATGTTTGGGCTTAATAAAAGCAGAATACAAAATTGCAAACAGTCAAAAACATGTCAGATAATTTTTAAATAGTACAGGAAAAATGCAAATGAATACATCAACATGTGAAGTCTGTAAAATGAGATTATGATTAACTTCTATATTCTTTTTCCTTTATATATGTTCCAAATTATTGATGAAAGAATATATTTTAAGCAATTAATAATACTTAGAATATTAGAAACAAAAATGAAAATACATTGTTCAGGCACTAATAAACTTCATTTTTAATTCATTATTGTAATTTATCTACACTTAGTTTTAGTGTGTTTGTACTTCATATTCTTCCCCTTCTATGAAAAGTACATTCTACAGAATCACAAGTTTTAAGTGCTACCTTTATTCTGATGTTCCTGCATTAAGCCAGTGCAGGTCAACCCAGTTGATATTCTTTGTTGTTGCTGTTTTGTTGTTTTGGTATCAGGGATTGAACCCAGGGGTGCTTAACCATTGAGCCACATCTCTAGCCCTTTTTATTTTTATTTTTTTTTCATTTTGAGACAGGGTTTCGCTTAGTTACTAAGGCTGGCCTTGAACTTGTGATCCTCCTGCCTCAGCCTCCCTAGCTGCTGGGAGTTCAGGCATGTGCCACCACATCCAGCTCCATATTCTTTACTTTCATAATCTTCAATAAAAATTTTCTCAATCTTGGCAATTTCAGCCTCAAATGCTTATTGTTTTTTTTTCTTCAAATATTAAAGTTCTTTCAGAAAAATGAAGTACTTTTCCAACTTGCCTTTCTTTTGTTTTAATTTTTAATGGGCACATAATAATTGTTTGTATTTATGGAATGCAGTGTAAAGTTTCAATACATATATATATGAGGTATAATTATCAGGTCAGAGTGACATTTCTTTATTCTGGGAACACTCAAAATTCTATCAGCTACTTTGAATTATACAATTAGGTCTTTTCTGCCATAATTAACCTTCTATGCTGTAGATTGTTGGGAGCCACACCATCTACCCAGCTGCACACCTGCACCCATTAACATTCTACCTCCAGCCTCACCTACCCACTGCTAGTTCCTGCCTCTAGGAACCACTTTTCCACTCTCTGCTTCGTTGATATCAACCTTTTTAGCTTCCACATATAAGTGAGAAACATGTACACTTTGTCTTTCTGTGCCTAATATATTTCATTTAACATAATGTCCTCCAGACTCATCCTTTTTGCCTACAAGTGACAGGGTTCCATTCTTATTTATGTTGAATAATATTCCTCTCTGTGTGCACGCACACATACAACTTTTTCTTTATACATTTATCCACTGATGGAAAGCTTGATTGATTCTGTATCTTGGCTATTGTGAATAGTGCTGCAGTAAACATGTGAGTACAGATACCTCTTTGATACAGTGGTCTTTCCTCTGGATAAATACCCATCAGGGAGATCCCTGGATCAAGCAGTAGTTCTATCAGCCTTTGAGGAACCCCCATCTTGTTTTCCATAGCCCACTCAGCTTCCTGGTGCTTACACTTATTTTGAGTTCGTCACTCTTAGATCTATACCAGACCAAGTATATTCTCAAGTTATTTACCCAATTCTGGAATCTTTTGCTTTCTTCCTATATGACAGGGAAAAAAAAGGAAATACATCTTTTCCTAGGTATATTAGTGATCAAAGGACGGTTTAGCTAAAATATTTTACAACGTGGACTTTCAGATGGTAACTTATATCAAGCACTAGAATTTCTGAAGTCATTGAAAAGATGAAAAGGGAGAGCAGAAGGTGAAGATGGAACATAAATAAGGAGATAGGAGGCCTGAATTAAACCTCAGAACCAGGGGGGCTCTGAACAAGCTAGATTCATGGTGAATATTGCTTCCCCAGGCCCGGCTTTCTCTCTGCCCAGGATCTTTCTGTTTTATAGCACTTAAAAATCCATCCCTTTCCTCTCTTATCTCTCTTACTCTTCTTCTCTTGAAATAAGCTGTTCAACTGCCACAGGCAACCTTGTGTTGCAAGCAGGAAGTGGGGTGAACCCCAACTCCACATGTGTAGGCTCTTCATCTGTCCCTGCTGACAGAAGACTTCCCCAAAAGCAGCATCTCTGTCTTTGCAGTTAGCAAGCTTCTGTCCTCCTGCTTCATGCACTTTTCTGATTCGCAGCACCTGCAGGTTAGCCCGCCTGCAGATGTGGCCAGAGTATGAGAACACCACTGATCAATTCCACAAACAAAGGACACCATGCTCCAAATTAAATTCCCCTACCGGCACTATCAATCAGCCAAGCTCCTTAATTAAAATTTGAATATCAGAAGCTCTGTTTTCACTCCTCTGGACCTCCTACAAGTCAATTCATTTGATGGTGTAATTATAAAATCATTTAAGCATTTAACCTGCAGCCCATAAGCATGTTTGACCCCTACACATGCCCTATTGCACCTCCAACTAGTTAAAATAATAAGGAGTGTAGCTCAGTGGTAGAGCACCTGCCAGCCTGCTAGAGGTCCTTAATTCCATTCACAGCACCACAACATAATAATAATAAATAATAAAAAGAAATAATATTCAGCTTTACTTCTACTCATTTACAACTGATAACAAATGCCTGAATTGGTCTGAGATTGAAGTTCAAGACATTTATGGCTTAGAAAGAAGCTTTTCCCATAGTCCTGGACAGAACTGCATGGTGGAAGAAGATGGGATGCAGACGATATCACTGTAACATAGAGCTTATCTCAAATTAGTGACACATCAGCTCAGCACAGGGAGAACAGATTACAAAGTACAAATTTGGAGGAGGGGAAAGAAGGGTCCCCTGGCAGCATCTTGTCACTGTTACATTAAGACCTAGACTTTGTAACTTAAGAATCTGCCCAAAATAGCAACATAAGGTTTCATTCCATTGCTCTGTCATGTGTAAGATGTTCATTAGCATTTCATGCAGCAGGCAGAAAATTACTGGAGAAAGGAAGAAATCACATTCCAACCTCGTCCCCCACTATGAGCTGCAAATTTGGCATTTCTGCGCAGGAGAAAACCAGACCCTGCTGGCAACAGGCTCACCAACCCAACCCACAGTGAAAACAAAGAAAAAGAAAAGGACTCTTGCATCATTACTGCTGTCAGTATCTAGTGAGTATTTATCAGATTTAGGGACCTATCATATCCTGGAATCATTATATAAGCACTCTCCACCTGAAGCAATGTGCTCTCTGAATTCTGTTTAATTCCTTAGAATAGAGGTCTGTTGCATGTCTTTAACAATCGGTATAGTAGAAATGCGTGGAAATGGGGAAGGGAAACAGCTGAGCCCAGAGCATTAGTGGGGACTCGGTTTCATTTCTGTCTCAGCCTCACATTCTCAGCATTTTTCAGAGGTGGACCCCTTTCTGATCATCCAGCTGCCTCACAACCCCAGAGGATAAACAGGACTTGACAGGACTTTGACTTTCAATTTTGAGGTGGTGCTGATGCTTCCTACTCTACAAGTTCCTGATTATTGGGAGCAACTAGGCATGCATGAACTTCAAAAACTTGACTTCATTCTTCAACAACCCTGATTAACAAGGAGCAGAATGGACTGAGTCACGCTCCCTCTTCCTTTTTTAATTGCACTCACTTTGGTGAAAGCGCAATATGCAACAACTTGGTCTAAAGCTCACATGTAGAAGGAGATCAAGGTGGACTGAACCAATGCCTGAATTCTGAAAGGTACATTAAGCAATTGAGTAATTTCCACTCCGGAGCCAAGGGATTTATCAAATAGCAGCCTAGAGTGACCATTCTGGGGCCTATATCCCGTTTTGCACAGCAAATGGTTTGTTAATATGAGAAAACAAAGTAAGAAACTATTAGGTTATCATAAGCATGTGGCTTTGAATTGACTTTCTGGCACCTGTCTCTAAACCTTGCCGAGGACTGACAGCTTTCCAAAATATCAATCTTTATCATTTCTTGACATTAGAATCAAAAGACATTTTTTAAAAATTTTTTTGATACTTTTAGGAATTTTCTAAATTGAGCATGTGTTTGAAGTCATCTTTTCAAATTACTATACATATGTTGGATATTCCTCAGTTCAAACCTGCATTTTCTTGTCTCTTTCACAACATTCTACTCCACTAACTTCACTTCCTATCTTCCACATTCCCCAAGTCTCATGTTGTTCAAATTTGTTTCTGGCTTCCAGAATGCAAAGTTAGCAGGCAGGCTGGCTTCTGGAAGACTGCTACACATCTTGTTGCAGGAAGCAGAAGGAGCCAGAATTGGCTCCTGGTCCTCATCCTACCCAGAATAGTAAGGCAGGAACCCGGGAGATTCCTGAGTACCCTGGGCCTTCTTCTCTCCATATATGAACTGAAAGGTGGGGCTCTATGACCTCAAAGTCCCTTCCAGCTTGAAATTTCTACTTTCATGAACTCCAAGAGACAACTGAAGCAGAAAGTTTCTAATTTCCAGGAATGTGAAGTTCCTGCAAAGTTCCATTTACAAGGCAAATGATTTTCATTCAACAGGAAGGGAAGAAAGCCAAGAGTCATAAATATCCAGGAGAGATAACATGCTGTTTTATATCAGAACAAATCTCTCATTCAAAATATTCATTCCAGATGTAAATACAACCCAAATATCTGCAGTCTGAATATGAAAGTGGGGCTCAAAAGAGAGGGAGGCAAGGTGGCCTTTCAGAAATATTAAATTTTATAAAGCCCCCAACCTACGTAGGGAGTTAGCTGTATGTCCAACATTTAAGTTTAATGGAGTCTGAATTCACCTGAACGAGTACCTCACACCTGGAATAATTACAATAATCTGACCTTGGCCTTAGACAGTAGAACCCTTATGTGGATGAAATTACTGACATTTTAGAGTTAATTTCTTAATGACATTAGAAAGACTCTGAAATAATTTTCTTATGCACATACATGAATACACCATAGTGAATCCCGCCAAGTACATCCATAAGAATGGGGTATTAATTAGAGTAAGATATATCCCATGCTTGGATAATTATATCAAAATGAATTATACTGTCATGCATAACTAAAAAATACATATTTTTTTAATTTTTTAATTTGTTTTAATTAGTTATATATGACAGTAGAATGCACTTTGATACATCATCTATAATGGAGTATAATTTCTCATTCTTCTGGTTATACACAATATGAATCCCACTGGTCGTACAGTTATATATGTATATAGGGTAATAATGCCTGATTCATTGTATGTCCTTCCTACTCCTATACCCCCTCCCCACCCTTCACTCCCCTCTATCTAATAAAAAGATAATACAAGTGACACATGGATTCACTGCAAAATAAAATTCAAACCATAAAGATGAACATAAAGAAAAAATAGAGGTTTCCATTCACCTCTCAACCTCTCTCACCTGCTTCTCTACCCACAGGTACCTGGTGTTCTAAATGTAGGTATCTTCACAATCTATAAATATCACATATCCTTTTTCCTATCAAGTTTGATTTTAAAACTTGACAGAATTTAGAATTTCTTACTAAAACTGAATGGTTGCTTTTCAAAGAAAATCCATTATTTATATTTCTAGAATTGATTCTAACCATTACTCCCTATCTCTATTATTCTTATTATCTTTAATATAATAAGTGAATAAGCACTAAAGGATGAAATGTCACTAGAACAGCAAGAACAATACAAAAGCCGCTGTACTCGTGGCATTTGGCTCCCCACCCCACCCAGGTTTCTGCAGACCTCTGTTAGTTGGGACTTTTGAGGAAGCTCAACAGGGGCCCCCAGGTTAATCACGTTTGAAAATACACACACTCTGTGGACTCCACCTTGGGAGCCAGTATCCCAACTCACCCTTCTCATTCTCAAGGTCCTAAAACACTATTCCCAGACAGAAATGAGGTTCTGAGAGGAAGAATCTGGGTGTTTTGGAGGTCATAAAATCCAGAAATGGCTCTTCAGAAATCAGACTCCTGAAGATTATTTTTTTCAAGTGCTAGAATAACTATGAATTATTGGAAAACCCAGTTCTGTGGAAAGTCTAAAAGTCAATGAAGATTTTGCAGAGATCACTTGTGTATGTAGCCAATAGGGAAACTTTTTAATTCAAGGAATTAAACACAATTATTAATCAGGCATCTCAGGTCCAAAAATTTGTTATATTGGACATACAAGGGTTGGGGGGAGCTTTTATTATTCATGAG
Source organism: Marmota flaviventris (assembly GCF_047511675.1). NCBI lineage: Eukaryota > Metazoa > Chordata > Mammalia > Rodentia > Sciuridae > Marmota > Marmota flaviventris. The sequence goes on along the minus strand of NC_092501.1, from coordinate 98,940,338 downwards.
AGATTACTATGCTAATTATCTTACAGAGCTTGACCAATTTAACTTCACAACACTCATGGAAGGAAATACTATAACATTCTTATTTTAAAGTAGAGGAAACTAAAGGGCAGAGTTTGTCAGCTTCGTCATCACTGTAGCCGGGTTTTCCCTCCTAGTTGCAAGATGGCTGCAGCAGGGTCAGCTTTCGTATCTTCTTACCACACCATCCACAAGAAAAGGGGAGGCTGGGATCTCCTGATTAGTACAGACTCAGGCCTGGAGGCACAAGCAGCATCAACACCACCTAAACTTTTTAGCTGAGAATGAAGGAGAAGTAAATCCCCCAAGCTGGTAGGAGAAGGAGGTAATGGATGCTGTGGTAGTCTACTATAGCACTCATCAGCCAGAAAAATGGGAAAGGAAAAATTCTCTAAAAATATAATTACAGTCATGTTCCAACTTGAAACTATTAATTCCTATTGGCACTATTTGTTCTGGAACAGTATATCCTCTATGTAGTTGCTTTTTTAAGAAAAGGCAAATTTTTATTCTATCCCCTCTTCCCTAGTATCCATTTCTCACAGGAACTGTAACAGGTTTGCAGCACATGTTGGGCACTCTCAGGAATGGATGTGATAATTTTTTTTTATCTGGAAATTTTATAGTACAGAATTAAGACTACCTTATACTTTGTGATTAGAGGAAAACTGAAATTTCAAATGTGAAGGTTCTTTCTACCTAGTCATCTTTTATAAATGTGTTTCTTCTCTCTGAGTTATGGATTTGGTATTTTGCTTACCCACAAGCAAAGCTCACAAGTGAAATCAAGAACTGTATACATCCTTGTAAAGTATTCAGAATTACTCCTCTGCTTTATTCTAAACAGATAATTAGCTATCCAATTTAAAAGATGCTCTTAAATGAAGACACCATGGTGTTCCTTGGAAACACATTTTAAAGTTTAATGATCTTCACAATCAGCTTGATGCTTACATGGAATCCAACATTGAATTCCATTTCATCAAAAGGAATATTTGTTAAATGTAGAGTACTTACCATGTGGCCATCTTGAAGCTCACACCAAGTGTCTCCTAGAACATTCTCTTCATCAATTAGAAGACCACAATTGGTTAACATCAGTTGATCAGCATATTTGTGAATGTACTTGAATAGTTTCACTAAGAAAAGTTGCAGGGAGAAGAAGTATAATTCTAATCCCTGACCTTGCCTCTCCAGGGGTAGGTTCTCATTCCTTTTCCTGGTCCTCTCATGATTCTCATGGCTTTCCTCTGAGCCTTCTGCTAGTTTTCCACAGCTATGATAAATTGATGTCTCAAAATTGAAGTACACAAATAGAAACAACCAACGAACTCTACAAAAACAGTGTTTTATTTGGGGACCCTTTTTCTATGGTTAAGTTGCATTTGAATGGAAAAGAAAAATAAATATAAAACGGAAAGAGTCAACATAATAGATGTCAACGAACAATCAAGGAGAAACACTTCATATCTTTGTTACTAGGGATGACTAATCCAATAAATCCCTTAGCTAACACCAGCTGCCCATAATCTAAATATACCAGCAACCATTCCCAGGCCCACAATGTGCATAAAGGCTGCTGAGAAGCATTCATTCTGTCAAAACCTAAGAAGCTCCAAAGTTCACTCAGTCTGGAGCCTGAACAGTCTACAAAAAACATTTCCAACTTGTCCAAGATGACTTGAAGCTCCCGAGAAGGTCTCTTATGGGTTGATGGAGTTTCTCTCATTTAATGCAGGAAACCCATCTACAACAGTATGTATCCATGGATCCAGCGCTAGTGAGCTGGTCATGGCTACTGCAACAATCCTTGTCAAGTTTCAAATACTGGGAAGCCCATTCCTTACCCTAAGCCAAACCCCCTCCCTGTCATTCCTACTAGAACATGTCTCAACCTTCTTCCAATGACAAGCCTTCAAACACAGGAAGACAGCTAGCATGCTCCATGCTTATCATCCACTGTCTGCTCCATAGGACATCCTACAGTCTGAATATATTCTGCATCTGTCTTTCCCCTTGTCACTTCTGTTAAGCAAGTTGAGTGATACAAAATCTAGACTTTTCAGAAAACTCATCTGCTCCATTTTCTACCCTATTTCTTTTTATCACAGATGTTTATTTCATCTGTTAGATGCTCAGAATTGAACAAATATAGGAACCGGTGTATCCCATGATAAGCGCGCAACCTAAGGATGTTTTTGTGGTCACGAGTTAACATTTACATTGCTCTGTGTCTATTTAAACGATGCTCTCCTGCTTTCCTCTACCTTGGAGTCTCTGTATTCAGTTCTCCTCCATTCAGTCATTCCTGCCCTGTGGATTAAGGTCAGGTCACAAATGCCTTCTTTTCTGCGTCATCTAATTGATCATGCTGATATGACATTTCAATCTCTGCTTCATCTAGAGAAGCGGGCTCAGTGATGCTATAGAGAAAAACACAGAAATAGAAAAAGCTTGTTAACCTTCAGAAAATGATAGTATATTTTCTACTTCTCTTAACACCTGATCGTTTTCAAGCAGTAAAACATTCAATTTATTAAGGCCCATGTGGATAAGTGATGCTTTTACAGACAGAGAACATGAGATTCTGTTTCTGAGTGGTTTGCGGCAAACTTGAAGAGATTGAAGTAATGATCAAATGTGAAAATGCAGATCTGGATTCCCAGCACCATTAGGACATTTCGACATTATTATTTAGGCAGATGGCTCTATCATGTAACTCCAAAAGGTGGAATTCTGACATCATCTGAAAGGCTTGGGTCAAAATACCAAGTCAGACCTACCTACATATTAAATATAGATCCACCTTCTACTATACATAGCACCTTCACCCATCTTAACTCAGTTATTCTTCAAAACACTTCACCAAGTCTAGGAAGATGGGCTCCATTTTACAGGTGAGGTCACTGAAGCATGGAGACATGAGATCAATGTCAAATGGAGTAATAATGGGAAATAAATCAATAATTGATTCATTAAACCACATGCCTCAGTATACATTATAGTTCCTCTTCTCTGAGATCTAAAAAGTATGAAAGTAATTTCTGAATTTACCTGCCCTATATTTTAACAAACAATATGGGCAAAAAAAAAAAAAAGAAAAAAAGAAATGGCTGGGGTCAGGGGAGATCCTAAGAAAGCTGCAAATATTGCTAACATGTACCTGAAGGAAGAACAAGTTACCAGGGCATTTTATGGCAAACAACCCTCAGGTTGGTCTCAGTGAGAGAAAGGCCAATGTATACTGCTGATTCTGTATGAATAGAGCAAGGTTCTTGGCATCTCCTAATGGCTACCCTTCTTTCTGCTCCTTGGTGCAGACACTCAACTCCAGATACTTGTTTCTTCCAAAACACTGGATCTCAGGACAGTACCCAATATTCCACTCTCTGGGTTGAGGTATGAAAATCTATTTTTAAAAGTTTGGCAGGGGTAGAGGGAACAATACTTCTTTTTCTTTTTCTTAGAGCATTGAAAGGTTTTTCACCGAGATGTTTTTAGTATAAAAGAAGAATTCTTTGGGTTATGGGGAGAATTTTTTTTTCCTCCTGAGATTTTCTGCCTATTTCTGAACCTTTACTCTGGGATTAATCACATGAATATCGTGAACCTTTTTTAAGTAACTAAGCACAGAACAATTTTCTAATCTCTGCTTTGCCATTTTCTTTGTAATTGTGGGCTACCGACATATGTTCCTTCATCTGTAAAATGGCGATAATATTAGCCTACTCCAGGGAGATTTTGTAAGAATAATGGAAGAAAAGGCTTTAAGCCCAGTTATAGCAACCACCTCCACAGATGAAGGCTTCTAAGAGGAGGTGGAGGGAATGCAAAGGAGTGGAAGGGTAGCAGGAAACAGAGAGGCCCAGCCACAGCCATCCAAGGTAAGCATCCCAGCTTATCTTTCTCTAGCACAGGCTAGTTCTCCTATGGCCCGGCAGTTTCTTCACCAGTCCTCCTCCCGACCCTCAGAAGCTATTATACCTACATCAAAGCCTTTGATTAAGATTTTGTTTGAAAATTCCACATTTCTAGTTATGCATTTCTGCTTTCCAGACTGTACAAAATATACTAATGCCAAGGCTAATGATTTTATCTTTTAAGAAAATTACAGTAATGTGGAGTCTGTTGACTTTTTACCTTAGAGACCAACATTACCATTTACTTCCTGTTTTCCAATGGTTGGCAAGATCATAAAGTCCCATATCAGTAAAGCAACAGCTGTGAATAGACCATCCTGTAATTCTTACATCCACAGCCTTGGGGATAATAAAATAATTCTCTCCATTGGACAGCTAAGGAAAGCAAGAGACTAACCTCAGCTGAACACCATCAGGGGAGAATTTTGAAAAAATATAGTCACAATTTTATTGGATCTAAAAAAAAATTACATAGAGGAAAACAAATTTCTTTGGACCCAACCCATTAAATAACTATGAACTCTCCTATAGCTCTGAAATGCTCATCCTCTTTTACTGAAAGTAACCTTAGTTGGCAGAAGATATGTATCAGTAATTATAGATCAAGTTACTAAGTCAGGATTCAAAATGTAACAACTTAGAATCTTTTTTAAGACCTTTTTAGATGTCAGTGTTTTCAAGTTCTTAGGACATACTTTAATGGCAATCACTTTTTGATTAAAAAAAGTGTTCAGCCTTTTAACTGTACTTGTATAGAGACTTAAAACAATAGGATATCCCCACTTTTTAGTTAAATAAAAATTCAGTATCTATTGAATTTGATCAAGATATCCGTCCATAGCTACTTATTTAATAACTCTTTTCTCTATAAGCAACCAAAGATGTACAATTGAATAATTTTTAGTTTACATTTGCAAGTCTTAACTATGACCTAGACTGGATGATTACAAATTAATTCCCCTTTTGCTTTCCAATTGCCTGCCTTGTCTCATAAACCGGATGCCTCTTTGAGATTCTCTCCCTGAACATGTCAAAAGGCTAGTGATTCTGCTGTAATTCCAACCCATCTCTAGCTGTGCATTTCCACCCACCTTTTCAATAATTATCAAATTAATGATATGTTCATCTTTGATACACTAGTGAAGCACTCCATAAATCAACAGATATGCTTCTGATCCAGTGCATTACCCTCACTTCTTGATGCTAGACCTTAACGAACAAATCACTCAGGTTAGGGAAAATTATTTCCAAAAGAAATTATTCAAAGAAGTGTTGCATTACCTTCAAAATCTACTTAAAATCTGTAAAATTTTGATTGTGATGTATTAAGGAAGCACCATCTCTGCAAAATACTATGGAAAAATTGTATTGATCTATGTATACACACAAGTCAAATGTAAATACATAAGTACTTACCATTGTAGTAGATAGTTATATGAACATGTTTAATATTTTAGCAGCTGAACATCCACTTTTCTGTCCAATAGAACACAAAGAATTGCCTCTTTCTAGTTGGATTGTCTTTATGAGCAATAAATCTAGGTGCCTGCTTCCCATTAAGCATATCAAATAAACCAGTTTTCCTTATACTTTCTCCAAAGAGCCAGGAACTCTGGGAATTGGCTGCCAGGATTTTATGCCATGATTTAAAAAATATATATTGGAATCCCACATTCTCAGTTATGGTATCTAAGCATGATTGTTCCTGGTTTAGTAACATTCACAACCTTCCAGAGCAACCTCAGGTAATTAACCATTATCAAGCCCTGTTCTCAGCTTTCTAATGGATTTGCTGAGCTCCTGGTAAATTTCCAGGAGATTCCCTTCTTCCTTAATTACCCCAAATCAGTTTCTGTTGTCTGCAACCAAAGACCCTGACCATGACAATTGTTACATATGAAATAAGCCCCTAGTAAGAACACACATTAAATATACTATTTGCACTCAAGGCAATTAGCATATATGGGAAGATTCATTCTGTCAATCAGAAGTAAAGAGGATCCAGAATGGAAGGTCGTCATGAGCTCCTACCAGGACAAGAGGAAGACCTGAGAAAATTTGTTTGGGACATATCATGGGTTAGAAGGGAGTTTAAAAAAAAAAAAAGGCCAAAAAGAAGGAAGTTTCACAATTCCACAGGAAAACCGACCAAGACCCAGGCCACAGCAGAGGGCAATGAGTTTAAGAAGCAATTATAACTTATTTTTATAAAGGAAAAAAATTCAGGATTTCTTTATGGGGAGAATGACAGCAAATATATGTTACATATTTATATTAAATTGGCAATAAGGCTGCTCAGCAAGAACGCCAATAGAAAATAAGTGAGTAGCCTCTTGCTGTTGAGGAATTTTGTATTTTAGGAAACAAGTTTAAAGAATATTTCATCTAACTTTTAATGTTTATGTAGTTTATTATGACTTAAAATATTTTTTGTTTATCCTTTGTGATCTTTTTTTAATAGCACATAACTATCCTGATTCCCCCATATCACCCAGCAATGAGGACATTTCTTTGCTTTGTTGATGAAGGAGCATTAACGTAATGTTGCAGAATTTAAGGTCTCCTCTTTTATAGACTGGTAATATCCTTTCTCTCCCTGTGCAGTAAGTCTGATTTAATTATCTCCCAGAAATCAGTAAAGGTACTATTTTTGTCTCTGCTTGCCCTTAATCCTTATTTGATTAAAGTACCACATGCTTAATTGGACTGAGCTTACCTCAACCTCCTCAATTCTAAATATCAAAGGCAGCTGTGGGACTGCTGGGGTCGTTTTAACAGGCTCCTTGGATTCAACAGATGGTTCTGGGATAATCAGTAAATCGGCATAATCCGCAGAATGTCAGTTTCTGTCCCTGCTTGGTGCTGCCCTGTACCACCACACTCTGTACATCCCTTTCAGCACAGGTCTTCTTCTCTTTCATAGCAAGGCAAGAGAAAATTCTTAGAGGAATGAAGAGGGAATGTGAAACCTATTATTCCTCTTCCTAACATACTGGAATCTTTTTCAATCGTATAGGTCTTTGAAAAGACCTCAAGTGCTATTAATTGAAGTCCCGCAGTATTGACAAGAAAGGACTTGCTGAAAACTACAGTATTTGAAAAGGAAAATGAAAAAGCATAGTCCCCTGTCAACACATCTTTTTAAAGAAAGTGCAGGTATCATTGTGATGCTTTTACCAGAAAGTGAGCTTTTAAGATGCCAGGTGAAAGAGAAATCAAGAAAGAAGAAAAGGAAACAGAAAGAGCAGTTCTCTTGGCTTTCCAGTGAGATCAATGTTACGCTGAAGTATTTTCCCCACCATCAGACATTTCCTAGGTCTCCATGATACCTATTCAAGGCAAAAGTGTAACACTGGCTAAGTTGATGGAGAAAAGGATAGATCTCAATGTGACTCTCTCGGGTAGTTTCCTAGGACTATCATAAGAAGACACCAGAAATTGTTGGCTTCGAACAATAGCAATTTTTTTTTCTTTCATAGATCCAGAAGCTACAAGTCCAAATTCGAGGTTCTGGCAAAGTTGGTTCTTTCTGGAAGCGCTGAGAAGGAATCTGTTCCATGACTGTCTCCTAGCTCCTACTGGTTGTGATAATCCTTGGCATCCTTGACTAGCTGCTACCTCGCTCCAGTCTCTGCCTCCAGCATTGAATGGCATTCTCCCCGTGACTCTGTGTTTCTGTGTCCAAATGTGCCTCTATTAGAAGCACTGAATTAGGGCCCACCAAATCCAGGATGACCTCATCTTGACTTGATGCAAAAGCCCTATTTCCAAATACAGTCATAAGCATAGACACCATGATTTAAGACTTCTGTTTGGGAAAATCCAACCCACAAGATCCTCCATGACACAAAGTACCTACCTACTGCCTGGCTGCTATTGTTCATCTCTATGTGTTCGACCCTTCCTAGAAGTCCTTCACACTCTATTTTCATAAACACTTTCTCAAGTCCTTACTCCCTAGGGAAGTTATTCAAATAAATCAACAGGTATAGAAAGGTGGCCATGGGGGTGACGACTCCACAGTACACTGTAGCCTTGTGTAGGTGTGGTTCACATTTTATTTTGGATTTATTGAGCAGAGGACAATTGGCCATGAATAAGAGGCAAGAAATATAATCCGTTTGGATCCAAAAAAGGACTGTTCTCTTCACTAAAACACAAAAGAACTTTCCCTTCTGACAAGGTCATGGCCATCAATGGATATTCAAGATGAACAACACTGGAACAAAGTTGTGAGGTGCTGAAGAAGGCTTTTATGACCCTCAAGCCTCACTATAGCATGGTAGGAATTGCACTGTTATTGTTGGCTACTTGTTTCTGCCATTGTGACACCCTCCATCTCTTTCAATGTACCGTCAGATCCACTAATACCAGAACCTAAATGTGTTAAAAATCTCTGCTTTCATTTTCAAGTATGGATCAAATACTTAAAATCCAACCCAGCGCCATGCCCGATAAATAATACCTTCAACGTTTATTTATCAGTTGCTGAACTCAACTCCATGTGTAGTAAAGAGAGATTTGGACCTGTCGACCTGTATAGGAAATTATTTGGGATAGCAGAGACATGTTTTAAATTACCCAGGGGTTTGTTCCATGTGATAGGAAAATGGACCTCACTCAGGGCTGAGACAATTATCACCCAACTTCACCTGAGAAGATTGGTTTAAAGAACATGAAGCTAACCCTAACCCTAACCCTAGTTTCCGGAGGGCACCCAGTGAGCCCTGCTCAGGGTGTGTGTCCAACAGTTGCTATGGCACCAGAAAACCTGTCAATGGGATTTGATCTGAAAATGTGTGAAGAGCTGCCTGATACCATCTAATTCCCAGTGCCACTCCCACACAATAGCTAAGATTGCATAAAGTTTCTCTTATCAGGTATTTTTCCAACCAAGAGAGCTGGAAATAAGCCCAGGAAAGGCATCAGTCTGGAAAAACATATGATAGACAACAAGACAAAGGCACCCAAATAATGTCACCTCTTTGGTAGTTGTGCCTGGGATGTAGGCCCTGTGACTTCTCTTCCCATGGAAACTTACCACATGTGCATAAGTGACATCTTGCATAACTTGGATAATAAAGAGGAGGTCAAGAGATAAGAAATCTGCCAAATATTCTCTCAGAAAACAAAAGATAAGTTTAATGAAAGGAAATGAGGGAAAGAACAAAGATCTTGGAGAAAAGAAAAATAATGTGTTCTATTCATGTTCCAGTGGTTAACCTCACCCTCTTTCACCCTCTTCTATAACCTATTATCTGCTAAATTTTCTGCCTCTGATCTTGCAGACCAAGTAAATCCAGGGTAACAAATGAGAACTTAGATCACAGTGGCCTTCCACCACTCTCCAGGGTCTACAGCAAAGCTACTAAAAAAAGATACTTCCCCATCTCTCAGTGGGAGGTGAGATGCAGAGATATGGCCAACCAAAAGTCAGTTGAGATCCTTATGAATCCATAAAAAAAAGAAAACTCTAGAAATGTGAATTGTGCTGAATCTGTTTCTCCTATCCTACCTTTTACATCTTTCTCTTTTTTAGAAACTTCCTCCCTACTTCTCTTCACAAAATACACCAGTCAAAACTTCCAGTCCATTCTACTTATCCTATTACCAGAATAACATGTTTTTGTTTTTGTATTTTGAGATGCTTTTTGTTGTTGTTATTGTAGGTGGTGGTGGTGGTGGTGTTTTGGTACAGAGGATTGAATCCAGGGGCACTTAACCACTGAGTTACATCTCCAGCCCTTTTTTATATTTTATTTAGAGACAGAGTCTCACTGAATTGCTTAGAGCCTCACTAAGTTGCTGAGGCTGGCTTTGAACTCACAACTCCCCTACCTCAGCCTCCCAAGCTACTGAGATTACATGTTCCCTTTTGCAGAATGCCCTGCCCTGGTGATGCCAACTTAATCAAACTTCTCAGGAATAGCAAGACCTCCTTGTGGCAGGGACCTGAAGCCGCTTTCTCTCCCTCCCTGGACACAGCTAGACCTCACTACCCAGCTCCCTCAATGTTGGCTGTGGCTATGACACTGAAATCTAACCAGGTATGCCAATGAAACTTCCATGCACAGTAATCTTTGCACTTCCCTATGCACCACCCTGCTGCAACAAACAGGATACCCCAGAATCCATGTGGCAAAGACGTCAGAGCCACAAGATAGACAAAGCTGGGTCTCTCAGTCATCACTAGAAGCCTCCCCTCCAAAACTATCTTCAAATCAGGCATGGTGGTGCACACCTATTATCCCAACCACTAGGAGGCTGAGGCAGGAGGATCCCAAGTTCAAGGCCAACCTCAGCAAAATGAAAAATAAAAAGGTCTGGAGATGTCTCTCTATAATTTGGCACCCTTGGGTTCCGTCCTCAGTCTCAGTTAAAAAAAAAAAAAAACTACCTTTAGGGGCTGGGATGTAAGGGTGAGACCCTGGGTTCAATCCCAAGTACTTCAAAAACAAATAAGCAAAAATAACCTTTGGGATATTTTATAAGCAAGAACTAAACTTCTGTTGTGTTCAAGCCGCTATACACTCTTTACTCAAATTTGTCACAGCATCAAATCTGCCTGAGTTAATAATATTTGCCTTTTTTCTGAGGTGCCCACCCACAGAGATCACCTGCTTACCCTATTGCCTTCCACTGGGCAGTTGTGTTCCCGGAAATTTTACAGGTAATGTAAGAGAACCTGTCCCTTGTTGCCGATAAGACTTTAGTAAACAGCAGTCTTCTATATTGTACAAAGGAATTAGGGCAAGTCATGAAATCTAACTGAGTTTGAATCCCTGTTCCACAGTATTCTGCCCAAGTGGTGAATATCAACTTGCTTTCTCTTTCTGATCCTAAGCCTCCTTCATAATTGAGATCTAATTATCTCAATTAATTACTGGGGTCAAGTTGTAAAGAATCATGAGGTAAGGAATAGAATCAAAAAACTTAGCACAATGCCTGGTATATAGTAGATCCTCAATAAATAGAAGGTATTATTCCCTTCAGTAGATGAATCTATAAAGAAACTGTGGTATATACACAATGAAATATTACTCACCATTAAAAGAGAATAAAATCATGGCATTTGCAGGTAATTGGATGGAGTTGGAGAATATAATGCTAAATGAAGTAAGCCAGTCCCAAAAAAACAAATGCCAGATGTTTTTTCTGACATAAGGATGCTGATGTATAATGGGGATGGGGCCAGGGAGCATTGGAGGAGTAGACAAACTTTAGATAGGGCAAAAAAGGGGGAGGAGAAGAGAGGGGGCATGGGGTTGGAAAGATGGTGGAATGAAATGTACATCATTACTCTAAGTATGTGTATGAAAACATGAATGTTGTGACTCTACTTTGTATACAACCAGAGACATGAAAACTTGTGCTCTATATGTGTACTATGAATTGTAATGCATTCTGCTGTCATATATAACAAATAAAAATTGAAAAATAGAAGGTATTATTATCACTATTGGTTATGTTTAGCAGCATCTACTTGCTTGTATGGATCTTTGAAGTACAGGCCCACTTTCACTCCATAGATGCATGCCACTTCACATCTATTTTGGTATTTAACCTTCCTGACAAAGTTGTGTATGGCTCACCTTTAATTACTCAGCTGTATTGCTTACCTTTAATTGCACAGCATCAAGCATGATACTGTCTGAGTTTCCTGATGACACAGGCTATGTCTAATCTTTCTTTTGTATGCCCACGTCTAGAATATTGATTGTTGTTTCACTTCACTTTAATATTAATACTGAGACCTCCAAAGCAAGGATCATGTTGACAAATCTTTTTTTCCAGAATTTACAACAGTGACCTGCACAGAATAGTCCTGCAACAAAAGTAATTAAGAAACTGATTTCTCTCTGAGAGGTAGGCAGTGTGATCCCAGCCACGGAGATGGGTGGAAGACAGCAGCAGCTATATAACAGATGTGTCTGTAAGAGAAGCCAGATCCCAAATTGACAGTAGCCTAAAATCCCCAAGCCTCCTATAGTACCTAAGTGGCATCACTACCCCTTAACCACCACTACCACCAAAACAGTCATCAAAGCCAAGAGTGCTCCAGCTTCCCCATGTGTGACTGAAGTACAGCCTTCCCAGGTCAAACCCTAGAGTAGAAGTGAAGTGGTAGACATATGGAAAGGTCACTAATGTTACAAAAGCCACCTCATCATCATCAGTACTCTTGTGTTTTATCCCTTCCCCTCATCTGGTGGGAGATCCTGTGTCACATTCTTTTTTTAAAATTATTATTATAAAACTTCATCTTTTATTTTTAAATTAGTATTTTTATGACAAATCATAAATGTTAACATTTTGGGGATCCAATATGGTTTTATGATATTTGTATATAATGTGGTTTGATTAAATCAAGCTAATTAACCTATTCATCAACCTGATTACCATTTTTTCAATGAGACATTCAAAATTCACCCTCCTAGTTATTTTGAAGTGTGCTATATGTCTGTATTGACTATTGTCACATTCTTTCCCTGTTTATGGCATGGCCATAAAGTAAAATATTATTAAGAAATATTTACATTTTATGTTATGTAAAGGCCAATATGTTACACAGAGACAAAGTACTTATTGTTAGATTGACTGCTTCTTGGAAACAGACCCCCCCCCCAAATGATTCATCTCTTAGAAAATACTGTTATAAAGCACTTCATTTCATTCAAGACAAGATGGTATCACACGATGAGTAAGGCTAACAGGTGATAAGTCACATTTCACTTTCCCAAGATTGTTTCAACAATGACAAGCAGCCTTGGAAATGAAAAGCAGGAATTGGGAGGGGAAGGCAGCACAAGAGCCTAGATCGGAAAATAGGTTGAAATTAAGCTGGGGGAAATGTAGCTCATTTACTCTGTATATTAATAATTGCCCTGATTCCATCTAAAGAACTTTAAAAGAAGGTGCAGTCAAGTCAGAAGTGTCACCAGGAGGGCTGCCAGGCTTAAGGCCACATCACCTCCCAAAGTTTACTTTTGAGCTTTCATCCTCATGCAAAACCACATACTCCCCTTTGTAGGTTCTAATATTCGATGTTGTCAACAATCACAAGTGATTTCATCTCTTGAGTACTGAAGCTCATAGAAGATTGAGGAATCAACAAGAAAGCCACCAGTGAGCCATGTTAGTATCCAGAGATCCCCACGCATGTCTCCTAAGGTCAGCTCAATCTCTGATTATTAAAACAACATGCAAATACAGGCTGAACACAGGTCACTTTGCAAGCCTGGCTTCATTGCTGCTGGTAGGATTAGAATTATGTGACTTTCATCCCATATATCTCCACAACAGGAATATCCCTGCCACCAGGAGTCAATGTGTCAGGTCATGAAAGATGTGGCCTCCGCCTTCCCAGGAGACAGTTTGAAGGGACAAAGCCAACTTTGGCCTCTGGGTCCTATTTTCCTGCATCCCACACTCCCCTGTCATATACTCCCCTACCCTTGCCTGAATGTCCTATTCCTTCTTATTCTTCATAATACTGATAAGGTCTTGAGCTTTCTTATTATTAAGCTGACCTCATAACCACTAATTCCTTGCCAAAGGAAAGTCTGAAGTGGTAGATTTTGTAACTAAAATAACAACTAGAATGTGAAGCACAATGAGCTTGTTGAAACAAGAACAGACTGGGCTTCAGAACCCTTGAGGTTTTTGACCCTTTTCAGCCAAGGCTGTGCTGGGAAACATTTTTTGCACACTTCTAGCCTCAGTTTCTTATCTAAAAAGAAAGAGATCCAGATGTGGTCATTTCTAGGATTCCTTTTAGCTCTGATTGTTTATGACTCTAAGACACTAAAGCTGATGTGCTGACACACTGCCATACTGGAAAAAACCTTGCTAAGAAGAAAGTGGAAGAAGAGCTACAAGGGGCCGAGTCTTAACTCAGTTCCAGGCACTTGGTATATATGTACCACTCCTCCAACCCATAAGGAATCCCCATGAGCAGGTCCTGCCATCATCTGCCTTTCATAGATGAAGAATCAAGGTCTAGGGAAGTTGAGTGATTTGCCTAATAGATGGAATGCTTACATCTCTCCAAAATTTATGTTGGATCACCAGTCCTCAATGTGAAGATATCTGGAGGTAAAGTCTTTAGGAGGTAATTAGAGATCATAAGGGTAGTAGAGTCTTCATGACTGGATTAGTGTCCTGGTAAGGAAAAAAAACAAAGGTTCTCTCTCTCTTGCTCTCTGTTTGTCTGTCTTCCCCCCACCCTGCCCCATTGCCCCTTGTGAGGACACAGCACAACAACATGTTAATAGCCATCAGCAAACCAGAAGGAAAGTCAGACCCAGGAAACAAATCACCCAGCACCTTGACCTTGGACTTCCAGATTCTAGAACTGTGAGAAATAAAAGTGTATGGTTTAAGCCACCATATTCTGTGACAGCAGATCAAACTAAGACAGCCCAACACCCTGTAGTTGGAATCAGGTTTAAGACCCATGCTAAAAATAGAGAAAAATGAAACTATACCAAAACATCTGAAGAAATTGTCCTCAGCACAGCCTGTTAAATGCCAACCAGTCCTGTGTGCCGCTACTCTAAGGGCGGGACTAGAAATGAATTTGTGTCAGTGCCAACCCTTTCCATGAATGTGAAATAAATGACCTAGATGGTCTGATCTGAAGGCTGGGCACTCTGGAAGACACCTCATTTAAAAGTTTCTCATTGACCCAGGAGCAGCTAGCAATGTGGAGCACCTGCTAAGCCATTCTTTCAAAATTCCATTCTTCCAGAATAAGAACTGCTCTCTTTCTGTGGCTTTCTTTCAAACTTCAATTTCCACTGAGTTAGGAGGTAGGAGCACATGGCTCTGAGCTGTTCCTCAGATACAACTTGTGAGAGAAGAGAGGGCCCAGGGAGGGAAAGGGAATGAGGAGGAAAGAACTGATAAGAGGGAGAAGGAGAGGGAGAGGGAGCAGATGAGGGAAATTGCTGGGACCAATCCTAGAGAGGAAGGATTCTGCTCTTGGCTTGAGCTAGGATGCTAAAGCTATTATTTATAGCTTACAGCCTTCCAAATCAGGCGACACTATTCACATGGGAAGGTTACCAGAAGAAGCGGGGAGTGTGTCATGGGGGGTTATTACTACAGCAGATGGCGGCCATGGGAGTTGCGGCGACAGCCAAGGGCCTGTTTAGAGTGGATTCGTTCTGCTTTAAGGGCATCTGTTTCCAAGCTGGGCTGAGCTTCCAGATCTGCTGACACTGCTCCTGCTGAATACAAGTCAGTGGCCGGCTGAGCGTCCAGAATCTGCAGCCCTCGGGGCAGGCTGCATTGAGCTCAGGCAGAAAATTGGAATTTCCCCTTCCTGCCTCATTAAAGGAATGATCTAAGTTCACCTCTCTTGCAGGAGAGATTTGGACTGAACTTAGTCTTCAGCAGTGATGAGCAAAAGCATCAGATTCTATGAGCCTTCCTCTGTGTCAGTGAGAGAGCCACTGGAGTAGGAAAGAAATCTCTGCCATGTCCTTACTCCCAAGGGAATATGTGCAACTCCATCTGCCGCCTCACACTCGGAGTGCTAAGAATGGCTGTCATTTCTAAGAAACCATAAAAAAAAAAAAATTACCAAGCATACTTTTCATGTTTTCCTCCATTGAGCCCCTCTGCACTGGTCACAGTATACTATGGATCACAAAAGCTTATTGTCTTAGAGGTATCTATATTCAAGAAATCAAGCCATTCATCTGGAATATCCAGCTAATGAAAGTGCTGTCACACTAATGGAGTATGAGCAACTCTCTTAATTCATCTCTTCGCTTCCTGCATGTTCGTTTCAGCCTCTGCAGCCCCACCTCGAACATGAGACTTGTTGTCCAAGGGTGGACTGTGAAGAGGAAAGTAACCATGAGATCATAGATTTCCCTAAACCCCACTGTCCCAAGACACAAGGAGCCACTTTTGGCAGCATGGCTGGCCCAACAGGAAGTCCAGTGACTGAGGCTCTGCGCCAAACTCAAAGCTGAGCACTCTGTGTTGAAAGGTTCCCTGCAAAAGTCCTAGAGCAGAGTGGGGAAATTTTCAGGAAGTGGAGCCTTCAACTCCTGTCCTGTGAATGATGCTTCCTGAGTGGTCTTTGGCTCCCAGCAACCTAATCTCTGGTTCTGTCTGTAAAATAGAAATGAATGCAAACTTGTTGCTGCCCCTTTCTCCCCACCCTACCAAAACAACTCAGAGCTTCCTGTTCCTGCCACAAACTCTGACTCCTCTCACTTCCTTCCTGAGCAAGAGGGCTCTCGGCACCCTCTGCTCCAAATAGAAGCTGGGTGGCAAACAGGAAGTCTCCGGGGGCCGTTCGAGGAATGTAGAAGCAGAGACCTGGGCACATGAGCCATCATGGAGTTACACAGCCTCTGTGTGTAGGACCCTGTGAGGCCAGTGGGTGAAATTCTATGTGCCATTAGAGTTTAAGGTCCAGGCATGTAAACTTATAAGACCGCTGGCCAACCTTCTTCATGTACTGTCAGGAGTAGTAGGGACCCAGTGTGACACCAGGCAGAAACACAGCTAGAATTCAGGTCTCCTGATGACTCCCAACATTCTGCTCCTCCCTGTCTCCTCATGCAAGAGATAAGGAGAGAGAGGAGGTACAGGGGCTCTCTGGGTGGAGAAGCATGAAAACCTCTAGCCTACGTGTTCTCTGAAGCCGTTTTTGTGCAGCTTTAATCTGTTCTGCCCAGATTCCTCATGGGGCACATGGTCAGCTGCTCCAAGGACACGTCCTCATTGCAGTGTGCCAGCTGAATGCTGGGGGGCAGTAATGAGACTCACTCTTCAGGTGCTAAGAAAGCCTTCTAGACTCCATAGTGTCTCTCACAGCCTGAGCTGCCTGTCAGCTACAGGGGAACCATGTGGAAACTTGTAAAAGGAAGCTGTGGCCCAGCGTTAGCAGACACTGTACAGAGATATAGCAGGGAGCGCTTTCAGATTGCCCACATCTGCAAAGATCCCCATCCTGCCGCCCCCACAGTCACTGTTCAAAGAATAGCATGAAGTAAAGTGGATTTCTCTGTGATGGCAGGATTAGTCCACATTTATTTATTCATTTAATACAGGGTTTTGACAGTTTAAAAACAAAAAGTGTACATTTTATCTTCTTTAGACCATGGATCTAATTGTAGCACAAAACCTAGATTTTAACCTGGGTTCACACCATCTTCAAGAACCCATATTCATAGAGAATTCCAAGCCTCCCAAATTTTTCATGGGGGTTCTCCAGGCGTTGTTTTTTGCCTTATCCCCTCTAGTGTAGGAAGATAACAATAATTAAGTTTTGTAGTATGTGCTAGGTTCTATAGTTTGGATCTTAAAACCCCCTGCTTTGGGACCCCAAAGCAGGGGTCCCCAGGTTATGCTATTGGGAGGTGATAGAATCTTAAAAGGTGGGGTCTTATAGAAAGTGTTTAAAGTCTTTGGGGTGTGCCCTTGATAGGGATAGTGGGACCCAAGTCTCTTCCTCTTTCCTCATTCTCTCGCCTCCCCATTTTTTTTCTTCCTGGCCATGAGGTGAGCAGTTTGCTCTGCTGTGTGATCCTACCGTGATATGCTGCCTTACCACAAGCCCAGAGCATCAGAGTCAACCAATAATGAACTGGAAGCTCCAAAAACAGTGAACCAAACTAAACCTTCCTCTTATAGGTTGATTATCTTGGGTAGTTTGTTATAGCAATGGAAAACTGACACAAGGAATCTCCAGTACACCAGGCAAAGATGTTATTCTTCCCACTTTGCAGTTGAATAAAAGAAGGTTAAGAATTTCCAACTGCATGATTTCATCTAGATTTTGACAGCTGGTAACAGGGCTCTGATTCAATTCCAGTTCTGACTCTTGAACCTGGACTCTTCCCACCATGCTGTTCCTTCTACCATCTAAGGTACAGCGGATCAAAGTTTATTCCATCAAGTCTTTCCTCTTCCTGTTAAAACTGGGCACATAGAAATCCCAGTATTACTTCCCATCCACATTCTTCTTGACCACAAAAACCCAGAAAAAGTAGACTCTACTGTTGCTGTCCCCCCAAAATATTAACCAAAGAAAAGTAAAGTACCTCATTTCCCTCAAGTTTTATAAAAGCCTGCCTTCTGATATCTCAGAAGGATGTGAGTCCACTTTTAAATCCAGCTGGTTTCCTGTATTTGTAATACCTATAATTTTATATCCATATCAGTGTGCCTGCTTAGGTTATAATCCTAGACAGAATCAAGAGACTTCAATTTTTGATTCAGTATCAAACAGAAAATCACCTAAAATTAGCTGCTTCATGAAGGTTTGATCTCTACAATGAAATGGTGATGATGATGGTGGTGGTGGTGGTTGTGGTGGTGGTGGTGGTGGTGGTGATGGTGAAGAAGAAGGCAGCCAGGCAGGCACTATCCCATAAAAGCACCCAGAGTGCTTTACTGAAATTGCCACATAAATTTACCTACAAGCTACAGAAATGAACCCAGGAGACTGGAGTATCAGGGTCTCTGTGAACTGGTTTTCTCTGGTAGTAACAGGTAAAAGACAATTGTCTCCTCACTCCCAGAGCACTGATTGAGGCAGCAGAAGAGGCTCAGAGACTGTGGGAGATAACCACTTCTGGGAAGAGAGTCTGTCAGCAAACGGAGCATCACCTGCTTCCCACACAGGGACCAACCATCTCTGAGTCATGAGTCACCAAACTCAGAGCCAAATTGACAGGCTGGAGAAAGAAATCAACAAAACCTTCCCAGCAGGTGCAATGACTACTTGGTTTCCCTGATGACATCCTGTGCACAGAGCCAACTAGGGGGAAGCTAGCACGGAGAGCCTGCTCACTAGGTGAGCCAGCCTTCCCTGCCTGTGGTGTGTCCTCCACTTCCCAAGGTCAAGCCCATGGAGCAAGGTCAGTGTGATAGTCCAGAGCCTTGTAACAGTAACAGTAATAGCCATAGTTGTCCTGAGAATGAAACAAGGCCAGAAAATAACAAGAACTATGGAGATACCTGCACACCCACACAAGACTCTCCCCCGAAGGCACTCAGACTTGTGAATATCTTTTAAAATGCTCACTTCCCCCCCAGAAGATTTTCTCCATAAATCAAAAATTACCTTTGGTTTCTGCAACAATTAGACTTAAGTGATTGTGAGTAGAGACTGTAAATAGCTTACACTATGCATTGAGTCAATAAATCACACGCCCAAACTAACAGCCGCTGCCCTCGTTCCATCTTGCATTTAGGACATTCATTTTTTATTGCAATCATTGGTTTGCTGAGTGTTTCCAAGAAGAATAAATAAGGCTTTGAAGGGATAGCATAGGAAATTTATAAATTGCAAATCCTTTTTTACTTTTAAAATAATTTCACACTTGTAAGCAATTGGATGCCAGTGGCTTCCAATTTTTTAAGAAGCTGTCCATTTTTGGAAAAGAAAGCTACCTTAATATGAACACTTTCTAGCTTGCTTTAAAAAGAGGACACAGAAATCAATTCACAGACTCATATTTCAACCATCTCTTGTCATTTTTGCTATTTTATTCCACAGCTCATAGAGATAGAAACTAGAAAACTATAAAAATGTGCTTTTTCACTCATATTATTATTCTGTTTTAATTGCAGGTAGAGATGACACATTAGAGTGAAGACATTTTATTACAACTCAGAGAGAAAAAGGTTGAGAGCTTTAAGCTGTAGAGCATGGGAACATTGAAAATGCATGACAGTTAATTTTAAAAAATAATTTCTCTGTATATAGTATTGCAACAAATAAATTACAGTCATGTCATTCTCGGCATGTGATTAAATAAATGGCATAATCTTGCTATAAATACAGAAAGTTTCTTTTTATATTAGAGTACTTGTTGGTAATGATACTATTCTTTATGCATTTGAGGTGAAGTGAAAAAATTTGTGTGCCAGCTTCTAGCATGATCTCCAACCACTCCTTCTCTCTGACGCCCATATCCAAACAATTACCAGGCCTTTTCCATGGTCCTAGAGCTTAGGAGAGAGAAATGGGGAAGAGCACTGGATCTGGAGCCAGCCATAGTCCACATCCCAAATTTACAATTTACTGGCTGTATAAGCTTTACCAGTTGCTTAATCACCCTCTCTGTGCCCCATTCTGCTTATCGGTAAAATGAGATAGTAATGTGTCCTATTGGGAAGTTTCAATAATTTGTATGGAAAGCATTTGGATCAAAGTGTGGCATATAGTAAATACTACATAAGAATTAGCTCTTTTGATGACGATGACCTTTTCCCCACATTGGTACTACTTTAGTACTTCCATTTCCACTCCTCCCCAGTCATTATTGCCTGCCACATTCAATTACAATAAATAGCATATCCTCCAGTTCCAACTGAACATCACCTTCATTGTGCCTCACACTACTCTATAGGCATTCCTACCATAACATCTATTATACTTGTGACTTTATTTATATTTATGTGTAGTGAGGCTGAAAATATCTACTTTAATAGCTAATATCAGAAGTTCTCTTAAGTAGGAAGTGGCCTTTGGTTAGGAAATACCTTGGTAGAAAATGTTGGCAGGAATAATGAGGCCCAAATATTTTGACCATAGAAACAAAGAAAAACACATATCCTCTGTATGAGAGGTACACATGTACTTGGGGGTTGAGGTAAGCCATGAATGTTAAGTTGGGTCAATGGGGAAAGGCAGTCAACCAACATAAGGAATTTTTAGCTTCCAGAAAAAGACTGGCCACCAGATTCCTGGTGGTTAGGACTGAGTCAAATTTAAGTTTGTTTGCATTTCTAAAAATGTTAAAAAAAAAAAAAAAAAAGATCCAAAACTTAAGTAAAACCTCACACATGCATAAAGGGTTTGTGATATGTAGTTTGGAAAGAAATCAAAGAAAGGGGGCTGGGTCCCATGTATAGAGATGAAGAAGGGAGGAGAGGAGAGAAAATCCTTGCAAAATGAGACAGAACAGAATGAGTTTAAGTGGCTTTCAACTTGGAACACAATGAAATAGACACCCTCCAGAAACCTTGGTAATGATGCTGGGCCTCCAAGTGTACGTGCTAAGAAAGGCTCAGGGTTTTATTATTTAAGCCCCAAAGCCTAGGTGTGTTAGCTTGAGTCTTCCAGGAAACAGACAGGATTCCATGTGCAGGACACTTAGTGGGCAAAACACCCAAGAGGGCTTAGGGAATTACAGATTAAACTGCAGAAGGCTAGAAAAAACTTTAGAGGATGAAACAGGTTTGACTTCTATAAAAGGAAAAAGAGAAGGTGTTGGGGACCACAAATCAAGTCAAGATGGCACCTGGCAGTTTGCCAGGAGGAGTGGAGTGGTTTGTGAGGCAACCCACCGGGCCATTAAGATGGTAAGGATTCCTTATTGGCTGACTGCTGTATCTAGATGATGCTAATTGAGTCAAGCTGTGTGTAATCAGTAAGGTATATATACCTCTGCTGTTCCGCAATAAAGCGGTTCCCGCTACCTTGGGTGCCCGCTACCTTGAGTGTCCACCACCCCCCACCCCCCCCCACCCCCGCGCAATACAGCAGTTCCCACTTCAACCTTCAACCTTCAAGTTGCTTGTCACCTCCCGGTTATTTTGCCCAGCCGGACTGCAGCAGAAAGGAAAGTTAGGTAGAAAGAGCCTCAGATGACAGAGCAGTTATAAGAACAATCCCATGGCACAGAAGGAAAGTCCTTGAGCCAAGGTCACTATGGGAGGAGGCCTGGATATCTAACAGGAATGGATAAGAAATAGTATCCCCCATGCTCAGTTACTGACTGGTAACAGTCCACTGCAATGGTGCACTCAGCATAAGCATGGTGTTAAATCCAGAACAGCAGTGACTGGGACCATCAGCCAGCCACGCTCCCAGAGCAAAAGACCAGAGCTACACATTTTAATAAGCTCCTCCCAGAGTCACCACAGCTGACAGGAATCATGTCTGATTTATAATTTGATACTTAACTTCTCAGTAAATGTTTGCTGAATTAATAAACTGATGCTTCCAAACAACTATTGAAACCCAGTGTTATACACATGAGAATTTCTTATATTATCCTATTTTATTGTATTGTTAAAATTCCAAAATAAAAATCCTTATT
This sequence comes from Marmota flaviventris, assembly GCF_047511675.1. Classification (NCBI taxonomy): domain Eukaryota; kingdom Metazoa; phylum Chordata; class Mammalia; order Rodentia; family Sciuridae; genus Marmota; species Marmota flaviventris. The sequence continues at coordinate 98,918,323 of NC_092501.1, read as the reverse complement.
AAAAATGTTATGTAGAAGCACTATGATGTTTCTTCAAAAATTAAACATAGAGGGCTGGAGATATAGCTCAGTTGGTAGAGTGCTTGCTTTGCATGCACAAGGCCCTGGGTTCAATCCCCAGCACCACACACACACAAAAAATTTAAATATAGAATTACCATAGAATCCAGCATTTACACAAGAGACTGGAAAATAGGGACCCAAACAAATTTGTATGCACCCAAATACATGTAAATATTATTCACAATAGCCAAGAAACAACCTGAATATCTGTCAGTGGATAAATGAAGAAACAAAATGTGGTATATGTACATAATGGAATGTTATTCAGCCTTAAAAAGGAAGGAAATTCTCTCCCATGCTACAACATGGATGAACTTTGAGACATATGCTAAGCAAAATAACCCCGGTCGCAAAAGGACAAATACTTAATATGAGATGCCCAGAGTATTCAACTTTATAGAAACAGACAATAGAATGGTGGATTCCAGAGACTGGGAAGAAGGCAGTAATGAGGAATTAGGGTTTGATGGGTAAAAATTCAGTCTGGGAAAAAGAAAAGGTTCTAGACGGTAGTGATGGTGGGAGAACAACGTGAATATATTTAATCCCACTGAATTGAATTTCTAAAAAGCGTTAAAATCGTAAATTTTATCTTATGCATATTTGATTACAATAGAAATATATTTTACTTAGAGGACATATATGATAGGATCAGAAACGTAGGGATCTTCCATGCTACTATGCATTCTTATGACCTGAGCCCTGCCTCTGTCTGTAGGTAGTAAAGTCAGGGCTACCAACTTCTCCTAGCCCAGCTGCTTGACTGGCAGGTTGGTTCTCTCATTGTCCTCCTCCCAATGTATGCCAAAAATATGGCTGTTCCCAAAGTGGGGATAAGATACTCAAAAGGCCTACTCTCTTTTGATTCCTGAGCAGCTTACCCAGTTAGTTTACTTTTAGGTAATCCCTGTAGGAGAAAATGTTCTTAGTTTCAAACAACAAAAACCCATTCTATGTAGTGTAAACAGAAAATAAATACATATTATTAAAGAACACTCTTTTCACAGGATTTTGAGAAGGGTGTGCACAGCAGGGTTGGAGGCTTAAGCAACCAGAAAGATGCCTCAAATGCCATTCATTTAGCTCAGTGGTTACAGATTGCAGGGTCCACACACCCAACACTGCCAATAAGGCCACATGGGGCTTCTTCCCTAGACCTTCTGCCACAGTGGTCTCTAGAAACAGATGCTGTCACTACTGCATTAGCCAATGGATTTCACACCATCCCTGCTTCTTTGCATCACTGGTTTCCAGTTCAGAGTCTGGAGTGTGGGGACAAGGTCATAGACCTGTGTCCTGATTGCATGGGCTGCCGGGTACAGGTTGGTCCCATATTGGAAAGTTTTCTAATTGTGGGCTTGATATGCACAGATACTGGACCGCCAAAAAAGAACAGAACATGCATCTCAGGGACACTGCTGCCCACCAGAAGGCTCTGCTACCTCTGCTGCCCTACAACAATGTTTCAGATAAAGCTATCTGGAAACTAGGTTCTGTCTTTCCTAAGAAAATTTTAAAAAGTCAATTATGTAGACTCAAAAATTCTTAGTAGAATCCAAAGCCTCCCATTGCCTCCAGAGTAAATAGCAAACTCCCTAGACCACCTTTGGAAGTTCAACACAATGGGGCTCCGTCTTCCTTTCTTGCATTTCTCCCATCACCTTTGAAAATTCTCCACCCCACTACAGCCATGCCGGCTAGTCCCTGCTTTCCATCTTGACACTCAACTCTGCTTTTGCCCTGGTCATTGTTGCTCACTTCACATCCCTACAGGGCCATTTCCCACCCCCTCTGCCTATCATAATCTTATATTCTTAAACACAGCTCTGAATAGCAATACACTTGCTTATTGGCATGGCCCTGCTCCACATGCTGACACTGGTGCATTTTCTTAAGTAGGACATCACTTTTTGGGGACCCAGTAAGGAAGAAGTCAGCAGTTAATTCTCCCCGCAGCAAGCACGCTGGCAGAAACAGAGATGACATCTCAGCACTGTTCGTTAATCTAAGAGCAATTGTACCATGTTTATCTGAGGAGTGCTGATTATGTGTTAGATACATCCAGAGAGCTAAAAATCCTTATGACCTTCCATCAAGTAAATGCCATTATTCCCACTTCACAGATGGAATCCAGTGTAACTCAACTGAGGCCACACAAGGAGCAAAGGAGTTTCAGGATTTGAACCAAGGAATACTGGCCCCAGAGATCACCAGCCAGGACTGAGGTATCTCTGTTTCACATTATATAGTTAATCAGGCTTTAGAAAGGGTATATTCTAAAGATGCTAAAGGCAAATCTTCACAAAACATTTAACATGGAAAGTGATTCAACAGAAGGAAATGTATCAATCTTTCTATCTCTGCTTTTACTTCAGGGGAGTTAGGTAAACAATGTTCTTCCTCCTGCTGACCTCCTTACGGGAGACAGGTCACATACAGTAGGTTGGAGAAATATCTGCCTCTTTGTGGCAAAGAAATTCACATAAAAATATCTCATGAATTTAAAAGTTCCTGTGAAGAAACCTAAATTCCCCCTCCTCTCTTTAAATTAACATTATGCTAACCATAGTATCTGAAGGCACGTCTAAGAATAAACTTCAAAGCCCCAATTTTCAAGAAAATACTAAAAAGTGAAATTAATCAGATTCACATCCTACAAATCAGATATAGCCACCCACTCAGTTTCCCTGAGGTGTCACTTTTAGGACCCCCAAAGGATACCAAAGTTCACAGATGCTCGGGCCCCTTATATAAAACGACATAGTATTTGTATATAAGTACACACACCCTTTATATACTTTTAACTATCTCTAGATTATTTATAATAACCAATAAAATATAAATTCTATGTAAATAGTTATACTATACTGTTTAGGGGATAATTACAAAAAAAAAAAATCCTATGTACATGTTCAGGACCAGCACATTTTTTTTCAAATATTTATGATCCAAGGTTATTGAATGTGAAGATGCAGAACCTGTGGATACAGAGGGCCAGTTGTGCTCTTATTTAAATGTTTATAATAGGAAATTCTATGGAAAGGTGAAATTTTTCTAGTGGATCTAGAAAGAAGCCCCTTTTGCTTTCATCTTTTTTATTCTATGATGCTTTCTTCATCCAATTATGGTTTCTTCATCCAAGGAGGATATTTTCATTCATTTATCAGTAGGTGTTTATTTTCTTTTCTCATCAGAAATGTAGTTGACTTTGTTTTTTACCTACTTCCATGTTTCCTACCTAAGATGGTAAGCTTCTGAATATTGCTGTCTGGATCAGTTAAAGTTCTCCAGAGAAACAGAACCATGAGACATATACAGATAAATGAGAAGGAATTTATTATAGGAATTGGCTCATACAATTATGGAGAGAGAATTGCCACCACCCTCCCCACCCTACCCCACCCCAATCTGGTATCTGTAAGCTGGAGAATTACCAGCAGGAAAGCTAGTGGTGTAGTGCAGTCTGTGTCTGAAGACCTGAGAACTACGGAAGCCACTGAGTCAGAAAGCTGGTACGGTGGGGAGGGAGGCATTGATATAAGTCCTGGGCAAGATGGATAACTCAGCTCAAGAGGAGAGAGAGCAAATTCACCCTTCCTCTGCCTTTTTGCTCCATCCCAGACTTAATGGATTGGATGAAGCCCTCCCACATTGTTGAGGTCAAGATCTTCTTTACTCAGTCTACTGATTCAAATGCTAATCTCTTCCAGAAACACCCACACAGAACACAGACACACCCAGAAATAATCTGAGCATCCCAGCTATCTGTTTTACAGGTCAAATGGACACATCAAATTAATCATCACAGTGTCTGATAAATAACAAGATTTCAATCAATATCCTTTCAGCTTTCATTGAGAGAATCCACAGAATTTCAAAAGGTGAGTTTTCTGTAGTTTCAATGAAGATGTTATAGAAATTGTGTGCCCTCCATTTTCCGTCACCATCTGGAAGCTGGTATCACACGAGAAATTTTACTAAATTTTTGTTCTAGAAAATGTCTTGCTCTTCCTGAGGACAGGGAAACACTGATCATGATTTTTAGTTTGCTTTGTCCAACAGGAAATGCAAGCCAACTCTACTTGGATCTGTTACACACAAGTATAATTGAAACTATTTAGAACTTTATGGCTTAGAATGCCAGTTGTAAATATATTACCTCTCGGCCTTAAATTCACTCTCTGCTCTATGAAAATGGATATGGGCCCTTTAACTGCTTTTCCTTTGTCAGCTGGCACCATGTGAACCTGTCAGTAGAGAGCTCTGGGGATGAAGCACAAGAGGAGAGGATTGCTTCCTGGTTCTGGTACTTGCCCTCCTGGCTCCTGCAGAGCTCACAGCTTCTCCAGGGCCCTCCTCCAGCACAGGTGGCTTCCCGGTGCTGAGCTCCCACAATGCACAGTGGTCAATATCACCCAGCAGCCAGCAGTTTTCCACAACATCCCCTGGAGCAGATTTGTAGCAGAATTCCTCCAGTGAGACACCTTGCTGTGAACAGATTTCTCCAATGCCCTAGAGGCCAGATTTCCAGCACGTTCCTCAGGACTAATTTCTAGATAATTCTGCCAAGACAGCATCACAGGGACTTTTCTGCCATCCAGTGAGCCACAGCTGTACCCTCTTCAAGAAGGTCTGGCTCTCCGTCCTCTGAGCCACTTAGCATATCCGCATTTTATATTACTTTCCTACCCTGATGTCTATGCAAATATGTTTTTACCTTTTGGTTCTACTCTTTTTAAAATTTAGATTTCACTGCTTTGTTGCATGCTTCAGTCAATTTTAAATTATTTGTGAATTTTTAAGGTTATTAAATAATTGAAAGTGTATGCAAATGAGGGTCAGGTGCACAATTCCCAGAAAAGAACCTGCAATAAAACAATTATTTTTGATAAAGATAATGAGATTGATGAGGATAAAGTCTTTCATCCCAGGTTAGATTCTCCTACAACTGAAACAGGACACTTAGAAGTTTCAATAGTAGCATAAAGAAGGACAAAGCTGCTAGAGACACCCAAATAAAAAATTTCATTTTCCTAAGCAATGTCTGAAATTCATGTGGTCTGCCCCAGGTGAGGAATGTATTCAGGAGATACCAAACCCAGAGAGATGGATGCATATAGATGTGGAAAACTATAATGAGTCAGAAGGGAGATTTTCAAACTGAAGCCAACCAGCTGAGGATGACAATTTCCAGTTATAAAAACTGCTGGTAGGCACCATGATGATTAAGCAGTCAGGTATCACACGACATTCCCAGGGTGGCCCCAAATTGAAACCTTCCCAGGTTAACCATCAGTTCTATTACCACTGCCCAGGGATTGAGAGCTGCAGCTTCTGCTTTGAAACACCACGTTCACTGTGCACTAATTATTTGCCTGGAGCAACACCTCTCAGCCTCAGTGTCTAACAACGCTACTGCCCAGGGTTGTCATCCACAACCTGGAAGGTTGTCCACAAATTTTGTTGCCCACAAATCAAGGACAAAAGGAAGCACTGAATACAAGTCCCCTTGTCACAGCACCTCGCACATAAGACTGGCAAACGGAGTTGCCCTCTCTCCTTATATTAGATTGCCAAAGCTGCTGTGACAAAGTACCACACTCTAGTGACTTAGAACAATCGAAATCTATTGTCTCAGTCTCCTGGAGGCCAGAAGTTGAAAATCATAGTTTTAGCTGGCCATGTTCTCTCTGAAACCTGCAGCAGAAGGTCTTTCTCTGCCTCTCTCCCAGCTTCTGGAAGCCCCAGACCTTGCTGGCCTTCAGCGCAGCACCTCAGTCTCTACGGCCACCTTCACAGGGCCAGCTTCCTTTGACTCTCCACATCATCTCCCCTCTGCACCTGTCTATCTCTGCGTCCAAGCATTCTTTTTCCTAAAAACACCAGCCATATAGAGTCCGCCCTAATAACCTCATTTTAATCTGATTAACTCCCTAAAGACCGTAATTCCAAATAAGGGCACATTCTGAAGTACCGGGTTAAGATTTTAACACATACTTTTTTAATTTTCTTCCCCTGATTGGAGGAGAGCACACATTTCAACCCATTCCTCCTTCGTTTTTTATCAGAGTAGCCCCTTCCTCCATAATGAGCTATCTGGCAGCTAGGATACAATTTCTACCTTACCAGTTTCTAGGTAACAATATATCTATCCAGGTAATGCCTAGGTAAGTGCACAACTGAGAAACCTCAGCCTCCTTGCCATCCCATCTGACACTGGCCCTCAGTGGCCACCTTCACCTTCTCTTTCTCCAGCTCCTCTTGGTCTCTATCTTCCCCGAGTCCCCACCTCTCATGGCCAGACCTGTACTCACCATTCTCTTCTCTTGCCCTCCCTTCTCAATCTGACTCCTGAACCTAAAGACTCATAACCACACAGCAGCTCTGTTAAAATCTCTAGACTCTCTGCCAAATAGGAGAACCCTATATAAAATGGCAAAGGCAGGGATAAGAACATTCTAATTCATCGGAAGGAAAACACCTCACATTTCTACTCTGAAGCCCTAGTCCTTATTTGAAATATAAGAACTTTGGGGAAAAGAAATACATCCCACCATTGACTGCTCTGCATGAATTGTAGAAGTGAGAGTATTTTAGGGTATTGGGCTTCTGGGTGGAACAAGAACGAAAAAGACAGAGCACTGATAGTCAGCACATGTGTGTGCAGAGAAACGTTGGTGAAAAATGAGGAAATTGAAAGAAGTTCCGAAGTTGTTTTGTTATAGGCTAAAGGTCTTGGCAAAAATAGATCCGGAATCCCTCTCTCTCCCTCTCTCCCTCTCTGTCTCTCTCCACAGTAAGCATGCTTGCTTCTCCCAGTTTAGAAATCACAATAGATAAAAAGAAAAAGATGATAGGCAGTCCCCACATTAGACAGCCACATGCACGTTCTGCTAAGGAAGATAAAATATCCCCCAGCCCAAAGCCATCTTCTGTCAGCCTCCTCAGGACTTAAAGTTCTCATGGTGAGGTTATTCTTATGTAAAGACATCCATCTTCCCAAGACAACAGATGAGAAAACACTTCCTGGGGAAGAGGACACTGTATCCTGATGGCCTATTAATATTTTCATGAGCACTGAGATATTATATTCACTGGTGTCACCTTAAGTGACTATCCCAAGGGAGTTAGTCCAACCATAGTCTTAAGATTGCTTTGTTTTCTGCTACATCCTCAGAGCTGTGCAAATCCCCAGACATAAAATGAATATGATTCTATCTCTATAAAATGGGGACAGTCTAGGTACTAGACTGTCACATAGCCAAGAAGAGTAAACGAGCTAATACATCTAAGATATAGGTTGCCAGTAAGCAGTATCAGTTATTATCATTATCATCATCATTAATAATAATAACAACTGAGTAAATGCACAAGTAATGGGACAGGAGAGAGGTCTAGAAAATTGGAAGTGGAGATGCTCAGTGGAGGGATGATGAAAGGGAGGAGCCTGGGAGGAAGCAGATGGCCGGCCAAAGAGGAAGGCAGAGCAAAACCATCTTCTCCTACTTCACAAATGTCCCAGGTGCATGGCCCTTTCCAAGGCCCGCTGAGGACCCAGCACTGAACTCCGGCAATCATTTCTCTCCAGCATTGAGCCACAAGCCTTCTTCTAACTGCTTTGCTGTGGGCAATGAGGCATGATTAAATGTCGGAGAGTGCAGCGGGAAGAAGCCTCCATAAATTAGAAAGTGACTGTCCCAGAATCTCAAAATCTGAACCAGACAAACAGGGAGCACAGCACACGGTAAAATAGGTGTCCTGGATTCCCCATTTGGACCCATGGGACACTGCACAGCCTCGGTGAGAGGCAAAGTGCTGTGACACAGAGTTCCTTGAAGTGTGACACAAGAGGTTTGTGAAACAAGTATTCAAATGGGTTTCTGGGTTAAACATATTTCTCTAGGATCATTTTGTCCAAACCTGTAATATGTAAGTGCACTGTGACTCTCCAGGGGTGAGTACTGTGCACTGTTTCCCAAATAGACTTGATCAGAAAAGTCTGGTTTTAGCACAGTATCGAGACTAGTGTCCTTCTTGAAAACCCTGGGGTTGTAGATGACTGCTGGATGGGTCTCCTAGAGCAGGATAGCTAGGCTTTCTGAGTTCTCAATTTCCTTATGTGAAAAAATGAAGATATCCAATCAGTGATTCTTAGCTGATTTGAAGCCAAAAGCACTCTGAGAAGCTGATGAAGGCTATGGATTCTCTGCCTCTAGCTAGGCATATGCTATGCATCTGCCAGACGTCTACTCACAGGATTTCAAGGAATCATAAGTCCCCTTAACTAGAAGGTGTTCCAAGACCTGTTCCACCTCTATAGTGGAATTCCCTGAATCAGAAGGATATGGCCGTGGATATCCATTGCTTCTGCCTCCCCAGCAACCCTGCCTTTTTCTTTTGGTTACAACACCAAGATTTCCCTTTGTAAATCCACCTCTTTCCAATTCTTGATCCATATGTTTTCAGAAAAGCTGATCAAAACTGTGTCACCCAAGCCTGACCAAGCATAGTGACTCATTAGCCTGGTTATAATGAGGGGACCATGGAAGGACACAATGCTGACTACAGCCTTCTGGATATTTGGTGGAGCTATGAGATAGGAGGGAAGGAAGGAAGGAAGGAAGGAAGGAAGGAAGGAAGGAAGGAAGGAAGGAAGGAAGGAAGGGAGGGAGGGAGGGAGGGAGGGAGGGAGGAAAAAAAACAAAGTCTTTGCACTCGGGCTACTAAAGTAGCACTCTAGAAGCCCGCAGTCCTGGCAGCCATCTTTGTCTTTGAGAGAAAGTGATTCCTGAGAACATTGGCTGAATCACCCCCCAAATTCACATCTTCCTCCACAATATCCCATTTACGTGCATCAATAAATATTCTCTTCTGTTCAAACTAATTTGCAACTGCAAGAGTGCTGAATAATTCAGTTATCAATCTTGGGATTCCCAGAGCTGCTGTGAGGCTAAATTAAAGGGCTCACAGTGTTAATGCTGAGTCTACATACAACAGAAACCAACTGTGGGAGGACATTAACGGATGACTGCATTGGTGAGTACTGGCAGGACCTGACTGTTGACCCACGTGAGCTGTGCACCAGGAAGGCCCCAGAGACCTCAGATAATTTCTTCCACCTGCTACCTGCTGTCTGAAATGCCATCATGGAGCATCTGGAATCTTGGTGGGAGGTAGAGAGAAAGTGCAGAGGGAGTTACAGAGCCTTTGAGAATCTAATGGAAGCTATCAATCCTCTTCCTTGAAAAATATGCAAAAACACTAGCACGCAATTTCAGTAATTTATACGCTTCCAGAAGCCCCAAAGCGACTCCCTCCTCAAGGAATCTCAGGATATCATCCCTCCCTTCAGGAACAGAAGAATTGCTGGACTTGTGAACAAGAAATGTCCCAGCCTCTCAAAGGACTTCAGCTGGAAGGGAGGTAAAAAAGGAGGTCACTCTTGGTATAAGAGGGGAAAGGAGGTGGCATAATTGCCCACAAAGACCCTGGAGCTTAGACAAATAGCATGCATTGATCCCCCACCCCTGTCCTTTTGCCTATTTTTCAACTCAGAGGAACAGGGAGCCAACTTTTAGCAAGAACCCCTCCAAAGTCATATTTGGAATTAACCTATGGTCTGAGGTTTGATTTCTGTTAAAAAAAAAATCTTCCCCAGAGAGAGAACACTTCAAACTCTCCTATCAGTCATCCACACCTCATCCATAGGAACACATTTTAATAAGGAGCATCAGGAGTGTTGTAATAAAAGTAGAGGAGAGAGTTGTGACAACAGATGTCCTCTCAGTCTGGCTTTGTCTAGGCCCACATGGTAGAAGAACTAGTTTCTTTAAAAAGCAATTGATTCTAACCTTTGAAACATTTTGCTAAATAATTGTCTTAAATGGCTATGTTCTTACCAATTGTGGGAGGCTTTCTTAAAAAAAAAAAAAAAAAAACAATAGTCAAGGCCTCAAAAAACCAAGAAAATATTAAATTCATAGTGGGCTTTTAATTTAATAGCAAAATTAAAGGCTAATGGTTTGACAAGTCCTTATCCATTTTTCTTCCCAAACTTAAAGCTGTTTATCAAAACTGGCCTCTCTGATAGAAGCCTGTTTCACTCCCAGCCCCGGAAGCCTGAGCTCCTGATCCTGCCCATCCCTCCTGAGTCCTCCCACACATTCCAGGAAGAAGGCAGGGAAGGGGATAGGCAACTGCAGCCCAGCTCCGGGCCACTATCATCCCACTCAGATATTTTTCTCTTGCCTTAAAAGATGTCAGTTCTCCGGCCCTGCCTTCGGAGGGCTCAAATGAATCTCTGAGAAAAACACAATACATACCAGAGCCTTTTGCCAAGAATAAGAATGGTCTCCTGTGTGCCTATTTCAGTCTCAGACTGAGAGCAGATAATAATTTATGTTTGCCTGACTCTTCCACAGCCTGAAAAGTGCTTTTCTTTATCTTTCTGCTTGTTTGTTTGTTATACTTTGGGACCCCAGAGGGGAACCAACACATTAAACCTGTTCCCTAGCAACTGTATCTCTCTTGTTTTAATAGAGCCCAAGTAATCATCATTACGGCCCATACAGGTCCAGGCTAGAATTCAGGCTGTGCTCTCAAGTTCCTTTCAAAGGTGTTGGTGCCAGGAGATGTGAATATTTTCACACCACCATAAATTCTCGAAAAATAGGAACAACTTTTTTTTCTTATAAGGAAAAATATTTTTAATAAAAATCTAGTTTAAATTTAGTTTACTTTGTTTCAAAAGATTTATTTCCATATCAAAGTCGCTCAGCTTAGCACATTGCAACAGGAAGCTCATTAAAACCTAAGAAACATCTCTGGCAAAGACCCTACACCATCAGCTCACATTCGATAGAGCATATGGCAAGGATCTGGATACCAGCACCTGTATTCTACGAATGGCCATATCAGTACTGGCACAGCCTCAGGTATACAGTGACAGCTTCACTATGGAGGATTAGTAAGTATATGCAGTTTGTACTTAGTGTCCCCTCTTGGTTTTGGCACCTTTTATGTTTTATTGAATGCCTTGAAACTTCTCTTTGTTCTCCATTCACAGACCTCATCTTCATGCTAACTTCCCACTGTTTGATGCCCTTGCTTTAAATGCCACCAAAGCCCATCTACATCAAAAGGCTTTGGCTCTGAACTACCTACCCAGAATGGTAGTTTTTAAGACCCGGTGCTGCCCTACGAGCTCAGTCTGTTAAAAACAGTTTCATGTGGTAGAGATGTCAGGCACCATCTGGCAGGATGCTATTGCCTCTCCCTAGCAACTGCTCCCACATCCTTGTCTCTGGTTACCTTGCCTGCTTCCCTAGTTACTAGTAGTTTCAATATATCACACCTCTGACGCCACCCTCATTGATTTTCAGCTTCCCCCAGTGCACTCTTAGAATCTCTGGAAGGAGGATCCCAGTGTTTCCACATCTTGGATCACAGACAGACTCTCAGCCCAAACTGGTTTCTCTCCTGCCAAGCCCACAGGATCTGTTAGTCAAAACCCTGTTCCAGAACTTTAATTCGGTGTTAAAAACAGTCTGATCCATCAACCCAGCATCTCTCAATCCAGGATACACATTTGAAACTCCTGGAAGCCTTTAAAAATTATTAATCCCCAGATACCAGGCACAGACATATTCTGATTTAATTGGTCTGGGGAAGATATGTGTATGCGTGCGTGTGTGTGTGTGTGTGTGTGTGTGTATGTTTTAAACTCCAACATTTTCAAAAAACTATTCAGGGGTTATAAATCACTGATCTAACCTAAGGAATGTGTAGTGTTAAGCCCTCTTCCTCATGCACAAAATAATTTCTTACTCAAAATTGCCTGAATAGACACAAATACTAAAGAAGTTATCCCAGACTCTTTCAAATAAGTAATTCCTCTAGATTTTTAAATCTTCTAATATTCAATAAAATATATTTTATAATGAATTTTTATGAAAACCAACCCGGTCAGGCACAGTGGCATGTCTGTAATCCCAGTGGCTCAAGAAGTTGAGGCAGGAGGATGGCAAGTTCAAAGCCAGCCTCAGCAACAGGGAGGCACTAAGCAACTCAATGAGACCCTGTGACTAAATAAAATACAAAAAAATAATAAGAAGAAGACTGGGGATGTGTCTCAGTGTTTGAATACCTCTGAGTTCAATCCCCAGGACCAAACAAACAAACAAACAAACCCAATCAAGATATTCTATCTTGCAGGACAGCTCCATGGTACTACATCCTTACCTTCTGAAGGTAGACTTCAGAAGTGTATGCAACTCCCTGGCTGAATATTTATGCACCTTTGAAACTATAATTCTTTCACGCCTCCAAAGTGCTATGTAAAACCTCAAAATAGTCAGTTATATAATAAGAATGCCATTAACCATTTTTTCCAATTAAACTTTCAAGGTTTTTCACCATCTCTTGCTATTCACTAGGAGATTCAGGCACAAGAAGCACTTAGAAATACACAGTCTGTAGCACCACCCAAACCAAATAAATCAGAATCTGCATTTTAACTAGACCACCAGGAATGTAACTTCCAGCCCCATTCAAGTTTAAGAAGTACTACCCAGGGAACTGTTTTTCCCAATCTTAGCATTAGAATAACGCCTTTCAAGGTTCTCCCGTGTGACCTTAGATCCATCCTCCATCAAATAGTCCTCCCTGGAAAACCACAGGCCCTACTCCAGTTCCCAGGTCTGTGCTCTCCACCACCCCATGACACCATGAGCAAAGTTCTCTCCCCTCCTCCCTGCCTGAAGACATCACCCCATTTCTCAGAATCTCAATAAATCCTCTTCTCTCCAATGCCTGTGTAGATCTGCCCAGCTCACTGGTCTTGCCTCCTCTATTTTTATAGCATATGTACACATTTATCCAAGTCCAGGCTGTTCCTGTTGTATTATTTAACCCTATTTCACCTATAAGTTTTTTGTACTTCTCCTTGTCTTTCCCACTAGTCCATCATTTACCTGCCTTTGCACCTGCCATGGGATTTTACATGTAATAGATTGAACAAACAGTTGGTGTTTGGCTTTGACATAGAACTCTGTTAGCAAACTACGTAACACATAAAACCTGTAAGTCTGAATCATACCCTAGTAAAATATTGACAACCTCTAAGTTTTGCTGGTATTAAAACTTCCAATATGCTGAAGACACGAGTTGGCAAATGACATACTATACAGATACTGGATTGTAATAACTACAAAAAATATATATCAAAAATGAAAGCAATGTAACATAGTATCAGTTATCCACTAATAATGTAAGTTGAAACATATCATGGCTGCTAAGGATAGTTAATCAAATTAAAATCCCTTAGTTACCAACAGATGCCACTGGCCGAAATGCATTAGTAGCCAATCCCAGAACTACGTTGTAAAAAGAAAAGAAGATTAAAGGAAAAAAGGAAAAAAAAAAAAGAGGCCTCCTGAATAGGATTGTCTCTATCAGGGTACAGACAGTCCCAAAACTCATTCCATTCCACTCCTGGCTAGAGTGACCCCATACATTGCGTTAGGAATATTTGTGAGGTTTTGTTTTAACTTTTATTACTGCTTTCATAAAATTCATAAATATTTATGGAGAATTAACGATGTGTCCTGTAGCAAGCCCTGGAAATTTGAATATGACCAAGACATATGCCATCAAGTTGCTCATATTCTCAGTGGGAAGGGACTTAAAATGTCATTTTAACACAGTATGGAAAATACAGTACTGGAGTATTAGAGGGTAGAACTCTAATCCAGTACTGAAATACCATGTGACTTACATAGCATTAATGGATCCCAAGGAAGTGCTGCCTAACTCAACCTGCAGCAGTCAAGGAGGACTCTAGAGGGAATGACGCCTGAGCTGAGCCTCAGAGTAGGCAAAAGTGAGTCAAATGAAAGAGGGAACACTGATGCTTCAGGGGGAAGGAAGCACATAAGGAAAGGGAAAAAGTAACTGGTATCGTGCAATGTGGACGGAGCCTCAGATAGTTCTGCATTGTAGGAGGCAGGAAATGATGGGTTCCCCTCTACTGAAGCAGGTCTCCTGGATAGTTGAGTAATTTCAGGTGCAAAAGACCTTAGAGGCAAATGGAGCATGTCTAGACTTGAAAGAATTAACACAGCTTCCAAGATCTAATATGCAAAGTAAAAATATTTTCAATTCTATGTGAACCACAACTACATTAAATGCAATAGGATGCTAACCATCAGGGCTACTTAGACACAAATTCAAATATTTCAGGGGTCATTTCTTCTTTGGCAGCATAGGGTTTCAATACTAAGGCCTTGTGTATGCTAGGCAAGCATTCTACCACTGAGCTACATCCCAGCCCTTCAGGGGTCAGCTCTACTGATGGGTGTTGGAACAAAAGATCTTGGAGATAGATTATTTCCCGCCCAGATTCTATTTTCTGATTCAAAAATGCCCCACAGAACTAAGACATGGAACCCTCTTTTTGAAGGCACTAAACCAGACCATAGGACAAATACTACAGTGTTATCAAGATACAATAGTAAATTGACAAGAGCATTATAGTGCCTGGAATTAAAGGTCACGTGGGACAAGATCCTGCTGCTTCTCACTCATAGCAAGCTTCTTTTTCCAGCAAACTGTACTCTTCTCCAATTATAGCTCATCATGTTAGGCAAATTCATGTGTTTATTATTTCTTTATTCTTTGTATTTTAATTTAAAATGTTCAATGTTGTGGGGGGTTTTTTGCTGCCAACCAGTTCAACCTTTTGATTTATGCTTGTGCGCACGCGCACACACACACTCACACACAGATTTTTATTAAAACTTCAAGGTGAGAAGTTGGTTGATTTAAGTACAGACATTTTGTGAAATCTTACCTCAGTATAAAAAATAAATTGTTTAGTCTGGATGTTCAAAACCATTAATACAAAATAAAAACACCAGCAGGAAGTAATTCTGTTTGGCTCAGGCAGGTGACAAAATAAATAAAATAAATTATACCTAAAGTGATATATAAGCTGGAATAATTTAACTACCTGCCTTTTAAATAGCCATATGTCTCCAACATGAACCAGGCACACAGCTTTCTCTAATGGCTTCTTAATCTGTGCTGGGCTTTTCAAAATCAAAGGAACTGATTAATGTAGCCCTCACCTACCAGCCTCACATCTGGATGCAGTGTCTCCTCCTTCCATCTTACCTGTGCAGGTATCAGGTATCCTTTTCGTGTAGGTGATATAATTTGCTGAAAAATGGGGCAGATGCCCATATTCACATTGTTTTTAGTCTTTGCAGGACAATATAATTAATTAATCATCAGGAAAACTTCAATGATAAATGACAAAGAAGTGTGATACTTTTTAAAGAAAAAGAAGCATTAGAGCAGAATAGTTGTAAAGAGGTTGGGGTCAAACTTCAAAGTGTGACAACAGGCCTCCCTGCTTGCTAGGGGGGCAACTTTAGATAGTTCATTTAATCATTCAAAGGACTCAGTTACCCAATGTGCAAAATAGGAATAAACAAATAGGAATAATAATTGCTATCTCACAATAAAATTGAAGGGAATTTTTAAAGTCATTAATATGTGCTCTGGTTTAGATATGAAGTGTCCCCCAAAAGCTCATATGTGAAGAATTTTCAGATGGGAAATGATTGGATTACAAGAGGTATAACCTGATTAGCAGATTAATCCATTAATGGATTAACTGGACTGTAACTGTAGGCAGATAGAGTGTGGCTACAGGAAGTAGGTCACTGGAGGTGTGCCTTTGGGGGTTATATTTTGTTCCTGATGAGAGGAGTTTTCTCTCTTTGCTTTCTGATTGCTATGTCCTGAGCTGCTTTCCGCCATCAAGCCTGTCTGCCATGATGTTTTTACCTCACCTTGGGCCAAGAGGTATGGAGTCAGCTGACTAGAGACTGAACCTCTGAAACCATGTGCCAAAATTAACTATTTCTCCTCTCCATTTTTCTTGTCAGGACCTTTGGTCACAGTGATGAAAAAGCTAACGAAAATAAAATGTTATGATTTACACTTGGATGTGCTTTGTCCCCTGCAGTTTCATGCATTAGAAGCTTAGTCCCCTGTGTGGTGATGTTAACAGATGGGAAGACTTTTAAGAGATAGGGCCTATTGAGAGGTCATTACTGGCCCATCGCTCTCTGACTTCCTATTTCATTATGTGATCTTTTCTTCTCACATACACTCTACCATTGTGATGTCATTTTCCATGAAGTCTTTACTAGAACTGGGCTGTTGCCAACAACATGTCCTTGTATCTCCAGAACTATGAGCTAAATGACCCTCTTTTATTTATAAGTACCCAGCCTCAAGTATTTCACTATAGCAATAGAAAACAGACTAATACATACTTATATATACATACACATACACATTTAAATACACACATATGTATATACAGAGCATTTTAAATCATAACTGGACACATAGAAAATTGTACCTGCTAATTACTATTAATATATCATCATTTTTATTATTACAAGACTACATAATCTACTAATTTTATTATTGCATAGAAAATAATTTTACGGAATATCATAGGTATTTTCACACACACACACACAAACACACACACACACACACATATCCCTCTTTTTTCCAATATTTTGAAATACAGGGGAAGGGAAGTCTTCTCAAGAGATTATATTATGAAGATTAGCTACCAGAAGTTTGATGTGGCAGACATTGCTGCTTGGATGATATGACCCTGCTTCTAACTTCTTCCCTAGTTTCTCTTCTGGTTTGGAATGGCCATGTGACACAGTTCAGCCAGACAAGACTTCTTTCTTCTTGCTGCAATGAGAACTGGGCTGCAGGAGCCTTCCTATGACCATCAAAGCTTTAATACTGCTGAGTCCCTGAATCAGTGTCAGCAGCAAACCACCTGTGGATTTTTCATCTTGTTTGAAAAATAAATCTCTTTAAAATTAAGATATCATATTTGGGTTTTCTAACACATACCACTCAAAGCATTCTTCAATGATACATTTATAGACTCCACAATGCTACTGAGTCTTCCCAAAAGGCATCTGTCTGCTGCACACATGCTCCCCTCGCTCCTGACAGCTTGCTTCTTTTCCTAGTTACACCTAGATACTTGGCATGCATGTGTGTTCTGTGTGAGAATCTGAGCCCTCCCTTCTACCACTAACCCATTCTATCTCCTTGGTCTCAAGAGCTGATCTCACTGACAGCAGCACATGCTGCAGGCTCTTCATTTCATGCCTTCCAGGAACACACATTCATGGTGACCAGTGGACCTGATACTGATGCTACACAAAGGTCACAAGACCTGTCTGCAGTGTCACCCAGGTATAGGGGTGCTCATATTCCCATTGGCAATTGACCTCTTTCTCTCCACCTTACCTGTTTTATTTTCTATATAGTTTCAAGTCTCCAAGTGTTCTCAAAAAGCTCCCCTGCCCTGTCAGTCCTCTGCCCTTACCTGCTCACTATTGAATTCTTGTTCCAGGTGTCTATGCAACAGAACTGGTAAAGTTTTATGGTTTGGATGTGAGGTGTCCCCTAAAAGCTCACATGTGAGACAATGCAAGAAGGTTCCGAGGAGAAATGATTGGGTGATGAAAGCCTTAACTCAGTGAATTAATCCCCTGATGGGATTCACTGAGTGGTAACTAAAGAAGGTGGGGCATTGGGGCGGTGGCTTGGGGGTATATATTTGTATCTGGCAAGTGGAATCGGTCTCTTTCTCTCTCTCTCTCTCTCTCTCTCTCTCTCTCTCTCTCTCTCTCTCTCCTTCCTGATTATCATGTGAGCTGCTTCCCTTCACCACTCTCTTCCACCACGAGGTTCAGCCTCACCCCCAACCCCAAGGAATGGAGCCGACCTTCTATGGACTGAGACCTCTGAAACCATAAGCCATCAAATAAACTTTTCCTCCCCTAAAATTGATCTCGTCAGATCTTTTAGTCACAGCAGTGAAAACGCTGACTAAAACATAAAGGCTATGCCATTTGTGAACCGTGTTTCCAAGGAGTGTTTCCTAGTGTCATTTTGCATTATTGTTATTTAGGCCATCAAACTGTTCATTTAAAGGACTAGGGGTATAGCTCAGTGGTAGAGAGCTTGCCTTGCATGTGTGAGGCTCTGAGTTCCATCCCCAGAAGGGTTAAAAAAAAAAAAACAACCTTTTAACTTTAGTAAATACATTATAAATATATTTTTTAATTGTCTATGGGATTAAATAGTATTTCTTCAGATCTAAAATTATTTAACTATTTTGCTAAAAAACATGAAAACTTGGAGTAGCTAATCAATAATTTTATTTTTCTTCATAAAATTAGTCTGTATTCTGGAAACATGTTTGTCTGCTTTATACCATATGGCAAATCATAGTCATCTTGGCCAAACAATGGTATCAGTAAATAGCATCTACATAAGACTGAGAAAACAACAACTATATTCTGCCACCAGGAGAAAGATGAATTTTGTTGGCCTTAGAAAGGCAGGGGATTAACTACTGTTTGGGGAAACTAAGTTGGAAGATACAGAACCTGTCATATTTTCTGCCTCAGGAACTAGCAACATTAACACTGGGAAGGCTGTTGGGGGTGTTCCAGCAGTCGGCTGACCGATGAGGCTTTCAAGGTTACGAGCCAAAGGAATGGCAGCTACCATTGTGAGCCTAATAATCCATATTGTCTCCAGGACTGAGATTGCCCCTGACAGTTCAGATTAGGGGGAAAGAAAAACAGCTCTTCCAAATCACTGTGGTTCAACATAAGAACCTAAAATAGAGAAGGAATCACACAGATTGTGAAGGAAACAGTTTTTACAGTTCATTATCATTTATGTATGAAAGGAGATTGAGCTGATAAAGTATTTATATCACTCAAACTACTATTGGGAAACGATTTAGGCCACAAGGGATAAAAAACAAGATTTTAATTTGTTTCCAGCAATTATATATATAATTCCAAGTAAATCAGTTAAGAAACATTTTAAATCATAATAGCAATAAAGATAAAAGTAATTTTATTACTTTTTATTCCTTCACTATTTTCGGTTCTTGTGTTGAACCACAGTGATTTGGAAGAGCTGTTGTTCATTCCCCCTAATCTGAACAATTGCTCAATAATATACCAAGAATAGAGCAACCACACACATAATTCAAGCATAATATAATCCTCAAGATAACAGTTCTTAAAATAAAGAGCAGACAGCCTAGGTGTGGATCCTAGCTCTTACTGTGTTAATCCAGCAAGTAACTTCACAGCTCTACTGCCTAGGTAACCACAAATATAAAATGCAGAAAACTGTTAACTTATTGCGTTGTTCAAATAAGAGTAAAATGAGTTGGTATGTGTACAGTGTTCAGAAGAAATGCCAGACACATAAGTGATATGTAGGTATAAATAACCAAGAACAATAGCTGAGTTACTTACCTGATGGGCTAAATTTGGACTGACAAGTCAGTGGAAGGAGCCATAGAAGCTTCTAGTCTAACCTCTTACTCCTACAAGAAGATCCCCTAAAATGTCCAGAAAAGAGAAACTGCCTCCCTGTAGTTCCCACTTTGCAATATAAGCCTGAAGCAAAAACAAATAATCCAACTTTGCTTCCAGATGGTTACTCATCCTAAATTTTAAGCCAGACATTCTCTACTCATCCTCTAGTAATTGCCCCAACACCTGCCTCCACAGCCAGAAGTTTGTAGGGTCTCTCACGAGAGTGGGGCTAGAAGTGCCCAGATGTGGTCTGGGTGGAGTAGCTGACTCTCTCTCTGGATCCTTGGCTTCTAGTAAGGCTCAATAGCATTCCTATATTTTGATATCCATGTCACCCCCATCACCTTACGCTCGGCTTGCCGTTAATTAAACTGGCCTCTTGATCTGCCAAAGCCAGAGCTCTGAGTTTCATACTAATACGGACATTTTGAAGCTAAAACTCAAAACATGGACATTCATCCCTATTAACTAGTCCCACTTGATTATTAATTAGAATAAATGTGTTTATAAAATCTGATTTAATATACCAAATCAGATTTTAAATGCCCTAGAGGAAATTGGTTTGTGGTTGTTGGTTTTTTTTTTTTAACAGAAATCATATGATGAGAATGTTCCAAAGCAAATAACTATTCTCCAATTGATTTTTTTATGTAACTATCTTTTAACATATTAAATTTGCCTAAAGCAGGATACAAATATATTAAGCTTTGGATAATGTCATATTATGTTATTACAACAGATCTGCCTTCCTGTATTTTGATTAGGCTAATACTAAAATCAGTTTATTTTCCCTGAATATACTGAAACCAAAAGATTAGCATGCACAATAGACAGCCAGGAGGCCACAAGGTAACCCAAGAATCTACCCACTCTAAAATTTCCATAAAGTACAATCTATACACAACTAAACCAAGAGTTAATTCTTTGTTTAAAACTCACCTCCTTTTCTTTCATATAAGTGAAATGATATTGTGGAAAAATTTAACGATAAATAAATATGAACATTTTATATTTATTCGGTTTTTATTTAATTTAATTCCACAAGCAGTTCACTCTCTTCAAGGGCTCTCCACTGGGTAAGGCCTTGGGAAAGCCTTCTGCAGCCTTGTCCCAAATTACTTCTCTTTCCTCCTCTCTGATGACACCATACCATTGTTACCGCTGGATTCAGTCTGACTCCACACACATGTCTATCCTCCCATATTCCAAAGTAACACTAACAGAAGAGGCAGTTGCTAAGGTCTCAAATCAGTCCTATGGAAGGAAACTCAGCATTTAGAAAGGCTGTGTGAGCTTCGAAAACCAGAGCACCCTTCCCTGGGGCTGACCCTACCTTACTGCTGAGCACACCATGCTCAACTTTCTAATTCAACTTCTGACCAACCCTTCCTGTTCCCTTACTGGACTTGAAGCTCCTCCCTAAACCCATGCATTTAACAGGGGCTCAAACAACTCTTTCATCCCTTTTTGAAACCCCTTTTATGTTTTTTCTGATAAGTGGATGCTGATTCAAAATGGTGGGGGGTGCATGAATAGAGGAACTTTGGATTGGGCAGAGGGGAGTGAAGAGAGGGGAGGGGGCGTGGGACTTGTGGAGTGAGGGGAGGGGGCATGGTGGAATGAGATGGACATCATTACCCTAGATACAAGTATGATTGCACGAATGGTGTGATTCTACATCTTGTATAACCAGAGAAATGAAAAGTTGTACTCTATCTGTGTACAATGAATCAAAATACATTCTGCTGTCATATAAAACTAATTAGAACAAGTCAATGAATGAATGAATAAATAAATAAAATTCTTAGGGGAGAAAAAAAGGAACCCCTTTTATTAAATTACTGCCTGGGATCCTGCTATATACCAGAAAGACCTCCAAGCCTCCTTCATGCCACCTCCCACTAGACTTTTGAGTATCAGCTATCCTCTCCAAGCTGTTCTCATTAGACTGGAGAATGGGACCAAATTTACTATATTTATTTCAACATCACAAATTTGAACTATCATTACCAAAGCATAACTTGAAGAAGAAATGAGCAGACCTATCAATAAAATGTCCTCACCTTT
The DNA here is from genome assembly GCF_047511675.1 of Marmota flaviventris. NCBI lineage: Eukaryota > Metazoa > Chordata > Mammalia > Rodentia > Sciuridae > Marmota > Marmota flaviventris. The sequence continues at coordinate 98,896,733 of NC_092501.1, read as the reverse complement.
TTTTCCAAGGCATAAAAGGAGTCTCAAATAAATGAAGATACATTCCATGCTCCTGGGTTAGAATACTAAAAACGTGGTCCTTTAGTTCTTTCTAAGTTACTGGTAGCTTACAAATTTAAATTTGGGGAGATACATTTATCAAAATGGCCCCAAAGTTTATCTCAGAGTGAAATTGGGTGTCGAGAGATAAAGAAAATGACAAAAAGAAGAAACTTACGGAAATTTGCACAATTGGATTTGAAAACATACCATAAAGCCACATCTTTTATAGAAAGCATACTACAAAGCTTAGCTCAGGCACCAAGCATATCAGCAGGGAGGGGAAAAAGAGCTGTTAATATATGTGAACACTTACTGTGTGCTATCTGAGGCATCTCAAATTAGTAGAAAGTTAAAAAAAAAAGATTTAGCCATTTATACTTGAAAAATTATTAGGGGGAAAAAACTACTTGAACATTTTTACTGCACATATCCTATGAAAATAAATCCTGCATTTATTAAGTAAATATATTTTTTAAGGAAATCACAAAGTAGAAGAAAATATATGAGGATATTTGTCTTCTTATAAGGAGAAACTTTTGAAACTGTAAAACAATAAAAGTAATCCCAAAGGAAAGCACTGATAGATTTTGTATTAAATAAGGAAAATTAGAAGATTTGAATGTACTCCTACTTATAGAATTTACTGCAAAACAGTATGCTATTATACCAACAGCAATCTCATATAGCCCATGTTTTCTGCATCTCTTGTTTGCACCTTCTCTTGTGCTTGATTTAATTTGTGTCCTTTTGTTCATTACAGCTCTAGAATCAATTAGCTATACTATCTAAATTATACATATAGATCATATATAGCCTGTGTGCATAGGAGGCTATAGCCATCTAGGTTTACATAAATACATTCCCTAATGTACTCACGAAAGAAAAAAATACTGCCAAAGGACACATCTCTCAAAATATATCTCCATCGTTAAGAGATTCATGACTATACTGAGAAGCCAGTTGAACCCATTAAAACTTTGTTGGCACCAATCTACTTGAAGAAATTTTCTAATGAGCAAAACTCAGGTGTTGAAGACTGTCAGTTGGATGCATCTAGGCTTGGGGTTTTGCCAAGCAGATGTGAAAGAAGTTACATGGGGAAGAAAGATTTTATACTGTCAAAAGAGAGAACATAAATTCTAAGCAGGCTAGGAAATGAAGACAGAAAGTGAATGAATGACAAGGAGAAAGCAAAGTAATTAAGGGTCTGCAGAGTCAATTAAGACTAAGAGAAAAATGGATAGAAGTCTCCAATCATACTGCAAACATCTTGATATAATTTCAGCTGTTAAGACATCGAAGACAAAGCACAGAGTATGGCCACAGGAGTAGACTAGGAGCTCCAACAGAAGAGGGTCACAAGTGAATCGAACCCCCTGAGAAGACTGTGCCATTCACACAGGGGTCAGATCTCTTCACCAAGTACATTGGTGCAAAGTTTTAATGGGCTCACCTGGCTTTTCAGTGCTCTCATGAATCACAATGGAGATACATACATAGAGGAAAAATTTATCTTGGCTTAAGGTTTCAGAGTTTCAGTCCATTGTCAGTTGACTCCATAGTCTGGGTCTGAGGTTAGGTAGAACATTATGGCAGAAGGGCATGAGAGAGGATAGCATCTCAGGACATGGCAACCAGGAAGTAGAGATGTCTACTCATCAAACCCCAAAGGCATGTTCCCAGAGACATACCTACTCAGGCCACATCCTTCCTGCCTATAGTTACCATTAGATAACTGGATTCATCCACTGATCAGGTTACACATCTCATGTTCTAATCATTTCACCTCTGCAAATTCCTGCATTGTCTCACACATGAACTATTGGGGGACACCTCCTATCTAAAACATAGCACACAACTTGAGTATTCAGAGATATGTATTTCAACAATAAAGAAATAGAATCCAACCTAAAATTGACTTTACCATAAGAAAATGAGTTCAGAGGATAACTATTATAGCATTAAACGGAAAAAAAATACTTTGACATATTTATTTCACTAGCTTAGAAAGCTATTTTCATATTGTTTAAAATTCTTTTTTTGCGGGGGAGGGTGGTGTTAGGCAGTCCTGGGGATTGAATCCAGGGATGCTTTACCACTGAGTTTCATCCCCAGTCCTTTTTTTTTTTTTTTTGAGACAAGTTATTCCTAAGTTGCTTAATGCCTCACTAAGTTGTTGAAGCTGGTCTTGACCTTGCTATTCTCCTGCCTCAGCCTCCTGTGTTGCTGGGATTACAGGTGAACACCACTGCACCCAACCCATATTGTTAAATTCTTTAGTCCTAATATATATATATATATATATATATATATATATATATATATATATATATATATATATATTTATATTTCCATATATATATGATGGAAAAAAGGAAATGAGATTGTTGAGTTCCAATCCACTCTCATAGAATCAAACATGTAGCTGTATAATAATAGTAAATATTGTGGGAAAATTCCAATTACTTGGAACCTTCCTAGTATTACCCATCAATTTCCATGGAAAGGCATTCCATGTCATATATCCTTTCAAAGAAAATGATGTGCTAGAAGTACTGAAGATCTACTATCTAACCAAAAATTAAAATTTAGGCATGCAAAAAAAAAAAAGCAAAAGGTAAAGTTCTGTTGGTCCTCATTCCATTGATTAAATAAATAATGAAATTGAAGGACAGATTTTTATTTTAAAAGTTCCAACTTGTCCAGATGAAAAGTCCATTAGCTAAAAAATGTCATACTAGATGACATTGTTTTGGGGGACCCAGGGCTTGATCCAAGTGCTTCAAGGATTTGGTTACAGTAAAATGTTCTCAAGATGTAATAGATATGTATTTTTCTGATTCTTATGCATACCCTAAAAAACTTGGAAACAAACCATTAGAGGGAAAAAGACAGCAAACTATGACCAGTTGGCATTTAATTTCTTCTACAAAGTGAAATTCTACTCATCTATTCATATCTGGGAAGTTCTAAAGTCCATCCTAAAGTCCTATACTTTATGAAACATCCAGCTGAGAATGTGGGAGAATAAGTGTACCTAACATTTGCTACCTTCTTTACTAAGATCAAATCACTTGGAGAGATGTCAGTTAAAGGGTGAAAAGTCTCAGAAAGGAGGAATAAGCTTTGGAGTGGTTCCTTTTTGCTTTAGTGGGGTTTGTTTTGTGTGTTGTTTTGATTTGCTTTGTTTTTGAGATCTAGTTCACAGCATGGTGTACAAAGTTAACAGCTATTCTACATTTCAAAATCACTAAGAATTTTCCAATGTTCTTACCAGGAAAATTGTAACTATTTGAGGTGATGACTATATTCAATAGATTGATATAATTATTCCACATTGTGTTCATAAATTTTCACATCACTTTTCACCCCATAAATATATACAACTATAATTTGTCAATTTACAATGAAAACAAATAAATATAAATAAAATTGTGGTTGGATTTGTTATTCTTTTTAGTTTGAAAACTGATTTCTATTTATCTTGCTTACAGGTATGATACATAGAAATTGAGACCTCTAAATGAAACTACAAGAATTTGTAAAATATACAGTAATAATTGAATTGGTGAGGGCTCAGAGACATTAACAAAGTCAACTTTTGGTACTGATGTCTGAGATGAGTTTCAGTTTTGAAATTATAAGTGTTAAATTATGCAAAATAATAAGGAAAAAAGAGGAAGCACATGAGCAAATGTTTTTAAAATATTATTTTATTCTTCCAAATCCCCAAATGATGCAGATGCCATAAATCAGTTTATCTCAGTATGATAAAATTATGCCAATTATTTTTCTCATATTGAAATTTTTGGAAAGGAATGGGCAACTTTTTTCTATCAGTTTAAAAAATCAGGATGAAAATTGAGCAAAAAAAATCAAGAAATGGTTACAGGACAAAATACACTCAAGAAAGGATTAAAAAGAAAAAGAAAGGATTAGTATGTGTATAACAGGAAAAAGAATTATACTTTTCACCTCATCAGGAATTAGTTGTTTTTAAATTCTTCCATAAAAGATGATCCTCTCACTTTAAAATGAGAAAGTTGAGCCTTAGCAAAATGGAAGTTATTTCATGCTTCTTTCTCTGAAATAAATAACATGAAGTGATTGTTCAACTTGACACAGTAACAGTAAAACCATAGCAGACCTGGTTTCTGTAACTCTCTGTCTTAATTTTTGACAACCTAATCTCTGAGATTTAGTCTGGAACACTTGCTGACCCAAATATTTTATGAACTATTCCTGGAATTATTCAAAAGACAATAATAAAGCCTCTCACCCTGAATAATGTTTCTTTTTAAAATACCTGAGTCGAATCTTGCAAAGATTTGATTAAACAGCAGTTGCTCTGAGATAAATTTAGCAATGACAGGGAAAAATCTTCTGGTGAGATATGTAAGAAGAGACACAAAGCAATAAGCATTCATCTGTCCTTTTCTTCCCTAAGGTGACCATGGAAGAAGGGTTTATCGACCTTTATTCTTGATTGCAGCATATTAAGATAAGCTGCTCCCCCTGCAGATAACACACCTGCAGTTTCTTTGGCCCTGGGGCCTCTCTTCCTCTAAGTTTGTGCCCTAAGAAATTCTTCATGCTCAGAGAAAAATCTGTCATATAATGATACATGCTTGGAAAGTGTGAATATGACTTGGCTTTTTTTTTTTCCTTGAAAATTAGTCATTCCAGAAGAAGATAAATCATTAAAACATGCCCTAAATATTAAAGGTTTTATTTCAGCAAAAATGTTTTAGATTCATGAGTGAATCCAAGTAAAAAATAATTAGAGTTTAAATCAAGAAAAGGACTAGAAAGGATCAGCCAAAGTGCTGGACACCAAAGAAGAGATGACCAGATAAATATCATCAAAAAGACACACAAACAAGTTTCTGCTTTCATGAAGACTCCAAATTCAATATCAAACTTATTTATATTGTTGATGAAAATGACAGCTTCTCTACCTGCCAGAGTAAAATAATAATCAAATAATTTTGCCTTTAAACATTTTATATGTTTGTCCAGAGAAAAGCAATATATCCTTTTAGTCTTGGAATAAGATTAGAATTTTCAATGAAAAAGTCTAAGAGAACTCAAAAAATGGAGAAGTTTCATAGTCAGTTTGAAAATACACTTCAACATTTGCCATATTCCCTACCCTACCTTTATTCTTGCATCAATAAAGCATTTAATTTTGTATGAATTCCTTCAACAAAATAATTATTATATCAACTAGCAAGAGTTGCTCTTTAGAAATGTGAAGCTTGGATGTCAAAGCTTAGCCCAAACATGTTCTTCCATGCACGACTCTCTTCTGCAGCAGCAGTGGCCCTTTCTCCAGGTCCAGAGCAAAGACCAAAGTCACTAAAAAGACAAGTTCAGGATAAAGTGCAAATGCAAGCTATTTTACAGCCCTGTCTTTTGGTTCTTTTTTTTTTTTTTCTTTTCCTTTCCCCTTTGGTACTGGGGATTGAACCCAGGGCCACATAAGCACTAGGCAAGCTCTCTACCACTGACATGCATCTCCAGCACTTTTTATTTTGAGACAGGCTCTCTCAAAGTTGCCCAGAGACAGGGTCTCTCTAAGTTGCTGGCCTTGAACTTTCTATCACCCTGCCTCCCAGGTAGTAGGATGACTGTTGTGCACACCATGCTCAGCTGTCTTTCTCTGTGATAGAGATCAACTATAGAATTAAATTAAAATTTAGATTTAAAAATTGAATATAAGAATTAAAGAGGTTTTTTTTCTTTTTAAATGTACTTTTAAACTGTTTTGCAGGACATATTGCTAGAATATGACCTTTGAGTTTAACATATTAAACTTGGTAAAATTTGAAATACTTCTGATAAAACTAGTTTTCATTTCCCACATGTAACTTCTCATTTTTCTATTACCTCTCTCCCTGCCCATCTTCAATACCATCTTTTTTTATTTTTTCATTTATTGCTCTCCTTAAAGAAGCTTCCATGATTCAATCATCTTTCAATTTCTTTCTCTTCCCACTTGGTATTTCATAGTAGGGTCATAGCTAAATAGTACTTTTTACATTTTTACAACAATTATCCATTTGACTCTCAAAGCCATCCTGTGACATAGTCCCCAAAAGGTATTGCCTTCCATTTTACACCTACCTGAAATCTTATACTCTTTTTTTATATTTGTTTTTTAGTTATAGGTGGCCAATATCTTTATTTTGTTTTTATGTGGTGCTGAGGATCAAACCCAGTGCCTCACGCATGCTAGGTGACCGCTCTACCTATGAGCCACAACGGCAGCCCTTGAAATAATATACTCTTTAAGCAGTAAAAACTCAAAAGAATCTTCCAATTGTCTTCACCCCCTCCAAAGAGAACAAAAAAAAAAGTGATTTCACTTATTATTTTTCATCAATGTGACATAGTTCCTAACATAAAGTAGAATCTCTGTATATATGGATTGAATAAATGGTTGCTACAGTTCTTACATTTGCATGAAACTATGCTTTTTGAAGTACTTTTATTTAAGGCACTCAACTGATGAACAAAACATTTTATGTACTAGAATACAGCTACAGATGTCTTCAATTTATTCATAGATCATCAGTAATCACACCAAGCTTAAAGCCTAAAAAATATTAATATGAAGAAAATTTCAAATTTCACATGAGCCTATGACTATTCTTTACTACAGAGTTATAGTTAAAATAAGTGAGTTCCTGCTAGCTGTTTTTATTAATCTGTATTGTCCCCATATTGTGTGGATATGGATGGAGAGACATTTAGATCTGCTTATATCACGTCTAGACTATTGGGATATAATGGACAGGGGCACTTTATATATCTTTACTGATTGTCTTTAAGCAGTACACTGATTTAAAACACATTACTCAGTTCTTTCTATACTTGAAAATATAAGCTAAGATAATAGACCCTTGCTGGGTACAGTGGCACACTCCTGTAATCCTAGTGGCTCCGGAGGCTGAAGCAGGAGAACGGCAAGTTCAAAGCCAGCCTCAGCAAAAGCAAAGCACTAAGAAACTCAGTGAGACTTTGATTCTAAATAAAATACAAAAACTAGGGCTGGGGATGTGGCTCAGTGGTCAAGTGCCCCGAGTTCAATTCCTGGTAACCCCTCCCCCCCCCCAAAAAAAAAAGGATAATAGACCTTCTTGTAACACTCCTTTTATAAAATGATTCCTGACCTAAACTATTCCAAACACATGACATGTGTGCCCACACCTGTATGCACACACACTGAGTTTCTTGGGATACTCATCACGATTCACAGCCATGCCTTTTGTCTCTCCAGATGGCCCATTGGTTCTGTTCAAACTGAACTCCAAGATTCCTCTCTCCTAATTGCTGGCTGCCAGCGGGAGCTGTTTGTGGCAGCTGTTCCCCATGGTCAACTGCAACATCCCATTGTCTGGGGCTGAGTTCCAACACAGTGATCAGGCTCTTCTTCCTCTGCCTACCAAGCTCATAGTCACAACCTGCCCTTGATTAGCTATGCAGAAAGGGGGAAGGGGCAACATTAATCATTGAAAATATCACCATCAAAGGAAAACGATTTGAAAGAACAGGAATTACTCTACCAGGTAAGACCTGTGATCTCAGTGTCTCTGACAGCAGCAACTAAAGTTGCAGAAGAATTTGATTATTAAGGTAAATTGTGTATTTCTGATTATTCATTCATTCATTTATTCAATGAATTTAATTGAGTGTAGAATATATAAGATTTCAGCTAAGTGACTGGAGGTACAGGGAATTGGATGGTTTAAAACAAGAAGAAGGAAAGGAATAAAGGAAGGAAAGAAAAGAAATGCAAGGCATTTTCTCCAAGGAACACTCCAGACTTCAGCTAACTAAAAAACGACAAGCTCTGTTCTGCTGGGCTCCATGCTTCTGCACCTGCTGACTGCTCTGTCCCTGTAGCCTTTCACTCTATACTATTCCTTATACCATCCTCAACCTTCTTCAGCCCAGCTAATTCTGATTTAGCCTCAGACCTGATTATTCAATATCACCTACTACAAAACCTTTCCTGAACTCACCTGCCAACCACAATAGCTGCCTCTCTTCATTGTACCTTCCGCTTCCCATCGATTATTACATTCAATTTTAATCAATTTTTAACTACACTATTTTACTTCCATATTTTATATTTAATGACATTTAAATATAATACACACATTATATGCAATATGTTATGTATTAATAACATTTAATTCTATTTAATAAATATACTGTTGGTAATTTTAGTTATTTATGTTCTCTCCCCAGAATATAATACCATGCCTACCATGCCATTTAGCAGGAAATTCCTAACCCATAAATGTTCCTGAATAAAAAAATGAATAAGTAAATTATAGATATAAAACAAAATGATATAAGCTTTTAGTGGTTAAAATTCAAGGTTTGAGTCAGATTGCTGGGTTCAAATCCTTCTTTACCACTTAGTAGCTGAGTAAATTTAAGCAAAGTACTAAGAATAAAGTTGCCTCAAGCAACAGATTTTTGGTAAGGATCCTGGGATAGTTAATTTTATGTGTCAACTTGGCTAGGCTATGGTGCCCAGTTGTTTGGTCAAGATACTCACTCATCTAGATGCTACTCTGATTAACATTTAAGTCAGTAAACTGATTAAAGTGGATTACTCTCCTTAATGTGTCCAGGCCTCAGCCAATCAGTTGAAGGTCTTAAAAAAAAAAAAAAAAAGACAGATTTCACAAAGAATTTTCAAAAGAGTTATATAGAAACCCTGTCCAAGGGTGATACACATGAGTAATCGCAGCTACTTGGGAGGCTGAGGCAAGTGGATTGCAAATTCAAGGTCAACCTGGAAAACTTAATGAGACCCTGTCTTCAAAATAAAAATTTAAAAAAAAAAAAAAAGGCTAGAAATGTAGCTCATTGGTAGTGTGGCCCTGGGTTCAATCCCCAGTAATGCAGGAAAAAGAAACCCTGCATGAGTTCTAGGGTTTCCAGCCTGTAGCCCTGTGGGACCTGGACTCAAGACAGCAACATCAACTACTATCTAAATTTCAATATTTCAAGCCCTACAAATTTTAGGTTTTATACTCCCCACAAATCACATGAACCAATTCCTTAAGATAAATATCTCTGTAGTAAGATGATGATGACAGATAGACAAAATTCATTATATAGATATACAGATGTGTGCATATACATACACACACATATAATATTGGTTCTGTTTCTCTGGAAAGCCCTAACAGATCTATCTATCTATCTGGAACCCAGGAAAACCCAACAGCCCTTCCTCTCACAGAAATGGAAAGCTAGAGTCAGGCTCATGGAGACCACCATAATCCAGATGGCCACTCACCACACGAGGACCTTATCAGTAGATAGGTGGCTGCTCTCTCTAAGGCTTTGCCACACAGTGGTCCTGCTACTCACTTGGTGTCTCTACCATTCTCCACTAGCCAGAGATTGACTCCTTGTGTGTTGATGTGTTTGGCTATCTCTGCCTTGTGTCTTCTGCTTACTCATGGTTTCTGCTCCCTCAGGGCATAACACTACTCCATGGCTTTTCTCTCGGCAATCTCTCTGCTTCATCTCCCATGGTTGGTCTCTTCCCCCTCATGATTCACAGATCATATTATTGAGAGCAGGAATGAGGTTGGCACAGCTCATCTTTTGGGGCCATATGGTATAGGCATCTGGGCAGCCTATGAATTGACTGTCCTTATCACCCATCTCTGGGACAATGAACTCTGATTAGGGTTGAGAGTCATAGGGGCCAAGCCTAGCTATTTGAGACTGTTTCTTCATGGAGAATATAAAAATGCTTCCTTTTGATGGAGGCTGTGAGTACATGATGACATGTCTTTGAAGAGGAAAATGGTATTGGCAGAAAAGGGAACCACCACCAGATGATGCCCAGCGTAGGAGATCTCAGCCCACCCTTATAGAGGAAGCATCTAGCACTTTCAATAGCTGAAGTGTAGACCTCCTCTGGACTATGCTCAGTCACTCTCAAGGAGTGAGCTGGAAATTCCATTGGTAACAATAAAGACAGGGATTGAGACAGATGATGGCAGTAGTGTTACTATCAATTATAATCACACAGTACTCAGAGTATTATGATGAACCTTCTTGTTTTATTCTTAAATCATTCGATTGGAGAGCCTACAGAAATGCTTGTTATTGGGATGGTAGGTGGCCAGGCATAGTCCAAATTCTGATGAAATAGTCAACTACACCATAGACTAACTGGCCCCTTTTAAATTAGGCTGCTTGATATTTGGGGAAATTATAGTGAGATTTTATACCATCTCAGTAGAAGCAAAATGTGTTCACTCTGAGTTTGAGAAATGTAGCTCAACTGGACTGCGGCAAGAACGTCAATGAACAGACAAATTTTATAGCCACAGGGTTGGTAGTAAGTCATACCATCTAAGACCATAGCCATTTACCACCTGTGGGTAATTACATTTCAGTGAACTTAAATTAAAATTTTAGTTCTCAGTTGCATTAGTCACATCTCAAGAACCCAATAGCCAAATTTGGCAAATGCCCTTTCCATTTGTCAGTGAAGATATAAAACATTTTCACCACCACAGAAAAGTCTATTGAACAGTGCCAACACGGCATGCAGAGTGTGATGTTGAAGCGAATGGGAGCAAAGAGCTTTCCTTACAGAAAGATGACCCTAATGTTTCTAGGAATATACCTGTGGAAGAGAGTTGCCAGGAAAAGGATGTTTGAGTCCCTTGCCTCAGATATTGAATTTTTAAAGAAGCTGATCCAGTTCCTGAAAAATGAAATGAATACACTGGAAGATGTGGCAAGAGCATCAGAGCATGAAATCACACTGCAGGCCCTAGACGCTGCATCCTGAGAAAGATGTGCCCAGATAAGGGGGTGCAAGTGGGGTGCATAATTCAACATCATCTTTATAGAAGCCATGAAACTCAAAAAGAAATGGCGATTTTTCTAGAGAAATCTAATATAAGTCCCTAAAAAAAGATATTTTTTAAAGCTAGCTAAAACAGAGTGTGGCAAATTTGAGGAATTCAAAATAGAAAACCATGGAATTCTATAGAGAGCTCATGAGTCGGTCTCTCCAAGGCAGCCACATTCTCAGGTAGTTCTGGGGATTCTTACCCAGGCATTGGGCAGTGGGAAGTTTCCCACTTAGACCACACACACACAAAAAAAAAGGCAAAGAAAATTTCAGAAATCAGAATAAGGAAGAGGAACTTGATAAATAACTAGAGGTGCAAGGGCTTCCAAGCCTTCCATTTCCAGTGTTGACAGTTACAACAAGAACAGTTAGCCAGGACTCAACCAAGGTCAAAGGAATGAGAGGGCCACAAAGCTTCAGGCCTGCACTCTGAGGACCACTTAGACCCAAATCTTCATTAGTCACCAGTACTATGAATCACATCCTTTCCCTTTTACGACCATCTCATAATGTGAAAACACCTGTTATGTATAATAACGATAGACTCTAGGAATATTAACTTAATTCCTTTCATTGTTTTATTTATCAGTTAAGTTCTCTTGTCCTATTGGATTGGGATGGCGTGACCAGTTGTATAGCAGACTGTGATCAGTGTTACGTTCATCCCAGTTTGTCTCTGATGGCTCCAGTTCATGTTGTCCAAAAGCTATTAATAGTTCCCCTTTATAGTAGCCCCCTTTCACTCACAGAAGTCCCCATTTGGAGAATAAATAACATGGTCACCTACCCATAATGCTCTTTTCTAAGTGTGTTCCAAAATGCCAAGGGCAAAATGAACTGTTTCCAGACACTGATGGTTTTAGCGCCACTTTCCATGCAGCAAATGTCACCTTGGGTGGAAAACATTACTTCACCAAGTTGGCACTGTTGACCATTTTCAAAACAACTTCATGCTGATGCCTTTTTTTAACCTTTCTGGGCTTCTCAGATTCTCAATTTTAGTGTCAATTTTGCTTAGCACTGTCTTCTTCCTGTCTTTCTTCCTTTGAGATTTCTTTTTCCCCTTTGGCTTTCTATTTCCTTATCTCTGTTGTTTGTCTATATTTACCATAATGTGTGCCTTCTATTTGTAGTTTCCCTTCTCCCCACATTCAATTTGTCTGTCACGTTTCAAATGACTATTTTTGAGTAAATGATAGCATTTCACAAATACCTGCTGGTAGAATAAGCAATACCTGATACCTAACCTTTTATTCTATTTCAAATATACCATGTTGAACTTTACTCTGATAGGTTCAAATTCCTAGTGCCTTTTAAAATGTCTGAAAAGCAGAGATCTGCTGACAAATACTTACTAACCTGTTCTTGGGAGGCGGGATATGGGAAGACCAGGTTTATAAAGTTTGCTGATTTCTATGGCATAAAGACCCTCACTGTGGACAATTCAAGCTGCTGACATGACCTCAACCAGCTCAGAAAATCTGTAAGATTTAACAACTGGCTGTGATGAACCAATCTGAGCCAATTCCAGCAGGCTACGGCAAAACCTTTTACAGAGATACCAAAGGTAAAGTTCTAAAGAACAAATCACATTAATAAATTACCACTTTAATTATTTAAATTTTGTTTTACATTAAAAGGTAAATAATTTTATATCTAAAAGAAAAACATCTAAGACTGTATTTGGTTCACTAAAAATCATAGAAAGGCCTTTTCCTGCTACGTGATACTACAATGAAGTGAACTAACTGGGCTCTATTGCCCTTTCCTACACCTCCAAAGATTGATCCCAAATCTCAAACACATTATTATGTAAGACTAGAACCCCAAACTCCTTGACCGCCACACTAAAGCACATCCATGAGCCAGAAAACTTCCACAAACTGGAACTGAGCCTACGGGCAGAGAGAGAGGAAAGAAAAAAAAAAAAAAAAAAAAAAAGCAGACACTCTCAGAGCTGTAGATCAATTTACTAGCTATTGAAAATCTTTTGGCACTTAAGAGTTATAAGATTATCTTTTCTATCTCCTGAAAGATTGCAGAGGCCTAAAGGTTATATCTGGGATCGTGATTTTTCACAGATCTAAGTATCATTTCTATTCAAAGTCAATTTATAGCTTTGTTTAGTTCTAGTGGCTTAATATAAAAGAGATTAAAACAGGTTACAGGTAGGGGAAAACCCTCTGAGGAATAAATAGTTTAAACACCACTCCCATCAGTTCAAATACTTTCATCAAATATAAGAGATTCTACACAGAATTCACCAGCTAGAGACACCCAGTGAAGGGCGAAATAAATGTTTTCTAGAGACTGTTCTGTGACCAACATAACATTACCTCCAAACTTGAAAGAAATAAGTGATCTGAGGAGAAAAACCTAAGGACTGATGATTTACTGACCCAAAACATTCTCTCTGTTGTCAAATTCAATAGTCATATTTGATCCTTGTCTCATATGAATGATCTCTTGGCTACCACTGACTCTGTACGCATCTCTTCTTTGAATCCTGTGACTCACTGGGTGACAGATACACTGTCAGTTATATCTATAACAGGCATTACCCCACTGTGCTAATCAGCTTTTCATCACTGTGACCCAAATATCTGACAAGAACAAATTAGAGATGGGAAGATTTATTTTGGCTCAAGATTTCAGAGGTTTCAGTTCATCATCAACTAGCTCCATTTCTTTGGGCCTGGGGTGAAGTAGAACATCATGGCAGAAGAAAGCTCAGCTCACGGCAGCCAGAAAGAACAGAGAAAAGAAAGGGGCCAGAGAAAATATACCTTTCCAAGGCACACGCCCCACCATAACCCGTTTCTTCTTACTAGATCCCATCTTCCAGTAGACCATTCAGTCATCAATGACTTTATCCACTGATGAGGTCAGAGCCCTCATGATCTACTCACTTCCCAAAAAGCCCCACTCCTGAACCCTGCTGTATTGGGAACTTTTTTTTTTTTTTTTTGGTAGTTGTAGATGAACAGCATGCCTTTATTTTATTTTTATTTTTATGTGATGCTAAGGCTCCAACCCAGTACCTTGCCCATGCTACACAAGTACTCTGCCACTGAGCTACAGCCCCAGCCCAGAACCATGCTTTCAACATGAGACTTTGGGGGACATTTTAGATCAAAACCATAATACCTATGCACACGTACATTGTCACCTGTCCCTTGCTAACACAGTGCCAGTTGAGTCCAGGTGTGGAAGAGCAGTGTACTCGGAGGAAGCTGGCCCTCCCCTGCCCAGGGGATGAGCCATGAGGGTCTAAACCAATCCAGAAGTCTCATTCTCTGTTGCTATAATTAGTTTACAATTTGGTACACAGAGCCAAGTTCTAGCCAGCGTGACCAAGGATCAATTTCCCCTGCTACTCAGTTCTGCCTTTGAACTCAGTTTTGGATATTTGACTCTGAGACAGCTTTTTATGTGGTGATAAGAGGAAAGCCAAGAAACTCACCCAAAGCTAATGTAGAGCCCTAACATGAAGGAAATGTCCAATTAACTAATCCTGGAACTACCTACCTCCAGACTTCCTTCATGAGAGATGGTAGCCCTTGTTTATTAAGCCATTCTTACTTAGGGGTTCAGTACCTTACAGCCAGATATCTTAGTTGATGCTAATATGTTCTCTTCTTGGCATCCCCTCCAAAAACCACCTGTTCTTCAGGTCCTGTCCTAACTCTACCCACCCTTCCTTACTGCTGTGGAGTTTCACCTTTGACCTTCTCTTATCATTTTCTATATTTGAGCTTTCCCCCTTCCACTTGGATGAATTCAACTATATGTATTTATTTATAGGTATACATAAATATTGAGGGCTTACTGCTAAGAGCCACAGCCAAGTAATATGATGCATGGCATTTTTGGTTGAAAGGTGACGCCAGCAAGCCATTGAGATGATATGATTATGTTAACATCTGCATTCATATGGATATTGGACTCCTGCTGTCCACCTAGGCCTGCTAAGGGACTCCTGGAGAGTTCCCATTGGTTGGGGATGTGCGGTAGGAGGGAATTCCGGAGGAGGGACTTCCTGTTGGGGTCCGGGGAGAACGCCGCGTGGGTCGGTCGGCAATCTTGCCGGGAGCGTATGGGGCATTGGTGGCAGTTTCAAAAATAAAGTTTGTTCCTGCTTGAGTGGCTCGTGATTTTGTGCCCAGCCAGACTGCGGCAGCTTACTACCCTATTCTGTAAGGGTAAAAGAAATTGAAGTTAAAGCGTAAAAGTTAAAGGGTAAAAGACCGGGTGTTGTAAAGTTTCTAAGCTGCAAGGTCTGAGTTAAAATGTAAAGGATTAGGTATTGTTAGGCTTCTATGCTACCTGCAAAACCTGAAATTTCTGTAGCTGTTAAGACAATGCTTGGAACTGCCCAGTAAATATTTCCCATGACTGCTTGGTTGTTTAATAAAGGCTCTGTGTGGTCGCATGTAGGCATTGCAGGGCCTGGACCAATCAGTTTAAATGTAACCCCCTCCTTAGGAATGACCTATCACTCCAGCCTGACCTGTTCCCGCCAATGAATGAACTAATCATGTTTAGGAGTTGTTGTTCAATTTTCCTGCGCCTCATGATGATTTGTTCTGATGTATACAAAGCCCTCCGCCCTCCCCAAAAAGTGTACTTAAGCAGTGCTCAGCCCCTGCTCGGGGCTCTGGGCTGCTTTCCCTTCTTGAGTGGGCACGGAGCCCCAGCATGCTGGTTCAATAAATCCCCCTTCTGCCAATTGCATGAGTGGTCACTTGGTGGTCTCTTTCTCCGACATTTCGCGGGACCCTTACAATTCTATGTTCTGGAGATACATTTAGTAAAGAATAAGACCACTGAGGTCCTTGGATAAAAGAATGGGGAAAAAATCATAAATATAGACATATATTTGATGGAGAGCATAAAGAATAAGGGAAGGAATTGAAGCTGAAGATCATTTCACATCTTTAGTTTTTCAGGTGTGATCTTTTGTGAAGTTCTCCAGATTTTTGCATCTTTTTATGTTGACTTTTCAAATTGACTTGTAGGAGCTCTTTATTCTAAACACTTCTCTTTCTATTCTCTGCATTTGTTATTCAGATTTTGTGGTGAAGTTGTGTGGATCCAGAGTATTCTTTGTAAAAGGACTTATTTTATTGAGTTAGTTTAAGGGAGTTCCATTTTTCTAGGAATTCATCTACATCTTAAAGGGTATTATCACAAGTTTTCTGAAGTATATAAATTCATAGCTAACTTTTGCTCTGTGTTCAGCTTTGGTTATACTCTCACAAGTTTGCATATGCAGTATTTTTCTTTGGGTGTGGTTCTAAATGCCTTCTAATTTCCTTTATGATTTCTGCATTGACCCATGGGTTATTAAAACCTTCTCTTAATTTTCACATATTGATTTTTTCCAGTTATTGGCTTGTTAATGATTTCTAACTTAATTGCATTTGGTCAGAAAATGTGCTCTGTATTAACATTTTAAATGTTAGTTTCCCATTATGCCCCAATTTGTATATTTCTATTCACTTCTAAAAAAAATGCATTTAGTTCTTGAATGTTCTATATGCGATTATTAGGTCAAATCTATTAATATGTAGTTGAAATTTTCTCTCATTTCATTGACTTTGCTGTTACTAAGAGGTGTGTTCAAATCTCCCATTGCCATCATAGATTTCTCTTCACAGTTCTGTCATTTTTCTTTCTATATTTTGAAGATGTATTACTAACTACATCCAAATTTTAAATTTCACATCATTCCCAGGAATCGAACATATTATCTTTCTCTATAGAAATGCTTTTTTTTGCCCTAAAGTTTATTTTTACAATAACTGCACCCACTTTATTTTGGTGATCATTTACTGATTTCTCTTTCTCCCCATCCTTTTAATTTCAACCTTTCTTTATTCTTTCCACTGCTTTTTAAATGATTCCATAATTCTACTACCATTGCAATGGTCTAATTGTAGTTTTCATTTCCAAAAATAAGATTATTCACTTCTCATGAGAAAACAAGAAACAGAACTGGCATTTCTGAAATTACAGTTTGTGGTTTTCAATACGATTGGTTTGCTATGGTAAGTCCTGTTCTTTCTCTAGAGACCAGTTCTTGTTTTTACTGAGCTTATGGGCTCTGCTGGAAAAACACATCTGCGTGGGTGAATGCCAGGGCAGGAACAGGAGAGATGCATCCAAGAGAGATGGTGCCAGTAAGCAATGCTAAGTGCAGCGTAGGTGTGCAAACCCAAAAGCCTACAGGGGCCAAACAGGTAATTTAAGCAATTAGCAAAGCAGAAATGAACTCTTGCAATTACTTGCCCTTCTAAAAGCAGCTATTTGTCATGGACCAGTCTTTACCCCATTGGATGTTGCCAAAATCTTTTTCAAGAGAAACCTGAATCTAGATTTGGGTGGGAAATCCACTGACTTGAAAATTTTGCAGCTAATTCATTTCTTTTTAATTTCACACAAGTCAAATAAATCATGTCTGTCACCTACATTTTCAAATCCTCCGCTCCCCACCTGCAAATCCTGGAAGAGGTCCTACATAGCACTTAGAGAAGGAGAACAATTGGAGAAGTTTGTTCCCTATCACTGCTTACCCTGCCAAATGCAATAACCCACTCCTTTTTATCAAGGGAAAGTCCTCCCGAGAAACGTAAATGTAATTCTCATCCTAGCTCTTGGGAAATGGGTTTTTAAGATCCTTGGCCTGGTCCACTTCCACAGGCAGCATGATCAATTCTTTGGAGGCAGAAATGGAAAATAGTAAGAAGTCAGAGTGGAGCTCACAAATGAAGGGATACCAAAAACGTTGCTTCCAAAATAAAATTCAAAACTTGTCTGGGGCCCCTGCTGACAACATTATGCCAACATGCAAATTTGTCCTAATCTTTCCAACTACATCTCAGGTTGGTCCAGTCAGGAAACCAACTCCGCTCCACCTCTCTTTATTCACTTTATGTCCTTCCCCTACTGAAGAAAAATATAAAAAGAAAAAGATGGAAGGAAAAGAAAAGATGCCAAAAAATAAATTTATGATATATATGCAAGCACATGCCGGTGCAAAGTCCTTAATTCTTCTGCTTTTTAGTTATTATTGTTTAAAAAAAAAATACATTTACGAACTATCTTCAGGGAAACTTTAGGATATATACTGTTAAAAGGAGAAGGTGACTCAATGACTGGCTGAACAAGAAAGTGTGCTTTGGGAAAAAATAAAAAATAAAAAGGATTGGGCTCTTACTACTTACAAATCACTTTTAGGTGCTGTTATGTATGTTATTTTATGTAGTGCTTAAAGCAGAACCATGAAGTACTTCCATTTTATAGTGAGAAAACTGAAGCACAAAGAAGATAAATGACTTGCCAAGGTCGCAGATTTAATAAGCGAGAGTGCCCGGATTCAAAACTAGGCCTCCTGAGTCAAAATCCTATATTTTCAACTTTATCACACCTTCTCTGGCTAACAGTCAGAAGAGAATCTCAGCTGCAGCAGCCTGATTCTTAGTCAAGATTTGGACATAGTGTGGGGGCTGGGAGTTGCCAATGTTAAGAACTCAAAACCAGATGCAGAAATGGGGGGGGGGGTAGCAGCGGGGAAGGGGGGGGGGGTAACAGCATGCAAAAATGCAGGACCTCTGGAGGCTTGCAAGGAGACACTGAAGTCTGATTTTAAAATAGTGTTTCACCTTCTCCACAACCAAATCCCCACTTCCCTCCTCCAAATACCCACATTACTTCCCTGAAAACACAAGTTGTTTTACCCCAAATTCAAAGAAACTTCTTTTTCTATTTCCTTTTTCTCATCCCCTTCCACAACCCAATCAACTATTTGGGTGCTTTTGTTTAACAAATTCTAAACTTTATAGGAGATTGTTTAATTATCCACCTTAATATTTTTAGGATATTAATTAGGTAAGTCTGCATATATTGCCTCATTTGAAGAAAATATACTTCTTACATAGAGAAGAGTATATGGGAGGAAATTCTGTTTTTCATCATAGTTTCAATTAACAAAATTGTATTTACACACATGTAAAAATCCTGAACACATAAAGCATACAACTCTCACATGCTACTCTGGCACATTCTTTGGTCATATAATTATATTGAATAGTTAGAGTGGGTTATTAGATGAATTCTAATTTCCTTAAATATGCAAAATATAAAATTTCTCAGGGAATTGTGATAAAAGAAATGTTACTAGTAAAGAAAATCCATAATTCATATGCCATCTCTCTGGTCAATACTCAGATTGTCCCTTCAGAGGAGTCAGTAATTGTTCGTTAGCATTTTTATTATCAAAGGCTTATTTTAAAATCTAATCTAAAAATACAAAATCATGTTAGCACCAACATGATGTCACAAGTGGAAAATTTCACACTGAATCTCATGTGATGGGTTACAGTCAAAGTGCAAACACACAAAAAATATTCCATGAAATTACCTTCAGGCTATGTGTAGAAGGTATACAGAAATCAAAATGATTTCATGTTTAGACTTGAGTCTCATTCCCAAAATGTCTCATTATGTATACACAAATATTCCAAATTTTAAAAAAAAATCAAAATCTGAAACACTTGTGGTTCCAACCATTTCAGATAAGAGATATTCACCCTGTACAATCCATCTCTCTATATGATGAAATATAGGCTTTGCTAGAGGCTTGAGGTGTGGGGCTTCTTTTCTCTATCTCATCTTGGGTCTATCTTACCCACACAGCTTTTTAGCTCTAAAAGTTCATGAGGACTTTAATGAAACATTTTATAGCAAAAACATTGTTTTATTTACTTCAATCAATACCTACTGCAGTGCCTTGGAATGAATTATGGAAGGAAGGGAGACAGCATATGAAAGCTGTAAACTTCTAGGTCCTTGCCCACAAACAAAATTAAGCTTAAGTATAGATTTCTCCACAAATGACTCAAACCTATCTTTGAAGAGTTTTCCCATTCCCATCGGGAAGGTACTTGGGAAAACAGAATCATTAACATTTACTTGATGATTTTTGTTATAAAACTGTTCATCTTCAAGAAACATCTGCTTCTTGATATCTTTTGGCAAACACATAGCCACATACAGCAATGTATTGAAATTCTTTGTCATTAGGTTAGAAAAACTGAAATAGTTTCCCGACTCTGACTGTCTCCTGTAAGAAGCAACTATTGCCTCATGAGGGGTCGATGGTTATCAAAACAGTGTGTTTCTTTTTTTTTTTTAACAGAAAAATTCATGAAGTGTTTTTATAAAGAACATTTTTAAACCTCCAGCAATTTATTTCATCCATATTTCCAGGACCTTTGACTAAAACTAAAAAAATCCATTAGATTTACCAAAGCATTTCACTGGGCACCACAACTTGTGTAAAAATTGGTTTCCCCAAGGGCTCCTATTATATTCAGTGACTCCTAAAGTACAATGTCGCATAACTCACAAGCTGGCCCCAGTGAGTCATGGCCCAGTTACAGCAGAGAAAGTCAAGGTGAAGCTCAACAGTATTCTGCTATGGACTAAATGGAGTAAGGACATCCTGCTTCTGTCTTCCCCACTTTAGTCCAGAAACACAAAAATCTGCAATTTCTTTCATTAGCCACTCAAAAGAGTCTCATTGCCATACTAAGGTGCCTTGCAGAACACTATTTGATGTTGATAAAGTTCAGTGAGTCTATCTATCTCAAAGAAACTGGAAAGAGAAGTAAAATGGTGAAATGATAAACATTCAATATGTAGAGGTGACTCTTTCCTCTCCTTCCTGGAATATTGAGTCCTAAGGGTAACTTAAGTTTTGTGTGCCATGTCTGGGGATTGCTTCAGCAGGTCAAATGACCCCACAATTCATTTACCCTACAAGTCCCCACATGCCCAAACAGAAAGGACTCAGAATAATACATGGGTTATAAACGAGCTGTTCAATGAAAAATATGAAGTAAATTAAAAATTCAGTTCCAAAAGATAAAAACACTAACAGTTTATTTACAGCAGTCATGATTCTAGCCTATCTGTCCACAGGGTAAAACCCTTATGGGCTATTTTAGTTTCCTGTGACTGCTGCAACAAATTATCACAAACACGGTGGCATACAACAAAACATTTATTCTCTCACAACCCAGAGGCCAAGTGCCAAAATCAGTTTCTCTATGCTGAGATTAAGATATTAGCAGGACCTCACTCCCAAATCCATTCCTTGCTTCTTAGAGCCTCCAGTGGCTGCTGCTGCAGTCTTTGCTTGATAGTCCCATCATCCAAACTCTAATCACATGACCTCCTTCAAGTCACTCTTAAAGGACATTTGTGATGGCATTTATGACCAGATAAAACAAAATAATCTCATCTCAAAACCCTTAATTTGATCAACATCTGCAAAGTTACTTTCTTCCTAATCACATGTTTCAGGAATTAGGGTGTCCATGCCTTTGAGCCTACCACACAGACCAAAAGCAAAGTTCAAGAATCTGACTGAAAGCAAAGAAAATGGTTAAAAGAAACCTGAGTTTTCCACAAGCCTCACACAAGTCCTTTCTTACTTCCTGGCTGCATAATGTCAGGTGTTTAGATAGAGTCACGCTCAGGGGCTCAGTCACAATGCTGCCTTAATCATTGACCAACGAAGAAGCCGATTCCCTTACCACTTATCTATTAATAAAGATGTTTGTGGTGGAACAGGGCAATATTTTTACCTGACGCTGAAATAGGGCCAATATTTTTCTGATTATCCTGTGAGTCTTTTTATAAAAGCCTTTCAGCTCATAAATTATCTGGAGGCCAAAAAAATGTTCGCAGAATATTGTCATTGACACAGATAATTACAAATAGGGAGACAGAGTTTATTTCAAAAGCAGTCAAGTGAGGCTCTGGGAAAATATCTGGCCAGATAGTGGCTTCCTGGTGCTTAGCCTTCATCTGCTAAGGTATGTAAATGATCCCATCCAGGGGCCCAGCTGTTGTAGGTTGAAATGTGCTGATGAAACTCAACTGGGATTCTAGAGAACACAAATCAAATTGTAAGCAAAATTACTGAAATACACCAGCACTCCTTTGAAGCATTATAGGCCAGCCCAAGAAAAATGACTAATGGATAATAATACACAGTTCTGGCAGGAATCATAAGCAAGGAAGGAAGTTGCATGTAAAATAATAATAAAGAATATTAAATTGCCACCAGGCCCTGTCAGGGACAAATGAAATCAGAACAGATTCTCACCAGTCATTTACTCACTCCCTTTGAAAAGTGTCCCAGGAATCTGCAGACCAAGGATGCTTTCAATCATGTTGCCTTTGTGGTAGAAAGGAAAGTTTTCTCAGATATGGAGAAGGCAGATGAGGGACACTCCCCTGAAAAGGAGGCTGACAGAGGCCCCATTGTGCCCTGTTCACTGGGTACTAGGTGGGAAAACAGACTGCCTGTGCCAGCCACTTGTAGAGAGGAGTATGCACTTTCTCTAAAATAGCCATAGTTTGATGGCTTTTCATTTCTTCTCTTATAATTTCATTCTCTCCTCATGAATCTATCTATCCATATATGGATATAAATATATGTATATATGTAATATGAGTACTTATACATGTATGCCCACAAAATAGAAAATACTTTTAATTGTTAATTATATTTACTCCTAAGTCAATTCATTTCAAAGTAAAACCTCATTAATTTAGGAACTCCTGGTAAGTTTAAACCCAAAGCTCAATCATTTATCACTAATAAGCCCACCTGCTGGCCCTGCTCTGCCCTCCTTACCTTCAGGATTGAAGCCAGGAAGGTCCCTGAGAGCCCAGCCTCAACCCTCTGTCATGTGCACGTCCCAGCCACAGCCCACACACAACTCTGTAAAAGACAGCAAAACACCAGGGCAGAGGACAAGCGGCTTCTAAGCTCAGATGGCTAAGCTGATGTCATTCTGTTTTTTCATCTTAGACTTTATTGACCTAAGACAGCAGTTCTCAATCCTAGTTGCACATGAAAAACATTTGGGTAACGTCTGCACACATACTTGAAATCCAAAACCCGCCCCCAAACACTTGGATTCAATTGATCTGAGATGAGAACCAGGCATCAATACTTTTTACCATCCCCTCAGTGAAATACAATGCCACACAGAAGTCAGAACTATTGTTTTGACCCTTTGTATCTCTAACAACTTCCCACCTTTCCTTCACATTCACTAACCAGGCCCACACTTTGTCATCCATGTTAGGTCTTGTCACTTTCATTCTGCTGCCTAAAGCTTTGGAACTGGCTCCCTCTTCTCTAGACTTGGCACATTATCTAACAAAACTTCGTTCAACTCTTTTCCTTGTCCTGGCTTCACCGGCTAGCCCTAAAGGTACACCAACTGTGTTAGTCAACTTTCCATCAGTGACAAAATACAACTTCAAAAGAGAAAAGTCTTCTTCGGGCTTATGATTTCAAACTCTTCAATTCATGGTCACTTGGCCCTGTGGCTTTGGGGTTTATGAAAAACAGTACAAGATGGTGGAAGCGCGTGGCCAAAGAATCCCATTGACCTCATGGTGGCCAGGAAGCAAAGAAAGAAGAAAGGGTCAGGGTCCTGATATACCCTTCAAGGGCACACCCCAGTGACCTAGCATCTTCCTAATAGGCTCTACCTCCTGAAAGTTCCACCACCTCTTGATAGAGCTACAGACCAAGGCTTTTAACACACAGCCTTTGAGGAACATTTCCAAACCATAGCACCAAATAGTATGACGAAAATAGCTTTCCAAGGATCTGCCCACCCACCCTCCTCTCCTTCACTTCAGCCATCTCAATTCTGACAAGTCACATTACCTTTTCCTCTTGCAACTCAATAACGTTCAACACTGTTTTTAGTCAACTTTTTCGCTGCTGTGACTAAAGAATCTGACCAGCACAACTGTAGGGGAGGAAAAGTTTATTTGAGGGCTCACAGTTTCAGAGGTCTTAGTCCAGAGAAGGCCATCTCCATGCCTCAGGGCTTGAGGTGAAGCAGAACATCATGGTGGAGAGTGTGGCAGAGAGAAGCAGCTCACTTCATGGTGGCCGAAAACAGAGAGATAAAAGCCAGCTCCAGATACAAAATATATACCACATAGCCACGCTCCCAATTAACCACTTCCTCCAGCCATACCCACCCGCCTCTAGCTACCACTCAGTTAATCCCATCAGGGATTAATTCACTGATTGGGTAAAGACTCTCACAATCCAATCACTTCTCCTGTGAACCTTCTTGCATTGTCTCACATGTGAGCTTTGGGGGGACACCTCACATCCAAACCATAACAAACACCTTGGTTCATATTTGGGCCAAATTTCATGCCATGGCTATTTCCTTGCCCACCTATACATCTCCTATTACAGGGCTTCATAATCCACAACTATCACCATTTAAAGCCAAATAGTTCTATCTGGGGTTAAGAAGGTGCCATTCCATATATTAATAGGATATTTAGCAGCATCCTTGGTCTCTGCTCCCTAGATGACAGGAGCCCCCTTCCTCAAGTTGTAACGACAAAATATGTTTATAGACATTGTCAAATATTCCCTGAGAAGGCAAAGAATTACCTCTGTACCCCATTAAGAACTCCATATATTAAATTCTCCCAAACTACTCTAATCAGATTGGTTCCTTTGCTATCGTGTGTGTGTGTGTGTGTGTGTGTGTGTGTGTGTGTGTGAGTGTATACATATATATTTTCCCTTCAGTTTTTGGTCTTTCTCCAATTTATAATCCATTACTCTGAAGTTTCTTCTTTCCCCTAAGGTGGCAACCTTCAGCTTCAAGTCACCCTCCCAGAGGATGCCAATCCCAAGGAGCTGAGAAAGAGTCTCATAACTGCAAGGCCATCCCTAACCATCCCTTTTCAGGTGAACATTAGGAGAATTCTACAAAACCTGTCTCAAGGTATGCTTTCAATCCAGGCTGAACCTGTATATTCTGAAATCTCCTTAAAATTAGTGGTTACAGAGGTGGAGTTGGTTAGGATGAAGAATTTCCAATGTCCTATAGCACAGTAGGGTAACTATGGTTGACAGATATTAATTGTACATTTCAAAATAGCTAGTACAGAGAATTTTGAATACTCCCAACATGGAGAAATTACAAATGTTTGAATTGATACATCATTTACCCTGATCTGATCCTTAACACTTTGAATACATGTATTGAAATATCACATTACATGCCGTGAATATGTATAATTATTATGTCAGTTAAAAATTAAAATATATTAAGAAAAAAATTACAAATGTGATTTCTTCATTATATGCCTTTATTTCATAAAGACTACCCTTAGGCTATAAACCCCCCAAACACTAAATTTACTTATATAACAATGAGCATGTTTCTAGAGAAAACATAGACTAGAACCTTTCTTAACATTAGAAATGCTAACTTGGTTTATGACTCTTAACACTAATTTTTGCCTCACTGAACAATTGTTCATTCCTTCCTCTGACTTGTGAAATGGAAATTAAAGTGTTATTGCAAAGCATTTTGAAATTCCAAATTGGGTGGAATTTCATTTCAATTCATTTTGAGCACCATTTCTTAATTATTTGAGCTAATGGAGAGGGACGGAGGACCAAAAATAGAAAATTCACAAGATGCAAATTTAAGCACAGACTGACACATACACATATTCTCAATTTTTCAGAAATTAGAAGGTTATCAAAAGTTAGTAGATGAATTTTATTGTGTGATTTATAACTCTCCCAAATGATGAATTGCTGTGTTTCAGCATCATGTTACTGGAATAGCACAACTAGAGGAGTGACTTTCCACAGTTCCTCATTATCATTGGAGGTTATTTCAATGTCAACACTTTTTTTGTTAGGTTTACATCAGAGTTATCTTTCTTTTTATAACTTTCTAATTCTTTGTGCTATCTTCATTAAATCCACATTATTTTTTCTTGTGGTAAAATACATATATATAAAATTTACCATTTTAACTATTTGAAATATACTGTTCTGTGGCAAAATGTTAATTCATACTGTTGTGCAGCCATCACCACCATCCACCTCCAGAAGTTTTGCATTTTTCAACATCAACATTTTTGACGGTTCTTTCTGCTAACATTATTTTAAGTTGATTTCCTGTAGCTCCTATTGAAATAAATATAAATTTTCCCAAAATGATTGTTTTGAAGAACACTGTTTATATAGGCTTATTAATTCAACTTTCTTATATTAAATATAAGCATTCTTCCTTGTTTTGCAGTGCTGGGGATGGAAATCAGGGCCTTGCATGTGATAGGCAGGCTCTCTGCCACTGAGCTACAGTCCAAGTGCTGCATTCTAGTTTTTTCATAGTAATGTTTCATACATACCCACTGATTTAGTCAGCTTTTATCACTGCTGTGACTAAAAGACCCTACCAGCACAATTGTAGAGGAGGAAATGTTTATTTAAGGGCTCACAGTTCAGATGTCTCAGTCCATAAAAGGCTCCATGCTGTGGGGCTCCAGGTAGGACCGAACATCATGGCAGAAGAGTGTGGCAGAGGGAAGCAGCTCACAGGGTGATCCGAAAGCAGAGAGAAACTCCTCTTGACAGATACAAATATAAATCCCAAAGCCATGCCCTCCAATGATCCAACTCCTCCAGCCACACCCTACCACTTCAGTTACCACTCAGTTAATCACTATCAGGGATTCATTCACTGATTAGATTAAGACTCTCACAACCCAATCATTTCTCCTCTGAACCTTCTTGCATTATTTCACACATGAGCTTTTGGGGGACACCTCACATCCAAACCATAACACCCACTACTCAATGATTAGCCCTATTCTTCCTCTGTTACCCTTTCAGTAGCCCAGTGGAACTTAACATGTACAGAGCTTCTGGTGATCTTAAACAGTATATAGAATATAAGGTTGTTGACCAAACCGATATGTTTTTGTATCTGTAAAATTAAAAAGTTATTTTAACAAATATGCTTCTATTTGATTAAAAAAGATACTATGTTCATTAGTTAAATGATATTAAGACAAAAGAATGATCACTTGATTTTTATAAAAAGGTTTCTGCTTTTAGACAAAACCATTTTAGTTTAACAAATGCAAAACATTACTGAGGAAAACAGAAGTTTCATAAAGTTTTATTGATAAAGTTTATTTTAGCTTTCCATAGTCCTAACTTGATTGATTAATAAAGGTCATTTTAGCTATCCATTGTTGAGAGCCATACATGGGCTGTGTGGGGGCCATATTGCACAAAGCAGCCTAGTGAATAGGATAATCTGGTGTCTGGGAACTTCCAGTGGATATTTCCTCTGTGTGAGACTGCCCAGACACATTGTGAGTCCTATCTGCTCTGCCTGGTACTACACAGCACTGAAGATGGGGTGACCTGCTACAACCACCCAGCCACACAGCTCCTCTGAGATGTGTGTGACCTGCCAAGATGCCAGTCAACTTGCCAACTGCAAGACTCATGAAGCAAGACTCCACCCTTCAAACCTTACACCTGCCTTTTATAAATAAACCACAGAGCCATTTTCTAGTTGTCTGGCTCCAACTCCTGTGTGGACTGAACGTATCAGGTGCTCCAATCTTTTAAAGCTAATTCTGACTTTGTCTTTTGCTCTTCACTAATTAATCTAACTTTAATTTCTCAGGTGGCTTACACCCTCCTTGGCAGGGAGAAGTACCCCCTAATGAGGCACTGGCCGCCACCCCCGTAGTCCATGGCTATAAGGACTATGGAATCTTCATAGGTATACCTATGGTATTAAATTATAAAAAAAATTCTTTGAATTTCAAAATAAATAAGCAGATATTTACTAAATCTCACAAAATTCCAAGCTTTGGAATAGGGGGAAACATTTTTACATTTCTTTTCCTATACTAGAACCTCAAACTTTATCTAATTTCTGTGAGAAAAGGACTGAAGCAAATAGTGGTGACAATAACTAAACACATCTCTGAGACCAATTTCCTTCACAAAAATCCTTACAATAACACCAGAGACTTCTGAGTCCTGGTTTTAAAACTTTCCTATGTGGTAATACATATCTCATTTAAAGGAGTGGGGTTCCTCATAGTTCCTCATTAAAATGTGTGGCAATTTTACTTTCAGCCTTCTTTAAAAGATGGTAACTAACTCCCTGTTTGCTCTTTCTTGGCTAATGATCATTTCCAGGTAATTTTCTGAAGTTCAGTGAAAGTTAATAATATTTCTCTGCTTGGGCTACAATAACAAAATACCATAGGCTGTGGGACTTACACAACAGAAATTATTTCTCATAGTCTGCAGGCTGGGAAGACAAGATCCAGGTATCAGCATGATGAGTTTCACTTGGGGCCCTCCTGTTGGCTTGTAGTAGCCACCACCTCTCTGTGTGCTCACATGAACTCTTCCTTGTAAGCTCCAGAAAACTCTGATCTCTCACTCTTTTTTATAAGAGCACTAATCGTATCAGATCAGGGTCCCATCAGTATGACCCCAATTTAACTTTAATTCTTTTTTTGGTACCAGGGATTGAAGCCAGGGTCACTTAATCACTGAGCCACATCCCCAGGCCTTTATATTTTTAGTTTGAGACAGCATCTCACTAAGTTGCCGAGGCTGACTTTGAACTTGCTATCCTCCTGCCTCAGCTTCCCAAGTCACTGGGATTACAAGTATGCATCACCATGCCCAGCTTAACCTTAATTCTTTATAGGTCCTCCAATTATAGTTACACTGGGGGTTAGGGCTTCAATATATGAATTTGAGGTATAGGAACATAAACATTCAGTCTATCACCACTTGTATCTCTTTTTAACTGATAAGTCATTGGTAGATTAATCAGCTGTACCTATGTCCATTACAAAAGTGGGGTTCAAGACAATCTCAAAGGATTCAAACCCAACAAAAGGTCTTTTTGATGGTTAGATTCAGAAACTAAAACAAAGTATTGTTTTGCCTTACTTATGCCCAAATTGACTCCACCCTAGAATTAAACCATGGGATGATGATAATAAAACTCTTTTGAGATTTTTCTAAGACACAGAAAGAAGACTACACATTTCAGAGGAGAAAATCATATAATGAAATTCCACTGTTGGTTTTGTTTTTAGTTTTGCTCATGTTTTAAAAAATCACACTCCCCAAACGAAAGCCAAAACATCAACATCTCTGATTCTGACATTAGCTCACGGAAAGAACTTATACTTTGAACTCACGTGGTTCTGAACAGAGGGAAGAAGAAACATTCAGTATTTCAAGGTCAGAGCATCGTGGCACAGATCATTTGTTTTCTAAAAGTCCTTGCAACCGACATTTTTAAAACCCACAACTTTCACCAGCAGAACATTTGGAACAGTATACTCCAGCATTTCAAGGAGGTCAAATTTCTTTCCTACAACTCTTAAGAGCCACCTCTTGAAACTTTCCAGTTAAGATTTTCAAAACTCCACCAAATAACAGCCCCAGAGGAAAGCCTCTAATATGGCTGTCAGTGAACTTGACTTCTATCATAAAATGGAAACATTGTCAAGCATTTCCCCTTTAGCCAGAAATTCACAAGGGCTTTGGAGCAGCTGCCAACATAATAACTATTCAGAAAAAAAAATGCCCAAATCAGTTAGATCTCATCCTGATCTCTGTGACTTTCCAGTCAGAAGGAAGCATAATCATATATATATATATATATATACATACATATATATATATGAAACTATAGTTATAATTTCCCAAATAGAGATATACATATATAAGTATAAAGAAGGATTATTGATTTT
Organism: Marmota flaviventris; assembly: GCF_047511675.1. NCBI lineage: Eukaryota > Metazoa > Chordata > Mammalia > Rodentia > Sciuridae > Marmota > Marmota flaviventris. Next base: position 98,867,107 of record NC_092501.1, on the reverse strand, counting down.
TGATAGTGTTTTTCTTTAAGTTAAAGATTGGCAAATTTTAAGTTAGTTCTTTTCTCCCTGATACATAAAAAGGAGTGAATTAACATAAATATTCATTTGCTTATTCAACAAATTTTATTGATGGTCTATTATGTACTATGCATTGTGTGTTTGCCCTGGAGCAAAATAAAGAAATAAGTACTTTTTCCCATTCTATGAATGTGCAAACAGATGTCAGGGCTGAGAAAAAATTACAGCCTGCCATGAGAAGGAAGCAACTCAAATAACCAAGTAGCCTAAACTTGTACTTTTGTTTCTAACTCAAAACTGTGTAATTTTTATGCAATGCTTTCCAAAGAAGAAAGAGCAAGAAAATATTTCCATTTCCCTTTTCTTTCTCTATAAAGAAATTAGAATGAATTGGACATAATTCCTTTTGCTCATGTATGAATACATGACCAACATAACTCTACATCACATACAACCACAAGAATGGGAAGTTACACTCCATGTATGTATAATAAGTCAGAAATACATTCTACTGTCATGTATAACTAAGAACAACAAATTTAAAAAATTAAAACAAAAATAATAATAAAAAGAAATTAGAGTTTGCTTAATCTTGGATTTTATTCACTCCTCATGCAACCAGAAAATAAAACGGAGAAAGAGAATTAAATAAATGGTAAATAACCCAGAAAATGTTGTTAGTTACTATAACAAAAGACAACTCCAATGAACGGATTTTGGACTCTACCATTACTGTGCTTGTCTTTTCCATTTTTAAAAAACAAGAGGGAAAAGTCATTCTTAGTAGGAATTAAATGTATTTCAAGAATTATGGGGGACTGCCAGGCATAGTGGTGTACAGCTGTGATTCTAGCAACTTGGGAGCTAAGGCAGGAGGATCACAAGATCAGCAACTTAGTGAGCCCTAAGCAACTTATGAGATCCTATTTCAAAATAAAATGGGCTTGGGATGTGGCTCAGTGGTTAAGCATCCTTGAATTCAATCCCCAGTACCAAAAAAAAAAAAAAAATGTGGGGTATTAGGTAGTATTGTTCATAAAACCCCAGAATATATAAAGTCCAAAGATGTGAAATTTTCTGTAATTTCTGACAATTGTAGAAGAAAAGGTTCATTAATTGGTCAATTGACCATTTTGCTGTCTGTTAGTGAAAGTAAAGGAGCGTACTTGAAAGGAGAGGACTAGGTCTCAAAAGATTAGAGGCTCTCTTAATGGTTGTTGAAGCTGAAAGAATGAGTTGATATTTCAGGATTCTTTTTGCATAATAATAGGTGCTCAATAAAGTGCTTACTGAACAAATAAATACTTGATTACATCTCTCTAAAGACTTGAGTTCTCTTTCATGATGAGACCTATTGGTTCTAAG